>NC_092879.1:18549365-18873156 GCF_028372415.1 Notamacropus eugenii | reverse complement strand
AGTCTTTTGCTCGAGTTCTACTGCCAAGTTTTCAAACTTTGCTTCAGAGAGCGCAACTCCCATGGGCTGGCCTCGTTGTTTGAATGCAAAATGTATGCTTGCCAAAAAGACTATTTTATGAAGAACTCGCATGAGGCATATGATCACATGGTGGTCAGAAGAAGCGATACAAGGACACTCTCAAGGTCTCTCTCAAGAACTTTGGATTTGACTGTGCAACAAGGGACACACTGGCACAGGACCTTTCAGCATGTCCTGCTCACATCAGAAAGGATGTTGTGCTCTTTGAGCAAAGCAGAATTGAGACAGCACAAAGTAAAGGTATTATGTGCAAATTCCCATGGACTATCTGTGCCCAACCTGTGATAGACCATTCTGAGCTCGTCTTGGTCTAATCAGCCACAGTCAGACACACTGAAATTTCACTTTATCATGATGATGTCATTTTGGTTCTCTGTGAAGACGAAGGGCAACAACCAATAGGAATTTGTGCTGTATTTTGTCAAGGAATATTTTCAGAAAAAGAAACTGAACAAACTGTAAATGAAATCTCAAAGGGGAAAAAAAACTACAGGAGTAGATGGATTTGCAAGCGAATTCAGTCAGACTTTTAAGGAAAGTCTGATGTTGCACAAACGTGTACGGTAACAGAAAATGGTAACAACCTTCCAAACTCTTTCTATGACATCAATAGGTCTTGATAACAAAACCGAATAAAAAGTAGAGAGAGAATTACAAGTCAATGTGTCAAATATCAAAGATAATAAATCACCTTAATTATATAATTTATTATAAGTATTTTATTTTTATTTTTGCCCAGTAATATGCAAAAACAGTCTTTAACATTGATTTTAAAAACTTTGAGTTCCAAATTCTCTCCCTTTCTCCCTCCTCACTTCCCCTCATCGAGAAAGCAATCAATTCACAACAGGTTATACGTGCGGTCAAATGCACAACATAGCCATAATAGTCATGCTGTGAAATAAAACATAAACAAAAGAAGCTCAAGAAAAATAAAGTAAAAAAGTATGCTTCAATCTGTATTCAGAAACTATCAGTTCTGTCTCTAGGTATGGATAGCGTTTTTCATCATAAGTCCTTCAGAGTTGTCTTGGATAGATGTATTACTGAGAATAGTGAAGTCATCCACAGCTGATCATCTGGCAATATTGCTATTACTTTGTACACAACATATTTCACTTTGCATCAGTCCATGCCAGTCTTCAGGTTTTTCTGAGAGCATCCTGCTCATCATTTCTTATAGTACAATAGTAATCCATTGTAATCGTCACATATCATAACTTGTTCGGTCATTCCACAATTGTTGGGCATCCCCTCAATGTTCAATTCTTTGCCCTCAAAATGAGCTGCTATAAATATTTTTGTATATATAGGACCTTTTGTTTTGTTTTGTTTTCTTACCTCTTTTGGGATACAAACTTAGTAGTGGTATTGCTAGGTCAGAGGGTACGTATGCATGGTTTTATAGTACTTAGGACATAATTCCAAATTGCTCTACAGAATGGTTGAATCAGTCCAAAACTCCACCAACAGTGTATTAATGTCTTATTTTTTCCAAGTCCCCTACTACATTTGTCATTTACCTTTTCTGTTCTATAAGCCAATCTAATAAGTATGAGAGAGTATTTCAGAATTATCTTAATTTGTTTTTCTCCTGTCAGTAATAAGTTACAGTATTTTTATATGATTATAGATAGCTTTACTTCATCTGAAAACTTGTCATATCCTTTGATCATTTCACAATTGGAAAATGGCTCTTATTTCTATAAATTTGACACAATTCTATGTATGTGTGAGTTATCAGAGAAACTTACTTCAGTTTTTTTCATAGGTACTATTGCTAATTGTATTTCCCTCCATCCTATCTCCCCTACTCCTCCAACCCCCGATTATTCTATTGTCTCCCTCCTTTCACCCTGTCCCTCATCAAAAGTGTTTTGCTCCTGACTACACCCTCCCAGAATCTGCCCTCCCTTCTATCATTGTTCCGTCCTGCTATTATCCCCTTCCCCTCCTACTTTCCCGTAGGGTAAGACAGATTTCTATACCCAATTGAGTGTGTATATTATTCCCTCTTTGAGCAAATTCTGATGAGAGTAAGGTTCACTCACTCCCTTTCATCTCCCCCCACTTCCCCTCCATATTAAAGTTTTTTCTTGCCTCTTTCATGTGGGATAATTCACCCCACTCTACCTCTCTATTTCTCTTTCTCCCAGAGCATTCCTCTTTCTCTCCCCTTAATTTTTTGTAGATATTATCCCTTCATATGCAAACTCATGCCTATACCCTCTGTCTATATATACTCCTTCTAACTACCCTAATAATGAGAAAAGTCTTATGAGTTACAAATATCATCTTACTACATAGGAATGTAGACAATTAAGCCTTATTAAGACCCTTACAATTTCCATTTCATGTTTACCTTTTTATACTTCTCTTGATTCTTGTATTTGAAAGTCAGATTTTCTATTCAGCTCTGGTCTTTTCACCAGGAATACTTGAAATTCCTCCATTTCATTGAATGTCAAAATTCCCCTGAAGGATTACACTCAATTTTTCTGAGTAGGTGATTCTTGGTTTTAATCCTAGCTCCTTTGATTTCTGGAATATCATATTCCAAGCCCTCCAATCCCTTATCATAGAAGCTGCTAAATCTTGTATTATCCTGATAGTGTTCCCACAATACTTGAATTATTTCTTTCTGACTGCTTGAAATATTTTCTCCTTGACCTGGGAACTCTGGAATTTGGCTGCAATATTCCTAGGAGTTTTTCTTTTGGTATGTCTTTCAGGAGACGATCAGTGGATTCTTTCCATTTCTATTTTACCCTCTGGTTCTAGAATATCAGGGTAGTTTTACGTGATAATTTCTTGCACGATGATGCCTAGTTTTTGTGGTTTTTTTGATCATGGCTTTCAGGTAGTCCAATAATTTTTAAATGATCTCTCCTGTGTCCATTTTACAGTTCAGTTGTTTTTCCTATGATATATTTCACAGTCTTCTATTTTTTCATTCTTTCAATTTTGTTTTATAATTTCTCTATTTCTCACAAAGTTATTATTTTGAGGGATCATTTTCTTCAGTGAGCTTTTGGACCTCCTTTCCCACTTGGCGAATTCTGCTTTTCAAAGCATTCTGCTCCTCACTGGCTACTTAGATCTCTTTTGCCATTTGGTTTAGTCTATTTTTTAAGGTTTTATTTTCTTCAGTACTTTTTGTGTCCTTTATGAAACTGTTGACTTGTTTTTCATGATTTTCTTGTATCACTCTCATTTCTCTTCCAAATTTTTTTCTACTGCCTCTCTTACTTGATTTTCAAAATGCTTTTTGAGCTCTTCAATGGCCTGAGACCAATTCATATTTTTCTTGGAGACTTTGGATGTCAGAGTTTTGACTTTGTTGTCTTCTTCTGAGTGTATATTTTGATCTTCCTTGTCACAATAATAACTTTCAATAATCAGAGTTTTATTCTGTTGTTTTTTTCATTTTCTCAGCATATTACTTGACTTTTTAATCTATGTTATAGTAGGGTTCTGCTTCCAGGGTGGAGGGTGCATTGCCCCAAACTTCAGGGGTTTTGTGCAACTATTTTCAGAGATATTTCTAAGGACCTGCAAATTTTCACTTATTCCACAGTGGTGTAACCTAAGGAGAGGTGTTCATTCCTCTTCTGGTCTGTGCTCTGGTCTGTGAGTCTTTTCTGTCCTGGAACTGTGAGGAATATCCCCCCTCCACTGTGGCAGCAAGCTCTGCTATGCTAGTGCTCCTCTTTGCCCGAGACCCAGATCCAAGTAAGGGCAAAGTAACAGAATCCTGCCTCAGTGTTAGCAAAGAGACCTCTGCAGTCTCCTTCTGACCATTTGTTTGACCCCTTACTGTCTATGGGCTGAGAGCTCTGGCAGCAGCTACTGCTGCTACTGCTGATTCATTCACTCTCAAGTCTAGATCCTGGTTTGCTGGGGCTGGGGCTGTGCTGGTGCCTGTGTTGGACTGTGCTCCATCCTCACCCAGATTCGACAGACTTCTCCTGTCAATCTTCTAAGTTGTCTTTGATGTCTTTGGGCTGAAAGGTCTGGAAATCACCACTGCTGCCTTTGACTCAGTCCCTCTGAGGCCTGCTTCAGATTTTCTGGGAATGGGTCTTTGCTGCAGTTGTCTTGTGGCCTGACCCCACCTCAGAAAGGGAGAGAAAGCCTAGGCTAGCTCAGCTCTTCCTGTGGTTCACATTCCATGTTCTCAACAGAATGTGCTTTTCTAACAACTTGTTTCTTGTTTTATTAGCACGTATAGGGTTCTAGCAGCCAAGATCAAAGGCCCATTCTAATCAAGAATCTCTGAACACTAATGTGTACTGTTAGCAAGTAGCATCAAGCCAAGTAACCCATAATCTCAAGTCTCCCAGCCTCTTTGCACTCTTCTTGCTCATGCTCTACCTTCATGCCCAATGGAACTTCAGCACATGGCTTGGGCTGGACTGCATTCCTCTCTCACCCTGAGGCAATAGACCTTTCCTGATGAAATTTTAAATTGTCTTAGGCTGGAAATTTGTTGAATTTCATCTTTTTGTGGGTCCTGCTGTTCTAGAATTTAGAATCATTTTTAAATGTATTTGGAGGGATTTGGGAGAGAGCTCAGACAAGTTCCTATCTTTACTCTGTCATCTAATTGAATAATTTTAAAAACACATGATTATATTTATAAATATTGAAGAGACTTTCAACAAAATTTAAAACCCTTTCCTGTAAAAACACTAAAATATGAATAAATTGAACTTTATCTAATATAGTAAATATGATCAATCTAAAATCAAGAACAGACATTAACTTATTAGAGAAAAGTTTGAAACCTTTCCAATAAGATAAGGGGTAGAGTAATAATAAGGGATAGAGTAAAGCAAAGATGAGTATCATCATCACTACTATTTGTTATGGTTCTAGAAGTGCTAGTAATAGCAATAAGACAAGAAAGACTAAATAAGGAAATAAGAATAAGTAAAAAATAAATGCAATCATAGTTCTTTGCAAATGATAAGAAAATTTATTTAGAAAATCCTACGGAGTCAGTCAATAAATTCAACAATTTTAAAGATACAAAATAAACTCCCATAAACTGGCAGTATTCCAGTGTGAAAACCAAAGAGAAAGAAATAGAAATAGAAATTCCATTCAAAAGGGCTACAGTCTACCAAAACAATCCAGGAACTGTATGAATCCAACTATTAAACTTTCTTTACAGAAATAAAGATAGCCCTAAATAAATGAAGAACTATTAAGTGCTCATGAATAGGCTGCATCAATAAAAGAAAAATAACAGGGGTGCAAAGTTAAGATGACAGAGTGAGAGCAACTACTCACCTAAGCTCTTAGACAAACTAATTCAGATATCTCTAAAAAGAGAACCTGATCAAATTTTGGAGGGGCAGAATACAATAGGAGACAGACTGTGGCAGATTCACAGCCCAGGATAGACTGGAAGGTTGAGGGGAAGGATCTGTTCCACAGGGTTGGAGGAGCACACAGCGCACAGTGGGCAGGCTGTAGCAGCATGTCCCTGCCATGACAGGGCTGAGCAGGAAGCCTCAGGTAGCCTGAGTCAGCAGCTACACTGCGGCATCTCAGGCATATCAGCCCGGGATGGGAGTCCAGTGGAACCAATCTAGTGAGAGCCACTGAGCCTCAGGTATCTCCAGTGGATGCTCCTGAGACTATCAGTCCACAGACAAAATGTCTGTAAGTCGCCTACTTGAACTTCCGGGAGTCAAAATGGTGGAGTGATTGGTAAAGGCTCTCTCCTGCTCCCTTTGTTGACCTTTAAAGAACCATAAAACATTTCCCCAGAAAAATCCTGGAACAGAGGGATCAGCAGAAGGGGCAAAGAGTCTGTTAGCACGTAGAGGCAAGGAAAATCGCTAAGGAAGGTCCCTCTTGCTGTGGCTGAGGAGGACCAGTGCAGGACCTGAGCTGTCCCAGACAGCCTCACTTCAGAAAACTGGGAGGAAATCTGGAGCCCCAGGGGGGTGGAGCCCAGCAACCACCAACACCAGGATCCCAGGCGTGCCTCAGTACTCCAGGGGAATCGGGGAGACACTAGGGCAGGTGAGATTACTAGTCACTGAGCTTGCCTATGCTCTAGCTCAGCAGAGGAGACCTCCTGTGGCCAGACCACCCCTCCTCCAGACTTAACACACTTGCTCCAAGGTAAATCTGGGGAAACACAAAAAGACTTCAACTGGCTTCTTGTTTTAATCACATCAGCCAGCTCAGCACCAGGTAAGCTGCAGCATTTTAGCTTCTAGCTGAAAGAACCAGAGGCCACAACACACAAAGCCTCAAGAACTGTGGAACAGAGCCCCTCATACCCTACAAGCAAAGATCTACTTTAAAAACCAGGAAAAGGGTGATTATCATCATCACGAGTAAGAAGCAATTCAGGAAAGAAAAGACCACAGAATCTTTGTATGGGGACAAGGACTGTACTCCCATCTGAAACTTCAAAAGGGAATACGAACTGGTCTCAAGCACAAAGTGCACTCTTGGAAGAGCTGAAGAAGGATTTTAAAAGCCACATTGGAGAAATAGAAGAAAAACCTGTCAATGATTTTAAAAGCATGAAGAAAAATTCACTGAAGAGAACAGCTCCTTAAAATGGAAAATTGGACAAATGGAAAAGGAAGCACAAAATCTAACTAGGAAAATTGGACAAATGGAAAGAGAAGTACAAAAACTAACTGAAGAAAATAGTTCCTTAAAAGGAATAATTGGACAGATGGAAAAGGAGATGCAAAAGTTAACTGAAGAAAACAATTTGATAAAAATGAGAATTGGGCACGTGGAAGCAATTGACCCTATGAGACATCAAGAATCAGTCAAACAAAATCTAAAGAATGAAAACATAGAAGAAAATGCAAAATATCTAATTGGAAAAACAAGTGACCTGGAAAATAGATCAAGCAGAGAAATCTAAGAATTATTGGTCTACCAGAAAGCCATGATGATAAAAAGAGCCTGGACAATATCTTCCAAGAATTCATCAAGGGAAACTGCGCAGAAGTCCTAGATCCAGAGAGCAAAATAATTATCAGAAGAATCTACTATTCACATCCTTAAATTTATCCCAAACTAAAAACACCAAGAAATATCATTGCCATATTCCAGAACTATCAGATAAAGGAGAAAATACTACAGGCAGTCAAAAAGAAACCATTCAAATATCGAGGAGCTATAGTCAGGATCACACAGGACCTTGCAGCTTCTACATTACAAGATCGAAGGAATTGGAGTATGATACTCTGTAAGGCAAAGGAGCTGGGGCTACAACCAAGGACCAATTACCCAACAAAGTTGAACATAATGTTTCAGGCAAGGAGATGGACATTAAATGAAATGAGGGATTTCCAGACCTTCCTGATGAAAAGGCCAGAACTCAATAGAAAATTTGATCTTCAAACGCAGGTATCAAAAGAGGAATAGAAGGAAAAAGGGGGTAAAATAAAAACTAACTTGTTATTCAATATGGGCAAACAGTTTATATCCCTATAAGGGAAAATGTTACTTGTTAATCTTGATAACTGTACGTTTATTATGAAATATAAAAGGGATATGCATAGATAGAGGGAGTGGATATAAAGTAAATGATGTGATAATAAAAATGTGATTTAAGGGTGTGAAGGGATTGTAACAGGAGATGTGAAAATGGGAGGTGGAAAATGGCAAATTACATGACAGGAAGAGGCACAAAATTATATAACAGCAGAGGCAAAGAGGGTAGGGAGATGAGCATTGTCTTATATTTACTTTCATCTGATTTGGTTCAAGGTGGGAATAACAAACATAATTAAGTAAATAAATCTGACTACCTAGAGACTAAAAGGGAGGGAGGAAGTAGTAAGGGTAAAGGAGAGTAAAAGGGAAGGGAGCTGAAAGAATGAAGGGAAGACTACAGGAGGTGGTGATCAAAAACTTAAACGCTATTGTGGAGGTGAAGGGAGAGGGGAGAACTAAAAGCACAGACGTGTGGGAAAGAGGATGGAGGAAAAGAAAGTGATAGTAACCATAACTGTGAGTGTGAATGGGGTGAAGTATCCCACAAAGCAGACACATAGCAGAATGGATTAAAAACCGTAATCCAACAATATGTTGTTTACAAGAAATACATTTGAAACAGGGGGATACACACAAGGTAAAGGTAAAAGGCTGAAGCAGAATATACTGTACTTGGAACATATATGTTCCAAGTGGTATAGCATCCAAATTCTTAGAGGAGAAATTAAGTGAGTTACAGAAAGAAATAGACAGGAATATTATACTAGTGGGGGACCTCAACCTCCCCCTCTCTGAACTTCATAAATCTAACCTCAAAATGAACAAGAAAGAATTTAAGTAGGTGAATCAAACTCTGAACAATGTAGATATGATAGATATTTGCAGAAAATTGAATGGGAATGGAAAGGAATATACCTTTTTCTCAGCATTACATGGCACACATACAAAAATTGACCATGTTCTAGGGCATAAAAACTTCACAATCCAGTGAAGAAAGGCAGGGATAGTCAATGCATCCTTCTCAGATCACAATGCAATAAAATCATATGTAATAAAAGGTCATGGAAAGATAAACCAAAAATTAAGTGAAAACTAAATAATCTAATCCCAAAGAAGGAGTGGGTTAAACAACAAATCATAGAAACAATCAACAACTTCATTCAAGAGAATGACAATAATGAGACAGCCTATCAAATCTTATGGGATACTGCAAAAGCATTTCTTAGTGGAAGTTTACATCTTTGAATGCCTCCATGGATAAAATAGAGAAAGATGAGATCAATGAATTGGGCATATAGATGAAAAAGCTAGAAAAAGAACAAATTGAAAATCTCCTAGTAAATACCAAATTAGAAATACTGAAAACCAAAGGAGAAATTAATACATTTGAAATTGAGAAAACTTTTGAACTAATAAATAAAACCAATAGTTGGTTTTATGAAAAAACTGACAAAATTGATAAACCTTTAGCCAATTTAATTCAAAAGAAGAAAGAAGAAAACCAAATTACCAATATCAAAAATGAAAGGGGTAAACTCATCTCCAACGAGAAGTAAATTAAAACAATAATTACAAATTACTTTGCCTGACTTTATGCCCATAAATTCGACATTCTAAATGAGATGGGTGAGTATTTTAAAAAATATAAATTGCCCAGATTAACAGAAGAGGAATTTGAATACTTAAATAATTCAATCTCAGAAAAAGAAATTGAACAAGCCCTCAATGAAATCCCTAAGAAATAATCTCCAGGGCTGGATGGATTTACAAGTGAATTCTATCAAACATTTGAAGAACAATTAATTCCTATAGTATATAGACTATTTGGGAAAATTGGGGGAGAAGAAGTCCTCCCAAGTTCTTTTTATGATAAAAATGTGGTTTTTATACCTAAACCAGGAAGAGCCAAAGCACAGGAAGAAAATTATAGACCAATGTCTGTAATGATGCAAAAATCTTAAATAAGATTTTAGCAAAAAGAATACACCAACTTATCATGAGGATAACACATTATGATCAGGTAGGATTCATACCAGGAATGCAGGACTGGTTCAATATTAAGAAAATTATTAGCATTATTTATTATATAAACAACAAAACTAACAGAAACCACATGATTATATCAATAGATGCAGAAAAAGATTTTGAAAAAATATAACACCTATTCCTATTGAAAACTTTCCATAAAATAATAAGGAGCATCTACATAAAACCTTCAGCAAGCATTATATGCAATGGGAATAAGCTAGATGCATTTCCAATAAGATCAGGGGTGAAACAAGGATGCCCATTATCACCACTATTATTCAATATGTTACTAGAAATGTTAGCTGTAGTAATAAGGCAAGAAAAAGAAACTGAAAGAATTAGAATAGGCAAATAGGCACTCTTTTCAGATGATATGATGATGTACTTGAAGAATCCTAGAAAATCAAATAAAAAAATACTTGAAATAATAAACAACTTTGGTAAAGTTGCAGGTTACAAAATAAACCCACAGAAATCTTCTGCTGCATTCATATATATATATATAAAACTAACAAAGCCCAACGAAAGAGAAATCCCATTTAAAGCTAGGGTAGACACTATAAAATATTTGGGAGTCTACCTGCCAAAACAAACCCAGGGATTATGTGACTACAATTACAAAACACTTCCTGCACAAATAAAGTCAGATCTTAGTAAGTGGAAAAGCATCAGTTCCTCATGGGTGGGCCGAGCCAATATGATAAAAATGACAATTCTACCTAAATTAATTTACTTATTCAGTGCAATACCAATCGAACTATCATATAATTATTTTATAGAGCTAGAAAAAATATCAAAATTCATCTGGAAGAGCAAAAGGTCCAGAATATCAAAGGAACTAATGAAAAGAAATGCTAGGGAAGGTGGCCTAGCCCTACCAGATCTGAAATTGTATTATAAAGCAACAGTTATCAAAACCACTTGGTCCTGGCTAAGAAACAGAAGGGTAGACCAGTGGAATATGTTAGGTACTCAAGACAAGTTAGTCAATGAATATAGCCATCTACTTTTTGATAAACCAAAGGACCCCAGTTTCTGGGATAAGAACTCATTGTTTAACAAAAATAGCTGGGAAAACTGGATAACAGTGTGGTGGAAACTAGGCAGAGACCAATGTCTGACGCCAGCATAAAGTCCAAATTGGTACATGATCTAGGTATAAAGATTGATAATATAAACAAATTTTTGGAGCAAAGAATAGTGAATCTATCAGATTTATGGAGGAGGGAAGAATTTTTGACTACACAAGAGACAGAGAACATTATGAAGTGCAAAATGAATAATTTTGATTACATTAAATTGAGAAGGTTTTGCACAAACAAATCCAACACAACCAAGATTAAGAGGGAAGCAGAAAACTGCAAAAGAATTTTTGCAACTAGTGTCTGTGATATTTTAGAAATTGATAAATGATAAAATCATTTCTAAAATATGTAGAGAACTGCATCAAATGTACAAGAATACAAGTCATTCCCCAATTGATAAAGAGTCAAAGGATATGAGCAGGAAGTTTGCAGAGGAAGAAATTAAAGCTACCTCTAGCCATATGAAAAAAATGCTCTAAATCACTATTGATTAGAGTTGGAAATAAAAACCACTCTGAGATACCACATCACATCTATTAGATTGGCTAACATGACAAAACAGGAAGATGATAAATGTTGGAGAAGATGTGGCAGAATTGGAACATTAATTCATTGTTGGTGGAACTGTGAGCTGATCCAACTACAATGGAGGGCAATTTGGAACCATGACCAAAGGGCTACAAAAATGTACATACCCTTTGACCCAGAAATACCATTTCTAGGACTGTCTCCTCAAGAGATCATAAAAATGGAAAAAAGTCCCACATGTACAAAAATATTCATAGCAACTCTCTTTGTGGTAGCCAAAACCTGGCAATCAAGTGGATGCCCATGAATTGAGGAATGACTGAATAAATTGTGATATATGAATGTAATGGAATACTATTTTGCTATAAGAAATGATGAATAGGAAGACTTCAGAGAGTCCTGAAAAGAGTAATATGAACTGATGCTGAGTGAAAGGAGCAGAACCAGGAGAACTTTGTACACAGCAACAGCTACAGTGTGCAAGGAATTTTTCTGGTAGACTTAGTACTTCATTGCAATGCAAGGACTTAAAAAATTCCCAATGGTCTCTTAAGGCAAAATGCCTTCCATACCCAGAGAAAGAGTTATGGAATTCAATAGCAGAATAAAGCATATCATTTTCTTTTGTATTATGTTTTGGTTGGTTTTATGATTTCTCCCATTCATTTTAATTCTTCTATGCAATATGAGTAAGGTGAAAATGTATTTAATAGGAATGTATGTGTCGAACCTATATAAAACTTTATGCCATTTCAGGGACGGAGTGGGGAGGTGGGGGGAGTGGGGGGAGGGAGGAGAAAAAATCTGAGATATATGGAACTGATTGTAGAACACACTGTAGAACAAAATAACCTTATAAAAAAGAAAAAAAGAAAAAGAACAATTAAAATTAATCGACTTCTTGAATGCCACACCAAATTACTGAAGCATTATTTTATGGCACTCAAAAATAATTATAAAAGTCATTGAGAGCAACAAAATGTCAAGAATGCCTCTTGAGCTTACTCATTTCACACGACCAACGAAAATCATACCCTTTATCTTGCCATCACCCACAAATAAAGCACCTGCATATTCAAGAACTATGAAATGTCCTCATCTCATCAAAATGTACTGTCATTTTACCTCTCCCACTGCCTTGCAACCCCAAGCCCATCACAATCCCCAATCCCTCATTCCCTTAGTTCGTTCCTAGGTCATAATCCATGCATTAGCTACACTTGCCTCCCTTCTCCATTTTGATCCCTTGGTCAACTAGTTAAATTATAAATTGTCATCTTGCCCTAAGTTCCACCTTCTACAGGAAGTCTTTGTTAGTCTAAATTCTATCACATTCTCCCTTTTAATTATTTCCTATTTATTCTGTAAGTAGTTCATTGGTATATTGCATGTGGTCTCCATTAGATTCTGAGATCATTGAGATCAGGGATTGTCTTTGCATCCTCAGAGCTTAGGACAGAATCTGGCACATTGTAGATCTTCAGTAAATGTTTATTGAAAGAGTGACTCAAATTTCTATCAATGAGAACCATTGTCCAATACATAAATTGACAACAGGCAATTTTCAAAGGAAGAAACTGTCAAAGATCATGTGATAAAATGATCAAATTACTAATATTTTTAAATGCTAATTAAAAGGACTCTGAGGTTCCACCTCCCACCCACCAGGATTTGGAAAACAGTAAAGGTTAGAGAGGCTGTGCAAAAAAAAAAAAAAAAAAAAGTTTACTAGTGAATCATTAGTGATGTGAATCGTTTTTGCAATTCTGGAAAGCAAGTTAGAAAATATGTTTCCAAAGCATTAAACAGTGAATATCCTTTGAACCAACAATACCAATACTAGGAATATTGCAAAAGTACCTTTCGTAAGCCCAAAGTATTTATAGCAGGTCTTTCCATAATAACTGCAAGCTGAAAATTGAGGAGGTGGCCATTTAATGAGAAATGAGAAAATTGTGGCAATATGAATATAATGGAATATTATTACTGTGTCAGAAGGCAAGACAAAATGGACAGTTCCTGAGGAAACTGATCACTAAGATGTGATGGAGTGATGTGAAGAATAACTTACACAAAAATAACACAGTAGAGACATTTTTTTGGAAAGATTTTAGAATTTTTATTAATGCAAAGATAAATCTAAAGTTGAGAGGAATGAAGATAAATCACACCACTACCTGTTCTGGTAGAGGTTATAGGTTAAAATTCAGAAAGAAATGCACATCTGGGCTTGTCAACAGCTGAATTTGTTTTCTTGACCCTGAGTACTTATTGTGAGGGTTCTGTTATTGTTGTGTTGTAGGCTTGTAAAACTGAACTTCCTAAAAGTTTTTTTAAAATGGGTCGTAAGAGCCAGTTAATGGGTTAAAAGTCCTAGGTGGGAACTGTCCTTCGTCTCTTTTCAGGGGTCTAAGAGGAAGCGGATGCAGACCTGGTCCCACAGATACACAGACTCTTTCTGCACCCAGATCCCTGAGAGAGGGCACAACATAGGAGAGGTAGGAATTTTCTTCAAGGGGGGGCTTTTGCCCTGCGGACAGACTTCAGACTTGATCCGTGCAGGGATCGTGAATGACCTGCTCTCTCCTCACCTGTGACACAGGGAGGACACAAGATGGGAACAAGACAGGACGTTTTCAGACATAGCCAGGGTGGGAAGGGGAAGACGCCTCCTTGTTTAAACACAGGTTGTGTTTATATCTCAGGAGGTTGGGGGGTCGGAGATGAGGGTGGGGGAAGGGAAATAAGCAAGAGAAAAGGGGGACGGAGACCCGCCCTTGTCCCTCTGCCTGATTATGGACGTGGTCATGGGGCGTCCTTGAAGCTAGGAATAGAAACAAAGGCACCATGACAGGTCAGGAAACAAAAGGGTGAGTGGGGAGGGGCTCTTCTCCCCAGTTCGCTCTTCCCTGCTCCAGGACTTGAGGGACCAAAAGAACCACTACCCTCCTCCCCTTTCTGGACTCAACCCTGGGCACCAGAGAATGGGGAAGGGGAGGATGGACTCCACAAGGTTTCTGGGGGGTCCCCCTCACCCAAACCCAGGTCTGCTCAGCGAGGCAGACCTAGGGAATGGGGGAGGAAGGATCTGAGCTGTCCAGGAATAAAGTGAGGTACCGGAGTAGGGGTGGTGTGAGGATCTCCAGCAGCAACCCTACCCCGCCCCCCTTAATTGAACCGACCGCTCCTTGGCTGGACAGGGTTTCCACTAACCTTGCTCTAAAGTCACATACAGAGGCAAAGCTCAGGACCCGAGATGGGCGGGGCAACCCCAATCTGTCACCCCCAAGAGGCTAGTCCAAGATGAGAGAAGGGTGGGGGCGGGGGAGGGGCAGCCAGAGGGAGGGAGGAGAGAAACAAGACGGACGGAGGAGGGAGGGACCAGGGAGTCCACATCACTGATTTCATGTTAAGTAGGGGTCCCTTTGTCTTTGTAAACACCTTCATCAGTAAAAGATGGGGAGCGAAGAGCAAGAATAGACGTGGCAGGTGGCCCCAAAACAGTCCTGGCAAAGAAACAGTTGTAAAAAAAAGGAGAAATCCTGATAATCAGCATAGAGTCACAATCTGCAATGATGAAACTGGGGGGGGGGGGCTGCTTAAAAAAAGAAAACCTAGTGAAATAGTCGAATCACTGGTTTATTTGATTATGTTTTATAAAGGAAAATCACATGCCAGAATCAAAATGAAAGAGAATAAAATGGAAGAAATGGTTAGAAACTATTTTTGTCCAGGTGTAGGCCAACAAATCTGATAAATGGATAAATATTTGCATAAATATAAAACACCAGATGAAGAGAACAAAATATAGGGAATTCAAATAGCCCAATCATAGTAAAAGAAATGAAAAAAGTAATAAATGAGTTTCCAAATGCAGGGAACAAAAGAAATAAATGAATTAACAAATGAATTCTATCAAACATCTAAGTAGTAACTACCTCCAATTTTATATAAATTGTTTGCATGAATAGGGAATGAAGAGGTCCTACCAAACACATTTTGTGAGTCAAGTATGATCCTAACTATTGAAGACAGAGTCAGAAAATTCAGAGAAAGAGAACTACAACACAGGTTGTCAGAACTGAGAGGTACTATAGAACATATATTGTCACAAGTGGAGGGGACAGTAGAACACAAAATGCTAGAACTGACAGTAACTGAGAATATAGAACATCAATTATAGAGGGCCCATAAAAAGCAAAACCTATCAATCCCTGAGGGTACTTAGAAAACGGAATGTCTGAGGCAGAAAGGACCTTTACACATAGAATGTCATATCTGGGTCTGACCTTTGGTCCTAGAATATCCGACCTGGAAGGAACTTTGAGTACTGAATGTCAGAGTTGAGAAGGACCTGAGAAAACACAATGTTAGAATATTCCTAGAAGGAATATTGGAACATAAAAAATCAGAGGTTTTGTTTTAGGGGGAGGAGAAGTCTGAGAACCTTGGATAAAGTTTGACTGCACACCCAGATATACCCTACTCTTATATTAAGATGTTGTGTATGCTCTTATGTTAAGAACAGAAAGTGTTCCATCAGAGTTTGTAGGGACCCCAGGACCTTCAGAACACCTTCAGCATGCTGAATGTCAGAACTAAAAGGAGCTGAGACTGTCACATCTCGGAGGGCCCTAAAAAGACCGACTGTCACAGCTGAAAGAGATCTTAGAACACTGAATGTGAGATCTGGAAAGGACCTCCAAATACCTAATGTCTAAGCTAGAAAGAGTCCTTACAAACATAATAGATCAGACTTTCTTTCAAGATTACTTCCTAAATGGGAAGTACTTGATCCAGGTCCCATGTGATTATTTAAGGAAAACCCTTTTAAGTTTGCACAGGAAACCCCTAAAATGATCAAGGAATACAATTTTCAGGGTTTTATGTCATTTATCAAAATATCTATAACTCTTTTTTCAAACTCTTGCTTCACATCATTAAGGAATTCTAGTCGACTTTATGCCAAAGGTGTGATTTTCTTTGAGGTTTACATGAAGCTATTTTAGAGTCAGTCTCTCCTAGGTTTGGGTCTTGAGTGCACCTGTCACCATAACAATTTTTGAGAATGGTAAGATTATTTTTTATTTTGCCTACTTTTCATCTTTTTATCTTATTTTGGGCTTTGTGTTAAGGCTCTATATACTTCTGGAGGGAATGTCTGCACTGCTCTTGCTATTACTTTCTTGGAGTAGCAAGTATTGTGTTTCTCTGGGATCTCAGGCACATCTCCTCAAGATGAGGACCTGCAAACTTTCAGTGCTCCCAAAGTAATCTGATGGAAGACAAAATCTGATTTCTGAGTTATTCTGAGCTCTATAAGCTCCAGACATTGGTTTAGGTCTGGACAACACTCAGGTGGGCTCTCCTTGTGTAGAGTGTGGAGTCTTCAGGACACTGCTGCTGGACTCAACCACCATCAGCATGCTGGAACAGTCTGCTGCTTCAGAGACAGAACTGTAGACTGCTTTGGTCTGAGATTACTCCCAGGGTTATTCCTCAGCAAGCTTCAGACTGGACTGGAATCTGGAACTGAGACCCCACATTACTTGGATCTCAGCTGCTGCCTACTTCTCAACTTTCTTCTTGCTCAGTGCAAAGAATAGAGTCACTGACCCCTCCTCACTCTAGAACAACCCCACTAGGCCCAGGTTCTGTCCTCAGTAAGCTCTGGATCTGTGGCTTAGAAGTGAGTACTTAATAAAAGACCTGCCACTTGGTACACATTCCTAGGTCCTTTACAAGGCCTTTCTCTGCTTTATCTGAGAACTCTTTCCACTCTGGTGCACAAACTCTCCTTGAGCTGAAAAGCTCACAATATCTATTCTTGTCCAGACCCTGACTCCAGCACCCACAGATGTCTGTCTTTCTCTTTATGACAACCTATGCTGGAAAAAAGATGCACCCAGTCTTTTTTTCCTGAATTTCTCAATCAGGATGTGGTCTGGTGACTTTTCTAAATTTGTGGATGAATTGCTGCTTCCTTCTCCTACTCCACCATCATGACTCTGTGTGTGTGTGTGTGTGTGTGTGTGTGTGTGTGTGTGAGAGAGAGAGAGAGAAAGAGAGAGAGAGAGAGAGAGAGAGAGAGAGAGAGAGAGAGAGAGAGAGAGAGAGAGAGAGAGAGAGAGACAGAGAGAGAGAGATCATCCCCTGATGTCATGGTCCTCTTTAAGAATGAAGCACAAACAAAAACCTCTGTGAGTAGTAGTAGGAGCTGCCCACTGGAGACCCAACTGGAACTGGCCAAGTGGACAACACAGCTCCTATCTTCCTTTCTTCTTTCCTTCTTCCCTTTCTCTCCTCCCTTCCTCCTCTCCCTTTCACTTCCCTTCAATCCCCTCCCGTCAGCTTCCCTCTTCTTTTCATTTAAAGCTCTTTGAATCCTGGCTATACCCTAGCTTTGTAGCCTTATTATATACGATGAGATAATAATACTATTGATCAATAAACATTTGTTAAGTACCTACAATGTTCTAGGCACTGTGCTATGCACTGGGGATTAACAAAAGACCGTTTCTGCCCTCCAGAAGTTCCAACGTTAAGGGAGGAGACAACAAACCAATACATACAAACAAGCTTTGCATAGAACAAATAGGAGATAATTAACTAAGGGAAGGCCCTAGAAGTAAGAAGGGTTAGGAAAAGCTTCTTACAAATGATGGGTTTTAATGGGACTTAATGAAAATCAGGGAAGCTAGTAGGCACAGATGAGAAAGAAGAGTATTCCAAGCATGGGGAAAATTCTGGGAGTTGAGAGACCCAGTGTCCTGTTTGTGGAATAGGCAGGAGGCCAGTATCACTGGCTCAAAGACTAAGGTGCAAGAAGACTGGACAAACAGGAAGGGGTTGTTCCTCTTCAGGAGTTCTATTCACCAAGAATTTCCTCCTTCCTGTTCCTCACTTGTGACACTTCATTTCCCATCTCTTTACCTCTGCAAAGGCTTACCTCCATGACTGGTACAAAGTAGGCACTTAATAAATGCATGTGGACCAATTGTTTGCTACTGAGGAATGTAGCACAGTCTTTCAGTGACATCTAATATTCAGACAGGATAATGTAGTTTACTTAAAAGTTTAGGACAAGGACAAATACTTTAAATGTTATGTAGTGACATAAAAAAATCATCGTGTCATGGTTACTTTCAAGCTGCTATCTTATGTCCTACTCCAAATATCACACTTCAATGAATTCCAGAATCTCCTTTTATTGCATTTTAACCTATGGGACAATGACTTCTAGTTAAGGGGAAAAGAGAGGAGCTAAATAAAATCCTGAATTTATGATAGGAAATGAGCAATGAATTGCTTCAGTGCAAATTGGAATTCAGGCTGAATCATCAATATAAAAAATTACCTATGAAAGACTTCATTCTAGAAAAGGACATCTGTTATGGGATAACAATTCAGAGCAGTGGAGACACAACTGAGTTGGTTTCAGCCTTCAATATACCAGTTAATCAGGTAAGACATTAATATTAACCACTCACAAGAACAATAAACAGAGGAAATAAATTACAAAAATATGGGTAATCTTAGGTTATTTTTGTTTTTGATTTTGATATGATTTATTTATGTTTCAGTTTTTAACATTCACTTCCACAAGAATTTGAATTCAAAATTTTTCTCCCTATCTCTCCACATCCCCACTCCAAGACAGCATGTACCCCATTCACCCTGTCCTCCAGTCTGTCCTCCCTTCTGTTACCCACCATTCTTCCATCCCCCTTCCCCTCTATTTTCCTGTAGGGCAAAATAGATTTCTATACTCCATTGCCCATAAAGCTTAATTTCCAGTTGCATAATAAAACAATTTTTAACATTCATTCTTAAAGCTTTGAGTTCCATATTCTCTCCCTCTCTCCCCACCCACCCTCATTGAGAAAAGAAGCAACTCAATATAGGTCACACATGTGTAACAATGCAAAGTACTTCCATAATAGTTACAAAAAAAACTAACCACATTTCCCTCTGATATATCCTGCCCTTCGTTTATTCCATTCTCTCCCTTTGACCTGTCCTCCCACAGTAGTGTTTACTTCTGATTATCCCTTTCCCCAATTTGCTGCCCCTCCAAATATCTTCCCTCTCCTTTCCCCTTCCCCGTTGCCTTCTTGCAGTGTAAAACAGATTTCCATATCCAGTTGAGTATGTGTGTTTTCCCTCCTTAAGTCAAATGCCATGATAGTAAGGCTCACTTATTTCCTGTCATATCCCCCCTCTTCCCCTCCATTGTGAAAACTCTTTCTTCCCTCTTGTATGTGAGATGATTTGCTACATTCTACCTCTCCCTTTCTCTTACTCCTAGTACATTCCATTCAACAGTAAATTTTATTTTTTTAGATATTCTCCCTTCATATTCAGCTCACCTTATGCCCTTTGTCTATGTGTGTGTATATATCTATATATCTATATATCTATCTATCTATCTATCTATCTATCTATCTATCTATCTATATATATATATATATATATACACACACACACACACACACATAAATACACACATATACATATACATACATACACATATATAATATTTGTATACATACATGTCCATACACACCTACACACACACACACACACATATATATGTATTATATATATTCCCTCTAACTACCCTAATAGTGAAAAAGGTCTCACGAGTTACAAATAGCATCTTTCCATCTATGAATGAAAACAGTTCAACTTTAATGAGTTCCTTAAGGCTACTCTTTCCTGTTTACCTTTTCACATTTCTCTTGATTCTTGTATTTGAAAGTCAAATTTTCTGTTCAGTTCTGGTCTTTTCATCAAGAATGCTTGAAAGTCCTCTATTTCATTGAAATTCCATTTTCCCCTAAAGTATTACACTCAGTTTTTCTGGGGATGTGATTCTTGATTTTAATCTAATCTCCTCTGATGATATCACAAGCCTTTTGATCCCTTAGTGCAGAAGGAGCTAAGTCCTGTGTTATCCTGATTGTATTTCCACAATACTTGAATAATTTCTTTGTGGATGCTTGTAGTATTTTCTCCTTGACCTGGGAACTCTGGAATTTGTCTACAATAATCCCAGGAGTTTTCCTTTGAGGATCTCTTTTAGGAGGTGATTGGTGAATTCTTTCTATTTCTATTTTGCCCTCTGTTTCTAGAATATCAGGGCACTTTTCCTTGATAATTTCTTTCTTTTTTTTTTTGAAGCACGTATTTTTTCACTTTATTTTTCTTTTCCTTTTTGTTACAGTATGGCTAATACAGAAATATGTTTTACCTGACTTCACAAGTATAATGGGTATATTGTTTTTGCCTTCTCAATGTGTGGGAGATGGGTAAAGGGAGGGAGAGAATTTGGAACTAAAAATTAATATAAAAATACAATTAAAAGGCTAGAGAACCAGTTTGGGAGTATGTTATGGAGGGAATTGAAATTCAGGTACATGTCAGACTTAACGTAGATGCAGGTAAACTGCAACAGATTCCCAAAACTTACTTTTGTGTGAGTAGCTCAAAAATAAACACACATGCTCACAAAATAGATGGAGGGCAACTTCCAAATATCAAGAATGAGGCAAATATAATAGACAGCAAACGTTTGTCCACAAAATATGAAATTGCTTAGAGGAAGTCCTTGAATGCAGTGATGGTTTATAAGTAGCGAAAGGAGAAAAACACATGAACAATAACTCTCATGGGGCATTTTGGCTTTGCTAGCTGTTGTTATGGGGTTGTATGAGGAGTCCCTCCAGGGATGAAATTCTGGATTTATAAAAGGATCAAAAAAGGAAACATTGTTCTACAAGACTGAAAGTCTTGCATCAAAATATATTCCATAGCTTGATTAGATATATCTCTATAATTAAATATTATATATATTTATATGTAATTGTAAATATATTACATATACAATTATAAAACATATTAACTTTTCAAAATGCTCTGAATGTTTATTCATGCATTGTTATGGAATTCTTCTATTTCAATTCATCATCTTTTTTAAAATTTATTTATTTAACTTTTAACATTCATTTTCACAAAATTTTGGGTTCCAAATTTTCTCCCCCCTTATCCCCTCCCCCCACCCCAAAACACCAAGCATTCCAATTACCCCCATCACCAATCTGCTCTCTCTTCTATCATCCCTCTCTGCCCTTGTCTCCATCTTCTCTTTTGTCCTGTAGGGCCAGATAACTTTCTATACCCCTTTACCTATATTTCTTATTTCCTAGTGGCAAGAACAGTACTTGACAGCTGTTCCTAAAACTTTGAGTTCCAACTTCTTTTCCTCCCTCCCTCCCCACCCCTCCTTTTGGAAAGCAAGCAATTCAATATAGGCCAAATCTGTGTAGTTTTGGAAATGACTTCCATAATAGTCGTGTTGTATAAGACTAACTATATTTCCCTCCATCCTATCCTGCCCCCCATGGCTTCTATTCTCTCTTTTGATCCTGTCCCTCCCCAAGAGTGCTGACTTCAAATTGTTCCCTCCTCCCATTGCCCTCCCTTCCATCATCTGCCCCACCTTGCTTATCCCCTGCTCCCCCACTTTCCTGTATTGTAAGATAGGTTTTCATACCAAAATGAATGTGCATTTTATTCCTTCCTTTAGTGGAATGTGATGAGAGTAAACTTCATGTTTTTCTCTCACCTCCCCTCTTTATCCCTCCACTAATGAGTCTTTTGCTTGCCTCTTTTATGAGAGATAATTTGCCCCATTCCATTTCTCCCTTTCTCCTCCCAATATATTTCTCTCACTGCTTGAGTTCATTTTTTTAAAGATATGATCCCTTCCTCTTCAATTCACTCTGTGCACTCTGTCTCTATGTGTGTATGCATGTGTGTGTGCATGTGTGTGTGTGTGTAATCCCACCCAGTACCCAGATACTGAATAGTTTCAAGAGTTACAAATATTGTCTTTCCATGTAGGAATGTAAACAGTTCAACTTTAGTAAGTCCCTTATGACTTCTCTTTGCTGTTTACCTTTTCATGCTTCTCTTCATTCTTGTGTTTGAAAGTAAAATTTTCTTTTCAGCTCTGGTCTTTTCATCAAGAATGCTTGAAAGTCCTCTATTTCATTGAAAGACCAATTTTTCCCCTGAAGTATTCTACTCACTTTTGCTGGGTAGGTGATTCTTGGTTTTAGTCCTAGTTCCTTTGACTTCTGGAATATCCTATTCCACGCCCTTCAATCCCTTAATGTAGAAGCTGCTAGATCTTGTGTTATCCTGATTGTATTTCCACAATACTTGAATTGTTTCTTTCTAGCTGCTTGCAATATTTTCTCCCTGACCTGGGAACTCTGGAATTTGGCCACAACATTCCTAGGAGTTTCTCTTTTTGGATCTCTTTCAGGTGGTGTTCTGTGGATTCCTTGAATACTTATTTTGCCCTCTGGTTCTAGAATCTCAGGGCAGTTTTCCTTGATAATTTCATGAAAGATGATGTCTAGGCTCTTTTTTGGATCAAGGTTTTCAGGTAGTCCCATAATTTTTAAATTGTCTTTCCTGGATCTATTTTCCAGGTCAGTTGTTTTTCCAATGAGATATTTCACATTATCTTCCATTTGTTTGTTCTTTTGGTTTTCTTTTGTGATTTCTTGGTTTCTCAAAAAGTCATTAGCTTCCATCTGTTCCATTCTAATTTTGAAAGAACTGTTTTCTTCAGTGAGCTTTTGAACCTCCTTTTCCATTTGGCTAATTGTGCTTTTGAAAGCTTTCTTCTCATTGGCTTTTTGAACCTCTTTTGCCAATTGAGTTAGCTTATTTTTCAGGGTGTTATTTTCTTCAGCATTTTTTTGGGTCTCCTTTAGCAGGGTGTTTACTTGTTTTTCATGCTGTTCTTGCATGTCTCTCATTGCTCTTCCCAGTTTTTCCTCCACCTCTCTAACCTGATTTTCAAAATCCTTTTTGAGCTCTTCCATGGCCTGAACCCATTGAGTGGGCTGGGATACAGAAGCCTGGACTTCTGTGTCTTTCCCTGATGGTAAGCATTGTTCTTCCTCATCAGAAAGGAAGGGAGGAAATACCTGTTCACCAAGAAAGTAACCTTCTATAGTCTTATTTTTTCCCACTTTTCTGGGCATTTTCCCAGCCAGTGACTTGACTTCTGAATATTCTCTTCACACCCACTTTGCCTCCAGATCTGCCCACTCAGAGCTTGGGGTCTGAGATTCAAATGCTGCTTCCCAGCCTCAGGGCTTTGGGCGGGGGCGGGGCTGCTATTCAGTGTGAGATCAAGTTCAACTGCTAAGGCGGGGTCAGGGCTGCCTCTCAGGCTCAGTTCCCTCAGTAGGTTTATGCAGAGACCTTCAACAATGGATCCGAGCTCCTGCCTGCTTGGAGAGCCCTGGTCTGCTGCCGCCTCCACTGCTGCCTCCTGAGGGTGCCTGAGTTATGGGGGCACCCCACTCCTCTCTCGACCCACCAAAGAAACCCTCTCACCGACCAGTGGAGGGACCAGTGTGGCTGCTGGAGATTCTGTCCCTGAAGCCTGCTCGGATCTGCTCCTCTCAGTGCCGTGCGGACGAGTCAGGGCTGTGCTCGGCTCTGCGTCCGCAGCTCGATGGACCTTTTGCAAGAGGTTTGCAGGCTCTCTAGAACAGAAATCTCTGCTCTGTTGTTCTGTGGCTTCTGCTGCTTCAGAATTTGTTGGGAGTTCTTTTTTACAGACATTTTATGGGCTGTGGGGTCGGAGCTAGTGTATGCATATCTTTCTACTCTGCCATCTTGACTCCGCCCTCCCCTTGATAATTTCTTGCAAGATGATATCTAGGCTCTTTTTTTGATCATGGTTTTCAGGTACACCAATAATTTTTAAATTAAATTAAATTCTCTCTGGAATCTCTTTTCTAGGTCAGTTGTTTTTCCAATGAGATATTTCACATTATCTTCCATCTTTTCATTCTTTTGGTTTTCTTTTGTGATTTCTTGGTTTCTCGTAAAGTCATTAGCCTCCATCTGTTCCATCCTAATTTTTGAAGAACTATTTTCCTCAGTAAGCTTTTGAACCTCTTTCTCCATATGGATAATTCTGCTCTTTAAAGCGTTCTTCTCCTCATTGTCTTTGTGGACCTCTTTTACCATTTGAGTTAGTATATTTTTAAAGGTGTTATTTTCTTCAACATTTTTGGGGTCACCCTTAGCAAGCTGTTGACTCACTTTTCTTGATTTTCTTGCCTCACTCTTATTTCTCTTCCCAATTTTTCCTCCTCCTCTCTTACTTGATTTTCAAAATCCTTTTTGAGTTCTTCCATGGCCTGAGACCATTGAAATTTTTTTTGAAGTTTTTGGATGTAGAAACCTTAACTTTGAGGTCTTTCTCTGATGGTATACTTTCTTCTTCCTTATCCTATAGGATGGAAGAAAATACCCTTTCACCAAAAAAGTAATCTTCTATAGTATTACTTTTTCTCCCTTTTGGGGGCATTTTCCTGGCCAGTTACTTGACTTTTGAGTGCTTTGTCAAGTGGAGAGTGTACTCTAGGGACCTGTAAGTTCTCAGTTCCTACAAAGTGACACAATCAAGGGAGATGAGTTTACTCTTCTCCTGGCCTGCACTCTGGTCTGTGAGCAGCCACAAGCACTCTTTTCTGCCCAGGATCTGTGAGTAGGATTCTCTCTCTACAGTTGCCATCATCTCCACCATGCCACCGCACCTCCTCATCCCAGGATTGCCAGTTAGAACTAAGATCTAGGGAACTTCCAGGAACCAAGATGGCAGAGTGATTAGTAAATTCTATCTGCCTCTCCTTGTTGATTTTTTAAAATTCAGGGAATATTTTCCCAGGAAAAGTCCTGGAACAGTGAGATCAGCCAAAGGTGTAAACAGTCCCTTATTCCTTGAGGCCAGTAAAACTGCAAATGGGGGCCCCTCTTGCTGTGACTGAAGGGCACTGGTGCAGAACTGGAGCTGTCTCAGACAATCTCACCTCAGTGAACCAGGAGGAGATCATGAGACCCAGGGAGATGGAGCCCACAATCGCAAACACCAGGACCCCATGCATACCTCAACACCCCAGGTAAATCGGGAAGACAGTAGTGTAGATGGAGTTCACCAACCACTGAGATTGCCTATGTTCTAGCTCAGCAGAGGGAACATTCTGTGACAAGAACACCCTTCCCCCACACTTATCGCACCACAGTGAGCTCCAGGGTAACTCCAGGGAAACTCAGAAAGACTTCACTTGGCCTCTGCCTTGGTATATCAGTCAGCTCAGTACCAAGTAAGGTGCAACATTTTAGCTTCCAGTTGAAAGAACCAGAGGCCACAATACTCTCCAGGGCCAGATGGATTTACAAGTGAATTCTATCAAAAGTTTAAAGAACAATTAATTCCAATACTATATAGACCATTTGGGAAAACTAATGAAAGAGTCTTACCAAATTCTTTTTGTGTTACAAATATTCTTCTGATACCTAAACCAGGAAAAGCCAAAATACAGAAAGAAAATTATAGACCAATTTCTCTAATGGATATAGATGCAAAAATTGTAAATAAGATATTAGCAAAAAGAATACAGCAACTTCTCTTGAGAATAATACATTATAATCAGATAGGATTTATACCAGGAGTGCAGGGCTGGTTCAATATTAGGAAAACTATTAGCATTATTGATCATATCAACAACAAAACTAACAGAAACAATAGATAAAGAAAAAAATATTTGACAAAATATAACACCCATTTCTTTTGGAAACACTGGAGAGCATAAGAATAAATGGAGCCTTTCATAAAATAATAAGCAGTACCTACCTAAAACCATCAGCAAGCATTATATAAAATGGGGATAAACTAAATGCCTTTTCAATAAGATCAGTGGTAAAACAAAGATGTCCATTATCACCACTGTTATTCAATATGGTACTAAACATGTTAGCTTTAACAATAAGAGAAGCAAAAGGAATTGAAGGAATTAGAATAGGCAAAGAAGAAACTAAGTTATCACTCTTTGCTGATGATATGAATCTAGATGAATCTAGACAATCAAATAAAAAATTACTTGAAGTAATAAACAAATTTGGCATAGTTGCAAGTTACAAAATAAACCCACATAAGTCATAAATCATTTCTATATATTACTAACAAAATCCAACAGCAAGAGATAGAAAGAGAAATCTCATTTCAAGCTATGATAGACTCTATAAAATATCTGGGAGTCTACCTGCCAAAACAAACCCAGGGAATATATGAACAAAATTACATAACACTTTTTGCACAAATAAAGTCAGATCTAAGTAAGTGGAAACACATCAGTTGCTCACGGGTAGGTCTAGCTAATATAATAAAAATGACAATTCTACATAAATTAATTTACTTATTCAGTGCTCTAAGAAACTATCAGATAATTATGTTCTAGAGCTAGAAAAAATAATATCAAAATTCATCTGGAAGAACAAAACGTCCACAATATCAAGGGAATTAATGAAAAGAAATGCTAGGTGAGATGGCCTAGTCCTACCAGATCTGAAATTGTATTATAAAGCAGCAATCATCAAAATCACTTGGTACCTCCTAAGAAATAGAGGGGTATACCAGTGGAATAAGTTAGGTACCCAAGACAAATTAGTCAATGAATATAACAATCTATTTTGTGATAAACACAAGGACCCCAGCTTCTGGGATAAGAACTCACTGTCTGACAAAAATTGCTGAGAAAAATGGATAACAGTGTGGTGAAAACTGGGCATAGACTAAAGCCTGACATTGTACACAAGAAGAAAGCCCAAATAGATACATGATCTAAGTATAAAAACTGATACTAAAAACAAATTAGGGGAGCAATGAATAGTGTCTTTGTCAGATTTGTGGAGAATGGAGAAATTTTTGACCAAAGAAGAGATAGAGTACATTATGAATTGCAAAATGGATAATTTTATTACATTAAATTGAAAAGTTTTTGCACAAACAAATCCAATGCAACCAAGATTAGGAGGAAAGCAGAAAAAAAACTTTAGCAACTAAGGTTTGTGATAAAGGCCTCAGTTCTAAAATATAGAGAGAACTGAGTCAAATGTACAAGAATATAAGTCATTTCTCAATTGATAAATGATCAAAGGATATGAACAAGTAGTATTAAGAGGGAGAAATTAAAGCTACCTATAGTCATAGGAAAATGCTCTAAATCCCTATTGATTAGAGAGATGCAAATCAAAATAACTCTGAGGTACCCCATTACACCTATCAGAGTGGCTAACATGACAAAACAGCAAGATGATAAATGTTGGAGAAGATGTGGGAGAGTTGGAACACTAATTCATTGTTGGTGGAGTTGTGAACTGATTGAACCATTCTCAAGAGCAATTTGGAACCATGCCCAAAGGGTTACAAAGATATTCCTTCCCTTTGACCTAGCAAAGCCACTTCTAGAATTGTATTCCAAAGACATCACAAAAATGGGAAAGGGTTCCACACGTACAAAAATATTTATAGCAGCTCTCTTTGTGATGGCCAGGAAATGGAAGTCAGGGGGATGCTCATCAATTATTGAATGGCTAAACAAGTTATGGTATATGAATGTAATGGAAGACTATTTTGCTATAAGAAATTATGAACAAGAAGATTTCAGAGAGTCCTGGAAAGACTTATATAAACTGATGCTGAGTGAAAGGAGAACCAGGAGAACTTTGTACACACCAACAACCACAGTGTGCAAGGAATTTTTCTGGGAGACTTGCCCCTTCACAGCAATGCAAGGACCTAAAAAATTCCCAGTGGCTCTTGAGGCAAAATGCCTTCCACATCCAGAGAATGAACTATGGAATTGGATTGCAAAATGAACAGACTGTTTTCTCTTGTGTTGTATTTTATTTTGTTTTATGGTTTCTCTCATTAATTTTAATTTTTCTATGCAACATGACTAAGGTGAAAATGTATTTAATAACAATGTATGTGTAGAACCTATATAAGATTGCATGCTGTCTCGGTGAGGAAGAGGAAAGGGAGGGGGAGAGGAGGTAGGAGGGAGAAAAATCTAAATGATTGTAGAAAACTGAAAGTAAATCAAATAATTAAAAAAAAGAACTGAGACCCGGTTTGGTGGCTCCATTCCCCCAGGGCCTTTAGACAGAGGGTTCCAAAAGTGAACTTTGCTGCCACAGCGGCTACTATTGTTCTGGGGCCAGGACTGGGGCCAGACAGCACACCCCTCTCACCCAGGTGAAAGAGCTGTCTCAGCGACCTTTGAAACTGTCTGGAGTTTGTGGGTTGAGAAATCTGGGAACTGCAGCTGCTACCTGTGATTCCATGTCCTGAAGCCTGATCCAGTCTTGTCCATGCCATGCCAGGCAGCCAAGGCTGGGCTACATTCTGCTCTGAGCCTGGTGTGATAGACCTTTCTTGGGCACCTTCCAGGCTGGCCTGGGCTGGAAATCTCTTTCATTCTGTTGTTTTGTGGTTTCTGCTGCTCTAGAATTTGTTGAGTCATTTTTACAGCTATTTTATGGGCTATGGGGGGAGAGCTAGAGCAGGTCTGTCTTTCTACTCTGCCATCTTCGTTCTTCCATCCACCAATCATGTAATCACAGTTTTGAAGGAAATTTACTAAAAAAAAAAAAAATCAAATTCAGTTAACCATTGAAAAATCAGGCATGCACATAAATATTTCCAGGTGTTCAGGGATAGTAAAAACAAAGAAACAAACAAAAAACCCAATAACCCCGGGAGTATACAAAATCAGAGAGTAAGTGAGGTTGTATTCATTGTCATCAGTAGTAGGGCTTGGATTTCACTCCAGCTCCTCTACTTTTAAATGCTAAACAGTATTCACCATCAGTCTCCCACTGTTATATTTCTTGTGAACAAAACCATCTCTCTCTCCCTCTTCTTCTCCGTCTCCCCTTCCAGCAACTACCTAGTGTATATGACGTGTATCTATTGTCTCAGTTTCCTTTCTGCCCAGTCATTCCGTTAAAACCTTCAGGACTCGGGGGAGGAGCCAAAATGGCAGAGTAGAAAGACACACACATGCTGGCTCTCCCCACACAGCCTATAAAATACCTGTAGAGATGTACTCTCAACAAATTTTATAGCAGCAGAAGGGGAGAACAGCAGAGTGGAGATTTCTAGCCCAAGGTGACCTGAAAGGCCCACAAGAAATGTCGGTTGCACCAGACACGAGCAGAGCCCAGCCCAGCCTTGGCCACATGGCTCGCAAACAGCCCTCAGGGGCAGAATCTCCAGTGGCAGTATCAGCAATTCGCAGATCCCTCAACTCACAGGCACCAAAGGTCAGTGACAGGGTTTTTTCAGCTGACTGGGAAGGGAGAGGGGCCTTCCCATAGCTCTGGCTGTAGGCAGTGGCCCCCGAGGCCACATCAGACAGGCAGCAGCAGTTTCCACAGCAGCCACTACAGCAGCCAGCATCCACTGTTGGATAGTAAAAACCCTGGGGGAGCTGAGGAGCTAATTATAACCTCAGCCTTGTGTAGAGGCCCTGAGGGAGCTGATCTTTATCTCACACTGAATGGCGGACCCGCCCATGCAGCTTATCTGAATCTCAGCCCCCAGTGCTGGCTTGGTGGGACTGGAGGCCAGGTGGCTGTGGAGAGGAACCTCTGCTAAGATTCTGGTCACAAAAATCTCTCCCTGCTCCCAGACCAGTGTACATGCTTGATTGCACCACCTTGGAGGAACTGAGATATTACAGATTCCCAGAGCATACCCTACTCTTGACAAAGGACCCAAAAGTCAAGTAACTGGTTGGGAAAATGCTGAAAAAAGGGGAAAAATAAGACTATAGAAGGTTACTTTCGTGATGAACAGATATCTTCTCCTATCCTTTCCAATGAGAAAGAACAATGTTTGCCATAAGGGAAAGACATAAAAGTCAAGGCTTCTGTATTCCAAACATCCAAAATAAATATTCAATGGTCTCAGGCCATGGAAGAGCTCAAAAATGATTTTGAAAATCAAATAATAGAGGTGGAAGAAAAATTGGGAAGAGCAATGAGAGACATGCAAGAACAGCATGAAAAGCATGTCAAAACCTTGCTAAAGGAGACCCCAAAAATGCTGAAGAAAATAACACCTTTGAAAATAGGCTACCTCAACTGGCAAAGGAGGTTCAAAAAGCCAATGAGGAGAAGAATGCTTTCAAAAGCAGAATTAGCCAAATGGAAAAGGTGGTTCAAAAGCTCACTGAAAAAAATACTTCTTTAAAAATTAGGATGGAACACATGAAGGCTAATGACTTTATGAGAAATCAAGAAAACACAAAACAAAACCAAAAGAACGAAAAAATGGAAGATAATGTGAAATATCTCATTGCAAAAACGACTGACCTGGAAAATAGATCCAGGAGAGACAATTTAAAAATTATGGGACTACCTGAAAGCCATGATCAAAAAAAGAGCCCAGACATCGTCTTTCATGAAATTATCAAGGAAAACTGCCCTGATATTCTAGAACCAGGGGGCAAAATAAATATTGAAAGAATCCACCTATCATTTCCTGAAAGAGATCCAAAAAGAGAAACTCCTAGGAATGTTGTGGCCAAATTCCGGAGTTCCCAGGTCAAGGAGAAAATATTGCAAGCAGCTAGAAAGAAAAAATTCAAGTATTGTGGAAATGCAATCAGGATAACACAAGATCTAGCAGCTTCTACATTAAAGGATCGAAAAGTGTGGAATATGATACTCCAGAAGTTAAAGGAACTAGGACTAAAACCAAGAATCACCTACCGAGAAAAACTGAGTATAATACTTCAGAGGAAAAAATGGTCTTTCAATGAAATAGAGGGCTTTCAAGTATGCTTGGTGAAATGACCAGAGCTGAAAAGAAAATTTGACCTTCAAACACAAGAATGAAGAGAAGCATGAAAGGGTAAACAGCAAAGAGAAATCATAAGGGACTTACTAAAGTTGAACTGTTTACATTCCTACATGGAAAGACAATATTTGTAACGCTTCAAACTATTCAGTATCTGGGTACTGGGTGGGATTACACACACACACATGCACACACAAACTCACACAGATACAAACACACACACACACACATAGAGAGACAAAGACAGAGACACAGAGCACAGGGTGAATTGAATAGGATGGGATCATATCTTCAAAAAGTGAAATTAAGGGGTGAGAGAGAAATATATTGGGAAGAGAAAGGGACAAATGGAATGGGGCAAATTATCTCTCACAAAAGAGGCAAGTGAAAGACTTTTCAGTGGAGGGAAAAAGGGGGGAGGTGAGAGAAATAATATAAAGCTTACTCTCATCACATTCAACTAAATAAAGGAATAAAATGCACATTCATTTTGGTATGAAAAGGTATCTTACAATACAGGAAAGTGGAGGAGAAAGGGATCAGAAGGGTGAGGGGGATGATGAAAGGGAGGACAATGGGAGGAGGGAGGAATTAGAAGTCATCACTCTTGGGGAGGGACAGGATCAAAAGAGAGAATAGAAGATATGGGGGGCAGGATAGGATGGATGGAAATATAGTTAGTCTTACACAACACGACTATAATGGAAGTCATTTGCAAAACTACACAGATTTGGCCTATATTGAATTACTTGCCTTCCCAATGGGGATGGGTAGGGAGGGAGGGAGGAAGAGAAGTTGGAACTCAAAGTTTTAGGAACAGCTGTTGAGTATTGTTCTTGCATACAACTAGGAAATAAGAAATACAGTAATGGGGTACAGAAAGTTTTCTTGCCCTACAGGACAAAAGAGAAGATGGGGATAAGGGAAGGGAGGGATGTTAGAAGGGAGGGAAGATTGATGATAGGGGTAAGTAAAATGCTCGGAATTTTGAGGTGGGGGCAGGGGAGAAGTGGGGAGAAATTTGGAACTCAAAATTTTATGGAAATGAATGTTGAAAACTTAAATAAATAAATTTAAGTATAAATAAAATAAAATAAAATAAAATAAAAAACCTTCAGGACTCTAGATCTTGAGCTGGAAGAGACCTCAGAGGCATCTAATTTCATCTTCCTCATTTTACAGAGGGGGAAACAGAAACCACAAAAGTCATGTGACTTTTCTGAGAGGGCATAATTATTGAGTGTCTGAGGCAGAATTTAAAATTCACTGCTATATGCACTAGATCCTGCTGCCTTCCTTTCTCTCATCTCACTAAGCTCCTATCATTTCTCTAGAAATTTTAAGACTAAAGTTATATGGAATTGTTCGAGTTTTTTGATGTTAACAGAAAAATACCTTCCCCTAAATGGAAAAGTTCCTCTACTAAGCACTCAATAGATTATTACTGGCCTGAACTGAATTCTTTGACTTCCTGTCTACACAACACTCTATCTTGAAGGTGTCACTTCCATTTCCGCAGCTTTGCCTCTTGTAATAGAGAGGTTTGAAAAGATTTATACAGCATCTGAGGTTGTGAGATAGTAACAGATATAAAAATCATCATTTCAGCACCAAAAATGATATAAATCTCCTGTGGGCATCCTATCATGGAAAGTAGGGAATCCTATAATACTCACTTATTCATCAAAGGGGGCCTAAGGTGACATGGTACATCTACCACCCTCTGTTTCTCAAGAAAATATTCTGTCTCCCAGAGTCTGATAGGAATGCATTTTCTCCTCATTCAGCTCCACATATCTGAGGATTATTATAGGCATCGGTGTACCAAATATTGTCAAAAAGACAGACTGTGTATAAAATCTGGGTCAGGGTGATTGTTTCCCAGAAAAGCAGATTAATGGAACACATGAGCCCCGATGTCCTTTCCTGTCAGGTAACCAGGCTCAAAACACCAGAGAGCCATTGAATCTGCCATGCTTTCAAAAGAGCTGATGTAAATTTCAACAGAATATTTTGTCCTACTTTCTTTTTTTAAAAAATCATTTATTTATTTATTTAACTTTTAACATTCATTTTCACAAAATTTTGGGTTTCACATTTTCTCCTCTTTTGTCCCCTCCTCCCACTCCAAAACACCCAGCATTCTAATTGCCCCTATCACCAATCTGCTCTCTCTTCTATCATCCCTCTCTGCCCTTGTCTCCATCTTCTCTTTTGTCCTGTAGGGCCAAATAACTTTCAATACCCCTTTACCTGTATTTCTTATTTCCTAGTGGCAAGAACAGTACTCTAAAGTTGTTCCTAAAACTTTGAGGTCCAACTTCTCTTCATCCCTCCCTCCCCACCCCCTCCTTTTGGAAGGCAAGCAATTCAATATAGGCCAAATCTGTGTAGTTTTGCAAATGACTTCCATAATAGTCGTGTTGTATAAGACTAACTATATTTCCCTCCATCCTCCATCCTATCCTGCCCCCCATTCTCTCTTTTGATCCTGTCCTTCCCCAAGAGTGCTGACTTCAAATTGCTCCCTCCTCCCATTGCCCTCCCTTCCATCATCCCCCCCACCCTGCTTATCCCCTGCTCCCCCACTTTCCTGTATTGTAAGATAGGGTTTCATACCAAAATGAGTGTGCATTTTATTCCTTCTTTAGTGGAATGTGATGAAAGTAAACTTCATGTTTTTCTCTCACCTCCCCTCTTTATCCCTCCACTAATAAGTCTTTTGCTTGCCTCTTTTATGAGAGATAATTTGCCCCATTCCATTTCTCCCTTTCTCCTCCCAATATATATCTCTCTCACTGCTTGATTTCATTTTTTTGACATATGATCCCATTCTCTTCAATTCGCTCTGTGCACTCTGTCTCTATGTGTGTATGCGTGTGTGTGTGCATGTGTGTGTGTATAATCCCACCCAGTACCCAGATACTGAATAGTTTCAAGAGTTACAAATATTGTCTTTCCATGTAGGAATGTAAACAGTTCGTCTTTTGTAAGTCCCTTATGACTTCTCTTTGTTGTTTACCTTTTCATGCTTCTCTTCATTCTTGTGTTTGAAAGTCAAATTTTCTTTTCAGCTCTGGTCTTTTCATCAAGAATGCTTGAAAGTCCTCTATTTCATTGAAAGACCAATTTCTCCCCTGAAGTATTATACTCAGTTTTGGTGGGCAGGTGATTCTTGGTTTTAGTCCTAGTTCTTTTGACTTCTGGAATATCATATTCCAGGCCCTTTGATCCCTTAATGTAGAAGCTGCTAGATCTTGTGTTATCCTGATTGTACTTCCACAATACTTGAATTGTTTCTTTCTAGCTGCTTGCAATCCTACTTTCCATTCTAAGGTTTGGCAGGAGGCACAGGAGGAAGCATAATCTTCCAGAACTTTGTCCATGTGGAAGAGTTGAAACAATTAGCAAAGACTTCTTAGGCTGAAATAATTTGAGAAAGCTCTGAGTAGAAAATAGACAAAGAAAATCTGGGTTATCAGTTCCTTGTTCATTGGCTTTTAAGTCAGTTCACTCTTGAAAACCCCCATCTGCTCACCCCTTACTGCCTGTCCCATGGTTAGGCTCTGTGGAGAGAACAAAGTAGAAAATAAGGCAGAGGAAGAGTGGGTATTAAGGGAACAGTACTCCCTGGAAAGTGTCAACTTACCTCGCAAAAAATAAATAGGTTTGCTCTTTCGTTCTTCTTCCCATTTCTCCCCACCTTAGAGTCACCAAATTAGGCATTACTTTTTGCTAACAATGTTTCTTACCTGGACACAGAAAGAGGAAATGGGGATTGGCAATGGGGCCATTTTGCAGTAGAATAGAAGGAGCTTGTATTTGGAATCAAAGAGACCAAGGTTGAAATCCTGCCTCTGTCACTGATGACCTGTGTAACCCTGAACAAGTCACTTAAGGTCTCTGAGCCTCAATTTCTGGACCAGTGAAATGAGAATGTTTCATTACATCGACTCTGAGATCCCTTTCAGCACCAGATCTGTAGTCCTCTGTGTGACCTTAGCAAATCACTTCTCTTTGGGCCTCAGTTTCCTCATCTATAAATTGAGTATGTTGGATAGATAACCTCTGACATCCCTGGAAGCTCTTTATCCAAAATCTTGTGCATGACCTTGGGCAAATCACCTCTGTATCTCGAGGGGGTTGGACTAGATGTTCTCTGAGGTCCATCCTGTCTCTAGATCTAGGGTCCTATGATCTTGTGGACCCATTAAAGCCTTAAAGGAATGACAGGGAAGAGAGGGAACTAAGGCCCCAGATATACACCATACATTTGGAAATGGTGGTACTTGAGAGGAGAAAGATGGCTTTGTTCAGAATGAAGTGGATCAGTTGCAGAGGGATGGAGAGCAGGTTTCAGGGGCAATGAGATGAGTAGACAGCCTGAGAGACAGAGTTTCTGAGTAATTAATAATTATTTTATTAATTAGGCTAGGTGATGATCAATAAATTGATGGTCAGTGATCTCTCTCCATAAGCAATGACAAAACAATGGAGAACACTGAATGCTTAAATACCTTTGAAAAATGAGGTGCCCCTGATGAGTAAAAATCAACCCTGAGTATTGAACAATTAATGAGGAGGTGATTAAATGTCTTCACCTCTTCCTGCTGAAAATGTAACTTTCTGCTGAAACTCAGCTACCTCCAGCAATTTGGACAAAGGAATCTCTCTGTACCCAGACTGTTCTGGTTGGTTATCTCCTTCATGAGCTAGGTTAACCTAAACCATGATGGGGAGACTTCAAGGACCTTTAGAGTTAATGCTTTAGGGCTGTAATTCACCTGTGTTACATTCTGTTTATACTCCAAGCAGATGTAATCTAGTTAGTTGGGGCCCTGCCCAAGATCAAGGAGCATGATCTTTGAGGATTTAAAAACCTCATTTATCAGCAATGTCCTTCAGAGACTGACTGACTTACAGGGGCTGGTCCCTGAATGAAGAAATAGAGAGAAAAAGTTTCAATTTTAACTTAGTAACTGACTATTAATATAATAGAAAAAAACCACTTCTCTGAGCAAGAAGATGAGATTTAGAAGTAGAGAAGCCAGATTGGAATTCAAGCCCTGCTACTGAGAACAATGACTATGGTTGCAACCTCCCTCTTTGATTTTGTATATTCACAGGGTCATTGTTTTCATTCGTTTGTTTGTTTGTTTACTAGCCCAGGACCAAGCATTTAGGTGGTGCAGTGGATATAAAACCAAGTTTAGAGCCAGGAAGATCTGAGTTCAAGTATGGTCTTAAACACTTATTAAGTATGTGACCCTGGAGAAGTCACTTAACCCTTAATCAACTCACTTTCTCATCTGTAAAATGGGAGCACACTGGAGAAGGAAAATAGGAAACCATTCCAATATCTTTGCTAAGAAAACCCTGTATGGGATAAAAAGACCCTTACTCAAAATTTTAAATAAATGAAGAGGCTTTTCAATAAGAACAGAACATGATTTATTACAGTTCTTACGAGAAAGGAACATCCCTCCACCAGGTTGGGGAATCTGATGGAAGGAGGCAACTTACAGAAATCAAAGCACAATTTTTATATCCTAACACAGAGAATCCCACCTCCCCACTATTCCTCCTCTCCATTGGTTGGGAGGCGGGCTTACAATCTAAGCACTAAAAACCAGAAAAACCCCGGGAAATTTTCACCTATCTCAACACAATTATCTCATTTAATACTTAACTGCTGATGTGGCTTTAGAAAAGAGGGGAAGGGGAGAAGCAGAAGTTGATAGTGTTGATGTAGCAACAGTACAACAAACAAAGGGGAGATTTGAGTAACTTCCAAGTTTCAACTACAGTTCTCAGCACTTTCAAAAAGAAAGAAGGGAGGAGGGGACCAACTGACCATCCACAGGCCCTGGATACCTGAAATTTAGGTATCCAAGGAGAGAGGCCTTATAGAAAAGACATTTTATTTAGAAAATTCTGTATTCCCTATATTTTTATTATGAAAAGTCTTCACAATCTCCTCTTCTCACTCAACCCCATGGATAAAAGTCCATAATATCCCATAAAATCAGACATCACTGAATGACTGAACAAAAACAAGCCCGTGGCAACTGGGAAATATTTACCTAAATGCTTGATTTCACCCTGGTAATGTCTCATTCAAACTTGATATTTCTTTGATAAAGTTCCTTCAAAACAAAGATCAATCTTTTTTGCATTTATTTTCTCACAATTTTTCACTCCTTTGGTCGGGCACTATTAAAACTTTAGTCAACCTAATCACAATGTAGGGTAGCATCAACTCGATGCTGACCCCACTGCTATGAAGGCTTATCCTTTATCAGGTGACTTTTGATATGATGGTGAGTTTAATAGACAATTTCAATGTTGAATGATCTAATCTGAATTCATATTGACACTAAAGTAATTCAGTACTCTCTGCATTTCATCAATTTAGTATTTTATTTTGTTCCATTCTGCCTCCTTAAGCAAGAAGGAGTTGTAACAGGGGCTAAAATTCAATGAAAAAGTAATTTAAAATGAGTTGGAGGTTTGGACACGAGATGGAAGATTAAAAGTGTGATATCTGAAATGGCTACAAGACAGGATATCATGTGTAAAATATATTTCTCTGTGGCCTAAAACTTCCACCACAATGCAACATTCCATGTGTTCACAAGATCTCACAAGAAAGTTCCTAAAATCTGCAATTTTGATTTTGACCAAGAGACGTCACAGTACCATAATATTATTCAATATCTTTTTTTCACCACCGGATGGCACCAAAAAACTGTGACATAATCTTTAATGGCACTAAATTACTCAAAAAACATTTATTAAAACCTATTATGTGCCACATTCTGCTCTGGGTGGAAACAATCTCTGTCTTCAGAGAAAAGTACATCCTATTGATGGAGATCTACTCTGTATGAGAAATACAAAAATCAATAAACCTGGACCTTAAAAAGAGGAAGAAAACAAGTTTCACCCTTCCAGTCCAGAAGTGAAAGGTCCACAGGGATGGCAGCATGAATTTATTTTCACATTTTTTTCAATGTATTGATTCGTGTTACTGAATTTTTCTTTAATTACTTTTCTTCTGCAGGATGTATACTGTATACTTTGAATCATTTTTTCCAGTTGTGTCAGATCGTTTGTGATCCCATGTGGACTTTTATTGGCAGATATACTGGAGTGGTTTGCCATTTCTTTATCCACTTCATTTTACAGGTAAGGAAATGGAGGAAAATAGGATTAATTGACTTGCTTAGGGTCACACAGCTAATAAGTGTCTTGGGCCACATTTGAACACAGGTCTTGCTGAATCTAGGTCCAGAGCTCTGTCCACTGAGCCACTCAACTGCCCTGACCTCTGTACAGTAAAGAACTATAGACATATGATCCATCTATTGGTCAAGGCTCTCCAAGTGAATGGGAAGGGGCCAGAAGGCTTAGCTGTGATGGGGGCCCTTTCTTCCAGCAGCACTTACTTATAACTTCTTTGCCATATTTTCATCAAGGCCCCTGCCTTTTTTGCCTAGTAACCTCTTTCAGACTCAGTTTTCTCACCTATAAAATAGGATTGATCCTGGCATTTCCTACCTAACTAGGTTTTGTCAGGAAAGTACTATATCCATCATGGAATTATACAGAAGTACTAATTGTTTTAGTATTATTATTGTTTCAGGGGATTTCTGTCCTGGGAACAGGAGAGGAAGGTGAGGAAAGCAACTAAGGAAGCTTTTGTCAGGACCAGGAATGGCCAAAAAGTACATTAAATGCCAGGGAACACTATGTATGATGGAAGACTGTGCCCTGGGAGGATTAGCCTTAACAGTGAGTTGGGAAAGGAAGCCTGGATTCGTGGCCAGCAAGAGAGGAGCAGGGTCTGGTGGGAGTGGAAGCAGGAGAGGTGAGAAGGGATTTCTCATACTACTCAAAGGAAGGGAGCCATAGAGCAAACATAGAGACTAAAGCCTGCCCCAACAAGAGAGGAGACATTGGTGCTGCCTTAAGGACCCTGGGGCCATTAAACAAATGATTTCTCCCTAAGGAGAGAAAGGCAGAAAAGAAATCTGGCAATTACGAGATCATGAAGACATTACAGAAAGGGTCCAATGGGTAGTACAGAGTGCTCCTAGGAACAATGTCTGGGGCCCAGCACCAAGTCCTCTATTGAGAAGGGATTGGGCAAGGACACCCATGTATTTGTTCTTAAAAGACAGGCTGTCAACTTTATCAAAGAGAAGAGGAAAGAAATGGAAGAAGAAGAAAGAAATCCCTCCGTACAACCCCATCAAAGCAGTGCTAAAGCAGACAGTTTACAAGAGCATCGAATCTTAGACCCGGAAAGGACTGACAATCAGCCTCTCATTTCCTACCTGAGACACAATGAATTCTCTCTATGATATCCCTGACAAGAGGCCATCTAATCTCTGCTTGGAGTCCTTCAGTAATGGGGAATTCAACTACCTCCTGAGCCAGGTCATTCTGCTGGAGAAAATTCAAGTTTTTCATTATGTTAAGACAATTGATCTGTGTGATCAATCCATTAATCAATCAATCCCAGAAGTATTTATCAAGAACCCACTTGATAAAGATAAAGTCAGGAGCTTTATCTTTCCCCTTGATTCTAGGTCTCCATTCTGAATCCCCACCAAAGTATAATCCTGTTCCCTTGAGCCAGTCCTTTAGATATGTGAGGACAGCTACCGCTGCCTCCACTGGCTTCTTTTTCCAGAGTGACATGCCATCCACTTATAGATTCAGGGAATTTAGATCTGACAGGGTCCAATCCCTTCTGTTTAAACTAGAGGAAACAGATCTAGAGAAAAAGGTTGATTGACTTGCCCAGGGTCTCACAGGCAGAAGGGAGTAAAGTTGGAATTGAAACAGAGGTACTGATTCTACATTCAGGGCTCTTTCCACCGTATAACCCCCCTCCTTTCTTCTGTTCCTCATAGGGTGAGGTCCCTCACCACTGATGTACTTCCTAAATGTGGATCCTAGAAATGAACATGATATTGTCTGTGTGGTCTGACCAGGACAACAGAGAGTTGCTTTGATTCTTGGCATGATTATTTTATCCAGCCCTGTGATTTTACTGGTGTGGGAGCATTCCAGCTGGGAGAGTTCTGCTGCTGATGTCAATCAGCCATGGATTAGGGAGTTGCTTGGGACACAGAGGGGTTAAATGGCTTGCTTATGGTCACATGGCTAAGGCAGTAGGTAGAACTTGGACCCAGGTCTTCCCAACTCCAAGACTGGCCCTCTATTCTCTACCCAATGCTCCATATCATGCTTACATTAATGCAACCTGAAATCACCCTAGCTAAGGCAGCTATGTGGCTAGGAATACAGTACTTCATAAACAGATACAAGCACACGCACATGCACACACACACACACACACACACACACACACACACACACACACACACACACTCATACCCCTTCTCCTAATGGACAGGCAAGGAAGAGAGGGGTCAGAGCTCCAACCTTCCCACAAGAGCTGGAGACACTGCTCCCTTTCCCTCTGTTGTCCTCTTCTGAAACCCTCAAAGCTGATCAGCATCACCCCTCCTTCCTGCTGCCCCCTCTTAGGGATGCTGCCTCCCTAACAGAAGGGGAAAGAACCCCAGGGCATCTGCTGCCCTCCGACCTCCTGCACTCACTGGTAAAGACCTAGAAAAGAGATGAGACACAGAGCAGAAGGCAGTGTCCAAAGTCGCCAGCAGGAGCGCAGGGAGTACATTCAGGTTCTGAGGTAGACGGATGAAAGTGTAGTAGGAGGAGAGAGAAGGGAAAGAAGGGACCTGTCTTTATTGAACTGAGTTCTCCAATTTCCCTCCTGCCCTCCCTCTAACACAAAGCCACCCATTCTCACAGAAACCCTTCCATACACACACACACACAAACACAAACATACACACACATACTCACAGTGAGAGTTACACATATTGTCTCCTTCACTTACAATCCTGTCCTCTCCAGGAGACCTCACTCTCTTGGTCTGCCACATAGTTGAGGACTTGATCCCTGTGTCTTCTGGAAACTTGAATCTCTAATGGGATTACCCTGTCACCAAAGGAGAACATATGAGAATGACCTCTTGGTCAATGGCTTCCTCTTATAATGAAGGGTCCAGATACCTACAAAGTCCTTTCATGTCCCTGAACTTTTCAGCCCCCACAACCCCACCCCTCCAGACAGTGTGAGAACTTCAGCATTTGACAACCTACCCCCACCTTTACCGGCAGTGTCAGCTTTCCTGACAAGCGCACAGTCCCAGGCAGAGCCCAGTGAGACACTCATGGTTACCAGGTGTGACCTGGATGAAGATTCAACTAAATATACCTAGGAGGAGCTGGTGAGGAGCTGGGGATCAGGAGGAGATTGGAGGTGATGTCTTTTACCTTTCTTTGTATTTCCAGTGTTTAGTACAGTGCCTGGCACACAATAGGCACTTAATAAATGCTTGTTGCCTGATTAAAAGAAGATCCTGGAGAAAACAATATCACAAAACGTTAGAGAAAAGTAATGAGAGAAGGGTGAACAGTGTTAAGGGGTGCAAGTGAGGATTAAGAAAAAGGACATTGGATTTGGCACTGAAGAGACAGCAACATTAGTGAGAGAAGTTTCAGTTGAATGATAAGGGCAGAAGGTTAACTCTAGAAAGTTAAGAAGAGAAAGGAAAGCAAATAGAGGTGACTATTGGAAATGACCTTTTCAAGGAGTTTAGTCACAAAAGGAAAGCGATATATGGGATGATGATGAATGGATACAGGGAGAGATTTTTTAAGGATTGAGGAGATATACATATATTTGTGGGCAGGGGGCAGCCAGTACAGGGGAGGGATATTGAAGTGAGAGAATGGGTATGAGAAGGGGAGCAGTTTGCTGGAGAAATGGGCTGAAAAGTGACCCTATGTGCAAGTAGGGAGAGATTTGGCTCAATAAGGAATAAGCACATCTCTATGAGTAAGACAGGGCTAGAGGAGGAGACAGTGACAGAAGGCATCTGAGTGAAGTGAGACTAAGAGGAGGAGAGAAGAAGGAGCTCTCAGGAATGACCTCAACATTTTCAGTAAGAAATGAGGCAAGGTTCTCAGCTGAGAGGTTGGGTGTTTGAGGGATAGAGGCATGGGAGACTGGAGGAAGGATGACAATTTTATGAAGAACCATTGGAGTGAGTGGGATAGTAAATTAATTAAAGAAGCACAAAAAGATTGTCTTGGGGCTCCAGGGGCTAGCTTTATCACCTTTTTGGGAAAACTAATTATTGTTTTAGTAAGGAAAGAAGAGACATGGATCAAACCCATGTTGAAGTGAAATACTGGTAGACATTAATCCTATCAGGACTAGGAATTGAAATTTTTAAAATACAGTGGTGAATTTGAGCTTTACCAATTCCCTGTCAATGGTTTTCAGATTGAGAAAAATAAGTGAAATCGCATCTTGTGCCATGCAGTTCAATATTCTGTTCATGTAGCAAAAAGCAAATGTAGGAAGAATGATGTTTTCTGGGAACTGACCTCCCTGGATCTAGATTTTGTAGATCATCTGTACTTTGTAATTGATGATGACACAGGAAACATTGCTGTTTGTGGTGATGACAGAGGACCAGTGTGGGTCTGGGAGTGGAAGGGGGGACTGGGCTGCAGGCACCGAAAACCCAAGGGTCTCTCTATGTATAGAAACCTGAAGTCGAAGGGAGGGGCTGCACTAGGAGCTCTCTGGGGAGAGAGAATCCGTGGGTCTAGATGGGGACTGCACTGGGCTGCAGGTGCCCCAGACCAGGGGTCTCTCTGGGGAGAGAGACCCGGAGGGTAGAGGGGGAAACTACACTCAAGTGCCACAGACTGACAGCTTACCCCTTCTGGGAAGAGAGGGGAACCTGGGGGTCCAGAGGGGCACTGCACTGGGCTGCATGGTACCCTTAATGTTTTTGAACAACCACAGGGCTTTTGTCCTTAACTGGGTCATTTCTCAGTTGAGACTGACTCTTTGTGACCCCATTTGGGTTTGGTTTTTTGTTTTTTTTTTTTGGCAAAGATGGTGCAGTGGTTTGCCATTTCCTTCCAGAGTTCATTTGACAGATGAGGAACTGACGCAAAGAAAGTTAACGGAGTTGCCCAGGGTCACACAGCTAATAAGTGTTTGAGGTCAGATTTGAACTCAGGAAGATGTCTTCCTGAGCACCCTCAGCACCCTATCCGCTATGTCACCTAGCTGCCCTGGTTGTACTACCCTGCCCCCATAGGGTTTCTCTGATGCATACGTGAGTATTACTAGATCAGGTGGTTTACTGAGAGGATATCTGGCAGAGCTCTCCAGGATATTTGGTGCTGAAGTGATGGTTTTTATATCTGTTGATATCTCATTTAACCTAAGCTGTGATGTAAATCCTTCAAAACTCATTTTGTCAAAAGGTCAAACTGGAATAAGCACTTCTCACATTAGAGAGAGTGTAGGATGTAGACAGGAATTCCATCAAAGAATTGAATTCAGGACAGAAAGTGGCTGTTGAATGTCCATAAGGTGAAATTAGATAGGTTTTGGACATGACTTTTCTTTGGACATTTAAGAAAGAAACTTACGTGTCATCCTTCTAGTCTTAGAACATCTAGAGACATGATGGCATAGTAGTGAGACAAGAGAATAAGAAGCAGCAGAATCTAATGGATTCACTGTTCAGTTATGAGCTGGGAAATCTAGGTTCACATCCTACCTGACTAGCTGTGGACACTTACTGGCTGTGTGACCTCATTCAGTTTTTTCCTCTGCAAAATGAGAAGCTTCGATAAGTTGACCTTTGAGGTCCCTTCCAACTCTATATCTCTTAGCCTAAGAGAGATTTGGGACAAGTCGCTTGACCTCCCTGGGTTTCTTTTTCATCTGTAGCATAAGGGAATTGGACTAGATGGACCTTGAGGGTGCTTTGAGTTGGAGATTTAAGTCTATGGTCTTGTGGACCCATGTGGTGGCTTCAGGTAAGGACTGGGTGAGGAGGAAACTGAGGCAATAGTTAGAGAACACACATAAGAGACTGAAAGGAGAGGCTTTGTTCAGCATGGAGGCCGTGGTACAATGGCAAGAACAGGGGGATATGGAGTTAGAGGAGCCAGATTGGGATCCCAGCTCTACTACTGATATGAAGACTACATCTAGAGTCTCCTTCAACGTCTGATTTTTATGTACACCAAGGTTAATTTTTCTTTTACACTCTGCTTGGGCTTCCCTGATTTGACAGTAGTAGTCTTGGCCAAAAGTGGCTTAACAAATATCCTTCAAGGCTAAGACCAGCCATTTTATTGTATATATTTCCTCCAAATTTTCTCCTTTTTTTGTGGGCTACATTAACACTTTGCCTGGTGCATGGCCTCTAGGCTTGACTGCTGACCCGTTTCCTTGGACTCACCTCCTTGGTGATCCTTTGACATGGCTGCCTCTCTCTCATCCAAGTAAAAGAGCATGGTCATTAGTCTCCCCAGCTTCTCAGGGCAGGGGTGACTTGGGAGATAGTCTCTGGACTGACCTTGACCCTCCACCACCTACTGTCTGTATTGATTGAGGATGCTGACTCACCTAAGTTCTCCAAGAGAAACTTACTCTAGGCAAGTTCCTGAGAATAGAAATTGTAGGCAGAGAAGTGTCAATGGAGAGATTTTCCTTCTCTGGGAGTCCCCCCAAACCCTCACATATCCAGTCCCTCTCCCTGCAGCTGTCTGATCAAGACTCCTTCTCAGCCTCCAGGGCTCTTGGTTAGATGTCTGGTCCCCCTCAGGAGCTCTGGGTTCCCTGGGCGATGCTCCTCATGGTAGGGCAGCATCCTGGAGCATAGGAGGATCCCCAACTTTCTGCTTCAACTCTCCTTCATTGGAGGGGGAAGTTGCTGCAGGGAGCAGCAATTGCCTCCAGTTTCCTCCAGCCCAGGTGTGGTCAGGGGAAGATATTCATCCATGGCTGGTTGCCCCTGTGTCTTTGTGAGGCTCTGGCCTGATTTTGTCTCCTCCTGCCTGGAGAATGGAGGCTGAGACAAGGTGGTCTGCTGATGCTGTAGCTACTGAGCTGTTCCCTTATTTGGAGCCCAGGACACCCCTTTGCCCTGCCGCATCCCTGCCCTCCCCATTCTTGTTTTCCATAAAGGGGCTGAACCCCAACAATCCCAGACTGAACCTGGCTGCGCCAAACCCTTGACCCTATCAGTCTTCCCTCAGGAACCTGGGACTTGGCTTAAGCCAGGTACCTCCTCCAAGTGGAAGGTGCTCTGCTGCTCCCTCCCCTTCCCAGATTCAGTGATGTGAGTTGAGTGAAATGACTGGGGAGGTCCCCCTTTTCTGGCCCTGACATCATGGAGCCCCTTTCCCTTTCTTCCTCCTCTTTTCTCTGATCTGGTTGGAGACTAGCCCTGCCCCTACTGGGCACAACCCTTGACCAAGGTCAGTCCTCTTTGTCTCTGGAGGAAGAGGAAGAGGTGGAGGAAGAGGAGGAGGATGGGGAGTGAGTTCTGTTTTCCCCTGACTCTGGAGGTGGAGGGCACCATGAGCATCTGAAGATCTGCTTGCCTTCAACTCCCTTTCCTTCTGGTCCTCCACTACACCCCACACTCCAGCCTGATGGATCCTAGAAACTCCTACTCTTCCTTACCTGGGTGTGTATGAGGTAAGGTCCCTTCTCCTGTCATGGCCCCTTTTGCTGTCCCTTTTGCCCCTCCACATCCTCCCTTATGTTCTCTTCTGTCCCCTCTTCTATCTTCTCCCGATTCGCTCCCCACCTCAAATTGACCTGTCTTAGTGCCGAGGGGGTGTGTGTAGGCATGGGGGGTCATAGGAGTATTAATGCCTTTGTTTATGCATGTGTTGTTTGTGTAGGTACAGTCATATGTGTTCGTGTGTTTGTGTGAGTGTGTTTGTGTGTGTACTCGTGTGTTCCTGCTCCTCCAATGTTGCGCATGCATGGGGCCATCTGCCTGTCCAGGCCTTTGTCTGGAGGTCTGGGGCTTGGGCGATCATGGGGTGGGGTGGGGTGAGGTGAGGTGGAGTGCGGTGGAGGTCAGCAGGAAGGAGCCTTTTTGGACATTTTCTCCCTCCCCTCCTCAGGTGGATGTTTCCATTCTTTCTTCCTCTCTTCCCTGGACTCACCTGCGTGGTGTGTCCCATCCTTGGCTTAGCCTTGGGGCTAGGGAGAGAGGAGAGTAGGAACACTTCCCTTCCTCTTCTCCATAGCATCTCTTTTGTTTGGTGTCCTTTAATTAAATCTTGTATTTGTTTGTGTTCTAGTTTTAACCAGCACCTGATGAGAGGGGCATTTCCATGTACTTTTTGGTGTAACAGAAAGAGGGGCTGTCCCTGAACTTGTGGATCTCTATGATTTACAGACTGAAAAAAAAGTTGTTTTAATATACACTTCTCTCAAAATGAGGAATTTGGATTTTGAAAACTTTCTATTTATATCCTTTGACCCACTAGAGAATGGTTCTTAATCTTGGGAAATGGAATCAGTTCTTTCTATATCTTGCATATGCAACAGTTCTTAGAGAACTTTACTGCAGAGATGTTTTCCCTCACTTAACTGTTACCTTTCTCATTTTAACTGCATTTAATTGGTTTCTGCAAAAACATTTCAACTTTATAGAAGCATAACTATCCATTTTATTTTCTGTGATCTTTTCCATCACTTCTTCTGTCATAATCTCTTCACCTATCCATCAATGTGAAAAGTAATTTCCTCCTTGATTCTCTAATTTGCTATTGAGTCCCCTTTTATACCCAATTTATGTATCTATTTGTAGTTTAATTCTATAGGTGGTACTGGTGTTCATGTCCTATAAAATTTCTGCCAAACTGCTTTTCCCTTATCCCATTTTTCATCTCAAAAAGTGTGTCCTCCCCTGCTCCTCAAACTTCTGTCTTTGGATTTATTAAACACCATTTTATTTATTGTATCTATAGCATAACTTATCTTTTCCATTGATCAGCTTTTTATTTTTTAATGTTTCAATTGTTTTCTGGATACCAGGTATCCCACTGGGCCTGAAGTCAGGAAAACTCATCTTCCTGCATTCAAATCTGCCCTCGGATACTTACTAGCTGTAAGTCTGGGCAAGTCACTTACCCTATTTGCCTCACTTCCTCATCTGTCAAATGAGCTGCAGAAGGAAATGGTGAACCACTCAAATATCTTTACTAAGACAACCCCAAATGAGGTCAGGAAAAGTCAGACAAGAACAACAACAATTGGTTTCATAGTCGCTGATCTGTAGCAGGGTTTGAGATCTGCTACTGATAATCGCTAACCCCAACCCCTTTCTTTCCTCTTTCTGCCTCCATTATTACCCTCTAGATGCTTGACCTCTTTTAAAATTTTTTCATTGATGTTTTCTGTTTCTTATATCAACAGGGTACCATGCATCCCTCTCTCTCCCCTATCCTCCAGAACCTTCCCATATGACAGTATTTTGTTTGTTTGTTTTAGGGAGGGAAAAAAACCAAGAACAACTGAATGATACATTCGGGAAAAGATGTGCAATGTGTAACACCTGTGGGTCTCCCTCCTCCTGGAGAAGGTAGGGTGATGATGTCTTCTCGTGTTTTCTTTTCAGTCCTACTTGTTCTTTAACTTGGTTTCACTTGTTTTCAGTTTTTTGGTGTGTTTTTCTTTCCATTTGAATTGTTGTAGTTGTAGTGTATATATACTGTTTTCTTGGCTCCATCTACTTCATTTTGCATCAGTTCACAAAGAGCTTTCCATTCTTTCCTATATTCACTACTCCCATCATTTCTTAAAGCACAGTAGTAGTGTTCTCTTATTCATTTTCCATACCTTGTTTAGTGATCATTCCCCAGTTGATGAGCAACTTCTTTGTTTCCAATTTGTAGCTGTCACAAATATTTTAAATACTTTGATATATTAAATATAAATATTATATTTATATAAAATGATATTATAAATATTTTGGACATATGGGGACTTTTTTCTTATTAATGACTTCCTTGGGTTGTCAACCTAGTAATGGAGTCTTTGATTTAAAGGCTGTGAACATTTTGGTTACTTTCTTTGTATAATTCCAAATTACTTTCCAAAATGATTGTGTCATTCACTGCTCTATCAACAATGTATTAATGTCGGAGGTGGAGCCAAATGGGGAGTAAAGGCAGGGCCTTACTTAAGCTCACCCCAAACCCCTGGAAATACCTCTTTTAAATGACTCTAAACAAATTCTAGACCAACAGAACCCACAAAAGATGGAGTGAAACAAATTTTCAGCCCAAGACAACTTGGAAGGTCAACAGGAAATGTCTATTGCACCCGGGTGAGAGGGGAGTGCAGCCAGCACCAGCACAGACCCAGCCCCAGCAAACCAGGAGCAGGCCTTTGGAGTGACTGAATCAGCAGCTGCAGCAGCAGTGGCTGCTGACAGAGCTCTCAGCCCACAGACAGTAAGGAGGTTGAAGTTTCTTGAACAGCTGGTCAGAAGGATCTTACAGGGGTCTTTTTGCTAGTAGTGAGGCAAGACTTTGTTGCTTTGCTCATAGTCATATCTAGGTTGCAGTCCTGGCTGGCAGTCCCAGGCAGAGGAGGAGTACTAGCACATCAGAGCTTGCAGCCAGAGTGGGACAGGGACCCTCTTCACAGTTCAGGGCAGAAAAGAGTGTTTGTGGTCACACACAGACCAGAGCACAGACCAGGAGAGGGGTAAACATCTCTCCTTAGAACAATGTCCTAGTGTACCAATTTTCCTACATCTCTCCACTTTGACTTCCTATTTCCTTTTTATCAATTGGCAGAGAATAAGGGAAATCCTTAAGGTTATGTTAGGGTTATGTTGATTTGCGTTTCTCTTTTCATTACACATTTGGGGCATTTTTTCATGTGATTATCAATACTTTGAAGTTATTTCCAGAGGTGTTTGTTTATATCCTTTTGTCATTTATCAGTGGGAATTTCTATGTATATAGAAATGCATTCATATATACATATGTGTGTGTGTATGCTTGTTCATATGCCTTGTATATTAAACCTTTATTGGAGGAATTTGATACAAAGGTTTTCTTTCACCATTCAACCACTTCCCTACTTATCCATAATGCATTAATGTTGTTTGCACAAAAACTTTTCAGCTTTAAGCAGTCAAAGTCATCAGTTTTGTACTTTGTGATTACCTCTGTCACTTATTTGGTTAAGAATACCTCTCTTACCCATATCTGTGAGACATACATGATTTTTTGAGTCCTTTATCTTTTATATTCAGGTCATACATCCACTCAGATTGTACATTTTGGTGTAGCCTAATTTCTGCCAAGCTGCTTTCCAGTTTTCCCAGCAGTTTCTATCAAATAGGGAATTTTTCTCTATGGAACTTATAGTTTCCACCTTATCAAACACTTTGTTATTGAGTTCTATTGTTTCTGAATCTCCCTTTTCTAGTCTATACCATTTTCTATTTCCCTATTTTTTATCCAATACCTTTGAGGACTTTTGATAACTAAATTGTGCCCTGGAAGTGCTGTACCCCCTTCATCAGTATTTCTTTCAATCATTTCTCTCGATATTTTGGATCTCTTTTTTTCCTTATTGAGTTTTATTATTATTATATATAATACTTTCTTGGTAATTTGATTGGTCTAACATTAAAAGTATAAGTTAATTTAGCTAATATTGACATTTTAAGGATATTGGCATGGCCTGGCCATGAATATTGAATATTATTCCATTTATTTAGGCTTTTTAAAATTCATTTTTATGAAATATGTATTTTTATTTATTTTATTTATTTCCCAATTAAAAGCAAGAAATATTAAAACTGATTTTTTAAAATACTGAGTTTCAAATTCTTTTCCTCCCTGCCCTCCCCCACAGCTTGAGAAGGCAAGCTACATGATATCACTTATATATGTGAAATCATGTAAAACATATTTTCATGTTCACCATGTTGCAAAAGAAAACACACATAAAAATGCAAGAAAAATAAAGTTGTTTTTTTTTAAGTATGCTTCAAGGAACACTGAGAGTGCAGCAGTTCTTTCTCTGGAGATGGACAGAATTTTTCACCATGGGTCCTTTGGGATTGTCTTGGATCAACGTCTTGTTCAGAGTAGCTATGTCTTTTGCAGTGGATCATCAATACAATTTTATTGTTGCTATCTACATTTTTCTCCTGATTTTGTGCACTTCACTTTGCATCAATTCATATATGTCTTACCAAATTTTTCTGAAACCATTCTGTTTGTCATTTCTTATAGCATGTTAGTGTTCCATCACAATTATATGCCCCAATTTATTCAGTCATTCTGCATTTGATGGTCATCCCTTTGATTTCCAATTTTATGCCACCACAAAAAGAGATGCTATAGATATTTTTTTCTATAAATAAGTTTCTTCCTCCCCCCCTTTATTTTAAAAAAAATATCTTTGGGCTACAGAATTAGTAATGGTATTGCTGGTTCAAAGGGTATGCACAATTTTGTAGCCCTAAGGGTGTAGTTACAGGTACTTCTCCAGAATGATGAGACTAGTTCACAACTCTCATTAGTTTTCCAATTTTTCCAGTATTTCCAGCATTTGCCACTTTCCTTTTCTGGCAGTTAGGCAATCTTAGAAGTGTGTTATTTTCATTTGCATTATTCTAATCAATAATGATTTAGAACATTTTTATTTTTTATTATCTTGTTATTTTGAACTTAAATACAAAAAGACAAAAGTGATATTTGTATATATATTAAAACCAACTCTTAGTTTATTTACTACTTTTATGTTTTTTATTTTCAACCTTATTTGTCTCACCTTTAATTTCCAGCATTTCCAATTTGGTATTTAATTAGAGATTTGTAATTTCTTCTCACAATTTCCCTAAGACATATATACAGCACAACGTAAGAAGAGATTCACTATAAAGCTATGAATTTCCATTTCACACTGTTTACTCTTTGGAAAAAAATGTAATAAATACTATACTTCATTTTTAAAGATACCCTGCTTTTCTAAGTATTTCTTTCTAAATTTTCTTTTGTTTCCTAATGTACCCTTTTAGTTTTTTTCTCCCTCCTTTCCCAACCTGCCCTAGGAAAGATTACTATATATAATATATACACACTATATATGTTTGTATATATCTATATATGTAAAACCATACTATACATACTTCTGTTTATCAGTTCTTTCTTTGAATGTGGACAGTGTTTTCCTTCATAGGTCCTTTGTAGTTGATTTCAGTATTTCTAATGCTCAAAATGATTTCAGTCGTTCAAATTTGTTCTTAGAACAATATTGTAATATAGTGTTCTCTTGGTTCTGTTCATTTTGATCTTCATTGTGTTATATAAGCCTTTCCATGATTTTTCTAAAATTAACCAGCTTATCATTTCTTATAATACAGCATAAGATGTCATTCCATGGATGTTATTCCATCACAGTCATATATCACAACATTCTCCAATTGATGGGCTTTCTTTTTCTGTCATGTTAGTCAGTTTAACAGGTAGAAGGTGGTATCTCAGAGTGGGTTTCATTTGCATTTCTCTAATCATTCGTGACTTAGAGCATTTTTAATGTGATTTTTGATAGCTTTGATTTCTTCTTCTGAAAACTGACTGTTCAAATTCGTTGACTATCAACTGGGGAATGACTCATTTTTTAAAATAAATTTGGCTCAGTCCCTCATATGCTTGAAAAATATCTTTATCAGAGAAACTTGCTGTCAATTTCCCCCCCTCTATCTGTTTTCCTTCTAATTTTGACTGTATTAGGGGATTTTTTGTGCAAAAACTTTTTTAAATTTCATGTAATCGAAATTATCTACTTAAGCTCCCATTATCCTCTTTATCTCATGTTTGGTTAAAAAGTCTTCCCTTATCTATAGATCTGACAGATACATTTTCCCTTGCTCCCTTGATTTGCTAAGTATTTCACCATTTTTGTCGAAATTATGTACCTGTTTGGACCTTTTATAGGTATACAATCTGACATGTTGATGCTTAGTTCTGCCAAACTGCTTTCCAGTTTCTATAGCAATTTTTGACAAATGGTGAGTTCTTAGTGGCAAAGCTTGGATCTTTTCGGTTTACTAACACCAGATTACTGTGACCATTTCCTACTGTATCCAGTGTACCTAACCTATTCCACTGATTCTCCCCTCCATATCTTAGCTAGTACCACATTGTTTTCCTGAGTACTGCTTTCAAATCTAGTACTGCTTCACTGCATTTCTTCATTTTTTTCATTGATTTCCTCCAAATTCTCATGTTATGTTCTTTCCAGATGGATTGATTATTATTTTTTCTAGTTCTATAAAATATATCTTGGGTAGTTTGATTATTGTGGCACTCAATAAGTAAATTAACTTCAGTAGAACTATCATTTTTATTGGCTCAGCCTATGGACGAGCAATTCATATTTCTCCCATTGTTTAGATCTGTCTTTATTTGTGTGAAAAGTGTTTTGTCATTGTTTTCCTGTAGTCCATGGGCTGGTCTTGGCAGGAAGACTCCCAAGTATTTTATATTGTCTGCACTTTTTTTTCTAATGGAATTTCTCTATCTCTTCCTACTGGTCTTATTGGTAGTATACAGAAATGCTGATGATTTATGTTTATGTTATATCCTGCAAATTTGCTAAAGTTGTTAATTGTTCCCATTATTTTTTATTTCAATTTGATTCTCCAGGGTGCTGTAAGCATATCACATACCATCTCCAAAGAGGGGTGCTTTTAATCCTCATTGCCTATTTTTATTCTTCCAATTTCGTTTTCTTGTTTTTTTGCTATAGCTAGAATTTCTAGTACAATGTTGAATAACTACGGTGATAATGGACATTTTTGCTTCACTCCTGATTTTATTCAGAAGGCTTCAGTTTTATTCTCATTACAGATAATATTTGCTTTTGGTTTTAAAAAATACATTACTTGTCATTTTAAGAAGAGTTATGTTGATTCCTATGTCTGTAGTATTTTTAATAGGAATGGGCTTTTTACCTTGTCAAAAACTTTTTCTGCATCTTTTGATATAATCACATGATTTTATTGGTTTATTATTGATACGGAAACAGTTTTGCATTCTTGGTATAAATCCCAGTGGTCATTGCATATGATTTTTGTGATATACTGTTGTAAACTCTTCCCTAGGATTTTATTTCAAATGTTTCATTGCTATGCATTAAAGGAATTGGTCTACAATTTTCTTTCTCTGTTTTTGTTCTCCCTTCTTTAGATATAAAAGCCATATTTTTCTGTAAAAGGGCTTCAGTTAAACTCCTCTTTCCTTATTTTTATCAAACAGATTATAAAGTATTGGGAAATGTTTAGTAGGAATCAATTAAATGTCCATCTGGTGCTTGGAATTTGTTTTAAGGGAACTCATTTGTGCCTTGTTCAATTACTTTTTTAAAATATGGGGTTTATTTAAATATTCTATGGCTTCTGTTAACATTTACAGTTTACATCTCTGTAAATATTCATCCATTTTACTTAGATTTTCAGGTTAGCTGTCATATGATTATACAAAATACTTCCTCATAATTACTTTGAATTTATCTTCATTTGTTTCGCATTCGTCCTTTTCATTTTTGAGACTGGTAATTTGGTTTTCTTCTTTTTTTAATCAAATAATCAATGGTTTACCTATTTTGTTGTTTTGGTTTTTTTTTTTTTTAAATAAAACCAACTCTTAGTTTTATTTACTAATTTTATGTTTTTTATTTTCAACCTTATTTGTCTCACCTTCAATTTCCAGCATTTCCAATTTGATATTTAATTAGAGATTTGTAATTTCTTCTCACAATTTCCCTAAGACAATTTCCCAAGTGCTGCTTTGGTTACATCCCACTATGTTTCATGTGTTGTCTCATTGCTGGCATTCTCTTTAATGAAATTATTGTGTGTTTTCTAAGATTTGTTCTTTGACTCACTCATTTCATAGGATTAGATTATTTAGTTATAAATTAATTTTAATGTTTCCACACCCTTTACTGAATGTCATTTTTATCACACTATGGTCTGCAAGGGTGCATTTAAGACTGATATTTTTTTCCATTTGGTTATGAGGTTTTCATACCCTAATACCTGGTGAGTTTTTTTGTGAAGGTCCCATGTACAGCTGAGAAAAAGTTATAGTCCTTTTTATTTCCATTCAGTTTTCTCCAGAAATCTGTCATAGATAACATTTCCGAGATTTTTTTTCATATTCTTAATTTCTATCTTATTTGTTTTACCTAATTTACTCAATTCTGCGAGGGAAAAGTTAAATGGTCACATGGTTAAAACCATTAGTAGAGTTTGAATATTTCCTTTTGTAAGTCATTTAACTTTTCCTTTTAGAAGCTGGAGGTTCTAGCATTTGGTGCATATTGTTTAGTACAGCTATTACATAATTTTATAATGGAACTTTTTTTTTTTGTAAAGTATTGTTTCCTTGCTCATCTCTTTGAATTAGGTCTGCTTTTGTTTTTGCTTTGTCTGAGATCATGATTGCTACCCCTGTTTGTGCTTGATCTTCCTTGTCTCCACTGTAGCTTTATATGGTGAGTTACTTTTTACTCATTTGTCCAGCCTATTGTTTGATTTTATATTTATGTTAATGTTGCTCTCTGTTTCCAGAATAGGAACAATGGGGAAATGCAATCTCTGACAATTCAGCCTTTTTCATGCTGCTATTTTCAAAACAACTTCTGGAGGTTGGAAATTTTCATTGGTTGTAAGGTAATGTGATTTGGGCATAGATGTGGTCACTGCTCTCCTGGTCTATACCGTGGCTCTTAGCCAAGAAGAAACTGTGATCCCTTGGGACTACAATCATTACAGCTACTCAGCGTCCCTGATCTCTTGTAACCAAAAGCAATACTGCTCCTCAGGGTCCCTACTCCCCGTTGCCTAAAATTGAGCTTACAGGCCTCCATCCAGAGCTAGCACAGGGGCCCCCTGTTATCTCTTTCTGACCAATTGCCAGGCCCCCTAACTGTCTTCGGCTTGAGAGATCCTGAAGTGTCTTTGGTTCTGCTCCCACCCCCTAATCCCACCAATGGCATTTCATCCATTCTAGGTCAGCCTGACCTTCTTTCAACCTCTTAAGTTGTCTTGGGCTAGAACCATATCTCACCTTGACCTTTTGTTGGCTCTGCCTTATAAGATTTCAATTTGAGCCATTATTTCAAAGTAGTTTGGGAGTGGGGGTGGGGAGGGAATGTTGAGAGACTGTGGCTTAGTGCTTCTTCTACTCTGTCATCTAGCTAATCACTTCTTCAGTTGCATTAGTGATTATTTGACCTTTCATGAAGTACAGGAATAAACAAATAGAAATAGGCATTTTCCCCTGATTCTGAGCATTTTCACTGACTGTTCCCCCATGCCTAGAATGCTATCACTCTTCCTCTCCACCTCTTGGCTACCCTGGCATCTTTCACATCCCAGATAAAATCTCTCCTTCTACAGGAGGCCTTTCTTGATCCCCACCTCATTCTAGCCCGTTCTCACTGTTTATTCCTTCATCCTGTCCATAGCATGGTTCTCCATAGTTGTTTGTATGTTATCTTCTCCTTTATGCTTAGTTCCTTTCAGCACAGGAAATGCCTTTGCCTTTTGCTGTATTCTCAGCATTAACTTAGCTCAGTTCCTGGACCATAGTAGATGTTTATTGGTTGACTATTCTGGATCTGCTTTTAATGGGGAGGAACTGGTTCCTGAAATGGAAATGATAGGGATGCTGGGAGAAAGTGTCTACTTAGTTCTAGAGTGTGTGTTAAAGGAGAGGCATTCTGGCCATAGTCTGACAAGCCAACGAGTTTAGTAATTCTGTGTTCCATAAGTCCAAAGAACATAACTCCCCTCCACAACTGTCCCCCTATGTGGACTATTCTTGTGTGATTACTAGGGATTCTGCTTCCCCTTCCCTATCCCCACCAATGAGAATCTTTGTATCAGAGAGTGTGCCCTGTGCATATTATGGGGGAATGGTCTATTGCAGAATTTACTCTGCCATTTCATTAAATGCTTTTGCTTTAAACAATATGTGCCCTTTGATTGACTAGAGAAAATGGGGGTTCCTGAGTTCTCATTTTGTCTCTGTGGGCACATGGAGCATCTTGAAGGTAGGGCAAGTATTCTTGAGGACACTAAATGGAATAAGTGCCACAAATGCTTCATGTTATTAAAGAGATGGTCAGTGAACATCTAGCAAAGGGAATGGTGAAGAGAACAAATTAGTGTGATTTCACCGAAAATAGGACAAGTCAGACTAACAGCATTTCCATTTTTTGACGGAGTTCCTAAAAGGGTGAATGTGGCAGCTTTAGTGTATCTAGGTTTCCACAAAATATTTGACACATGATTTAGTGCTCTTTTTGTAGAAATGGTGTAGAGATGTGGCCCAGATGATAGACCTGCAATTGACTGAATGATTGGAGTAAAAGGGTTCATTGTCAACTGGGAAGGAGGTTTCTAGTGCAGAGCCCGAAAAGTTTGTCATTGGCCCTTTTCTGTTTAACATTAAGCTCAATATGAGGCAGAAGTATGACATCACAATAAAACCCCATAAATGGAATCTTGTTAGCCTGACTTCTAAGAAAAAGGAGGTAATAGGTCATCTATGCTTTACAAGAGGATTTTGCTGTCCCTCTACAACTGTTAGTGCATTTTCCCTGACATAACTTTGCTTTTACTTTCTTTTTAATATATATATATATATATATATATATATATATATATATATATATATATATATATATATATATATATATATAGAGAGAGAGAGAGAGAGAGAGAGAGAGAGAGAGAGAGAGAGAGAGAGAGACAGAGAGACAGAGAGACAGAGAGACAGAGAGACAGAGAGAGAGTTTATTTATATTTCAGTTCTCAACATTCACTTCCACAAGAATTTCAACTCAAAATTTTCTCCCCATCTCTCCCCACCCCCCACCCCAGGACAGTATGCACCCCATCCACCCCTTCCTCCGTTTCTGTCCACCCTTCTATTACCCACCCTTCTTCCATCCTCTTTCCCCTCTATTTTCCTGTAGGGCAAAACAGATTTCTATACTCCATTGCCTGTATATCTTAATTTCCAGTTGCTTGCTAAAACAACTTTTAATATTCATTATTAAAGCTTTGAGTTCCATATTCTCTCCTTCCCTCCCTACCCACCTGCATGGAGAAAACAACAATTCAATATATATCATACATGTGTAACAATGAAAGCACTTCTATAAAAGTTATGTTGTAAACGACTTGTCACATTTCCCTCTTTCCTATTCTTCCCTCCACTAATTCCATTCTCTCCCTTGACCTGTCCTCCCACAATGGTGTTTGCTTGTGATTACCACTTTCCCCAATTTTCTGTCTGTTCCATTATCTTCCTTCTCCTATCCCCTTCTCCCTTGTCTTCTTACAGGGTAAAATAGATTTCCATATTCAATTGAGCATCTATTTTTCCCGCCTTAAGTCAAATCCCATGAGAGCAAGGCTCAGTTATTTCCTTTCATCTCCTCCCTCTTCCCCTCCAATGTAAAAAGCCCTTTCTTCCCTCTTTTACGTGAGATAATGTCCTACATTCTACCTCTTTTTTTACAATTTCTTTTACCTTTCTTTTACTCTTAGTACATTTCATACAACAGTAAATTTTATTTTTTTAGGTATTCCCCCTTCATATTCAGCTCACCCTATGCTTTCTGTCTATGTGTGTGTGTGTATGTATATATATATACATATACATATATGTGTGTATACATACATACACACGTATAAACACATACATGCACTCATGTACATATACATATCTATACATACATAATATACACACACATACATACCTATACACACCTACATATATATTCTCTCTAACTACCCTAATTCTGAAAAAGTTATCATGAGTTACAAATAACATTCACCCATATAGGAATGCTAACAGATCAACTTTAATGAGTTCCTTAAGGCTTCTCTTTCCTGTTAAACTTTCCATGTTTCTCTTGATTCTTCTATTTGAAAGACAAATTTTTTATTCAGCTCTAGTCTTTTCAATAAGAATGCCTAGAAATCCTCTATTTCACTGAAATTCCATTTTTTCCCTTGAAGTAATATACTCAGTTTTGGTGGGTAGGTGATTCTTGGTTTTAATCCTAGCTACTTTGACCTCTGGAATATCATATTCCAAACTTTGATCCCTTAATGTAAAAGCTGCTAAATCCTGTGTTATCCTGAATGTATTTCCTCAATACTTGAATTGCTACTTTCTGAATGCTTGTAATATTTTCTTCTTGACCTGGGAACTCTGCAATTTGTCTACAGTATTTCTTGGAGTCTTCCTTTGAGTAACTCTTTCAGGAGATGAGCAGTGAATTCTTTCCATTTGTATTTTAGCTTCTGGTTCTAGAATATCAAGGCAGTTTCCTTGATAATTTTTTGCAAGATGATGTCTAAGCTGTTTTTTTGATCGTGGTTTTCAGGTGCACCATTAATTTTTAAATTATGTCTCCTGGATCGATTTTCCAGGTCAGTTGTTTTTCCAATGAGATATTACATATTGTCTTCTAATTTTTCATTCTTTTGATATTGTTTTGTAATTTCTTGGATTCTCACAAAGTCATTAGCTTCCATCAGCTTCATTCTAATTTTTATTTTATTTATGTATTCATTCGTTCATTCATTCATTCATTCATTCATTTAACTTTTAACATTGATTTTCACAAAATTTTGGGTTCCAAATTTTCTCCTCTTTTGCTCCCTCCCCCCATCCCAAAACACCCAGCATTCTAATTGCCCCTATCACCAATCTGCTCTCTCTTCTATCATCCCTCTCTGCCCTTGTCTTCATCTTCTCTTTTTTCCTGTAGGGCCAAATAACTTTTTATACCCCTTTACCTGTATTTCTTATTTCCTAGTAGCAAGAACAGTACTCGACAGTTGTTCCTAAAACTTTGAGTTCCAACTTCTCTTCATCCCTCCTGCCCCACCCACTCCCTTTGGAAGGCAAGTGATTCAATATAGGCCATATCTGTGTAGTTTTGTAAATGACTTCCATAATAGTCATGTTGTGTAAGACTAACTATATTTCCCTCCATCCTATCCTGTCCCCCATTACTTCTATTCTCTCTTTTGATCCTGTCCCTCCCCATGAGTGTCAACCTCAAATTGCTCCCTCCTCCCCATGCTCTCCCTTCCATCATCCCCCCACACTGCTTATCCCCTTCTCCCCCACTTTCCTGTATTGTAAGATAGGTTTTCATACCAAAATGAGTGTGCATTTTATTCCTTCCTTTAGTGCAATGTGGTGAGAGTAAACTTCATGTTTTTCTCTCACCTCCCCTCTTTTTCCCTCCACTAATAAGTCTTTTGCTTGCCTCTTTTATGAGAGATAATTTGCCCCATTCCATTTCTCCCTTTCTCCTCCCAATATATTTCTCTCTCACTGCTTGAGTTCATTTTTTAAAGATATGATCCCATCCTCTTCAATTCACTCTGTGCACTCTGTCTCTATGTGTGTGTGTGTGTGCGTGTGCATGTGTGTGTGTGTGTGTGTGTAATCCCACCCAGTACCCAGATACTGAATAGTTTCAAGAGTTACAAATATTGTCTTTCCATGTAGGAATGTAAACAGTTCAACTTTAGTAAGTCCCTTATGACTTCTCTTTGCTGTTTACCTTTTCATGCTTCTCTTCATTCTTGTGTTTGAAAGTCAAATTTTCTTTTCAGCTCTGGTCTTTTCATCAAGAATGCTTGAAAGTCCTCTATTTCATTGAAAGACCAATTTTTCCCCTGAAGTATTATACTGAGTTTTGCTGGGTAGGTGATTCTTGGTTTTAGTCCTAGTTCCTTTGACTTCTGGAATATGGTATTCCATGCCCTTCGATCCCTTAATGTAGAAGCTGCTAGATCTTGTGTTATCCTGATTGTATTTCCACAATACTTGAATTGTTTCTTTCTAGCTGCTTGCAATATTTTCTCCTTGACCAGGGAACTCTGCAATTTGGCCACAATGTTCCTAGGAGTTTCTCTTTTTGGATCTCTTTCAGGCGGAGTTCTGTGGATTCCTTGAATACTTATTTTGCCCACTGGTTCTAGAATCTCAGGGCAGTTTTCCTTGAGAATTTCATGAAAGATGATGTCTAGGCGCTTTATTTTGATCATGGCTTTCAGGTAGTCCCATAATTTTTAAATTGTCTCTCCTGGATCTATTTTCCAGGTCAGTGGTTTTTCCATTGAGATATTTCACATTATCTTCCATTTTTTCGTTCTTTTGGTTTTGTTTTGTGATTTCTTGGTTTCTCATAAAGTCATTAGCCTCCATCTGTTCCATTCTAATTTTGAAAGAACTATTTTCTTCAGTGAGCTTTTGACCCTCCTTTTCCATTTGGCTAATTCTGCTTTTGAAAACATTCTTCTCCTCACAGGCTTTTGGAAGCTCTTTTGCCAATTGAGTTAGCCTATTTTTCAAGGTGTTATTTTCTTCAGCATTTTTTTGGGGTCTCCTTTAGCAGGGTGTTTACTTGTTTTTCATGCTTCGCTTGCATGTCTCTCATTGCTCTTCCCAGTTTTTCCTCCACCTCTCTAACTTGATTTTCAAAATCCTTTTTGAGTTCTTCCATGGCCTGAGCCCATTGAGTGGGCTCGGATACAGAAGCCTGGACTTCTGTGTCTTTCCCTGATGGTAAGCATTGTTCTTCCTCATCAGAAAGGAAGGGAGCAAATACCTGTTCACCAAGAAAGTAACCTTCTAAAGTCTTATTTTTTTTCCCTTTTCTGGCCATTTTCCCATCCAGTGACTTGACTTCTGAATATTCTCTTCACACCCACTTTGCCTCCAGATCCTCCCAGCCAGCGTTTGGGGTCTCCATTCTAATTTTTAAAGAACTATTTTCTTCAGTGAGCTTTTGAATCTCCTGTTCCATTTGCCCAAGTCCTACTACAAGGGTGCAGCATAACAAGGGAGATACTCCTTGTATGTTAACTCTGTGTGTACTCTGGCCTTTGGGGATCCATAGTGATATCAGTCATTCACCTCAGCTATAACCATGCCTGTAATTCTCAGTTATCCACCCATCCCTTATATCCCTCTGCCTGCCAAATCAGGTGAAGCCTTTCTTGCTTCCCAGGTCTCCTCCCTGAAGATGGCCTTCTTAAAGTAGCCACCCTCTAAGGCTGAGTGAAGAAAAGCCCTTTCCTATTTCTGCAAAAATGGGCAACAGACTTGGAAAGTATCCTAAAACTTCTACCTTATAACAAAACACAAAGATCAATTCTTCTCATTAAAGGGGCATATTAAATAAGTTTAAAATGGACAAAAACATGTGTGGAACACAGAGATGTAACACTTCACTCAGCAATGTTAAAATAAGCCAACAAAAATGAAATAGATGCTCACCCTTTGATGTTTCCAGTGTATCTGAAAGTGATTAGTCTATGGGGGAAGCCTATATAATAGCAAAGTTCCAAGAGTGAAGTCCAGATACACACCATAGTGAATATCCACAGGAATTCATCCAACAATGTGTGTACAGAGAACCACAAAGCACATGCTCATCATATGGGTTTGTTTATCGAAATGGAGGGGATTTCTGATGGCAATCCCACATCAGGTCATTGCCAGCAGAAATTGTAGACTGTGCTTCAGGAGCCCAGATCGAGCAATCAGCACAGAAAGTGATAAAAACCGAGCAACTCTTCACTGTAGGTTGCAAAATATTAGTGCCTAATGAGCAATTAGCAAAACATGAACTGGTGGTTGGAATTATCCATCAGAAACTCAATATTTTTCAGCTGATAGATGTTCCTGTTACAAATGATGACCTCAGGATAGATATATCTGGGAATTTAAAAATAAATTGTACTGGAAGTAGGACAGAAATACCTTTGCCCTCTGACTTCCATCTTCTAGTTATAACACTAATTCATAAAACTTCAAGAAGAATATTTTTAATATCGTACCAAGCGTTCCTAATCTCTAAGCAGCCTGAATGAAAAGCTTGCAACACAGAGAGCCCTAGGGAAAGACTTGAAAACTGTGTGGGCACAGCATGTGGAATCTGTGATTCCTCACAGTCCTGTCTCTTCCCAGAATTGTCCTAATGATGTATTCAGGGAGCCTGCATATGAGCTAACATCCCAATGCTTTGATTGAGTTACCAGAGACACTGATTCTGTGCAGTGATTTGAAGAACGTTACATAGAAAACAATCAATAGCATGATATGTGAACTCCATCAAAGACTAAGAGATGAATAATGATAATAACAATAATAAATACTTTGTGCTTTGTGGTTTGAAAAGAAGTTTGCAAAACATCTCATTTGAACCTTACAGACACCCTGCAGCACCCCATTTGAAAGATATGAAAATTGAGCTTTAGAGAGTCTAAAGTACCTTGCCCATGGTCACACAGTGAGTAAGACAGAACTTCAGTATAGGTATTGTGAATCCAATTCCACGTGTCTCTCCACTATGCCAATTCACTAACGGCAGAGCAACTGCTGTTGGAGATAACAAAGCCCCCAATCTGAAATAGTGTTAGAAAAAAATTATTAAGTCCCATGAACACTGAGGCAGAAAGGAGGGTTTGTCTCCCTCTTTAATTCTGTAAGGTTTATGTGACCTAGGCTTTAGACCCGGATACGACACTTGAAAAGCAGGGCAGATGCGCTGTCTCCCTGGGTGCCCCCACTGTTTCTCCCTACCAGACCTGATCTTTGTCTCCTCCTGCCTGGAGAAAGGAGGCTGAGCCCCTCTCCTTCCTCAGCAGCCCCTCCCCCCCTGCTTTGCTCTGGGGGATGGGAGGAATTCAAGTCCCATTCAAGGACTGCTGGTTTGCAGAAGCTGTGCAGCTACTGCGCTCTTTCTTCCCTTTTGTGGAGCCCAGGACAGTCCTCCCTCGACCTACTCTTTCCCCTCTTTGACCTTCCCCTCCCCCAGTTTCCATAAAGGGGCTGACCCTTCACAACCCCACGCTGAGTTCAGCTGCTCCTCCTCCCCCACCTCCAGCAGCCTGAGCTCAGGAACCTGGAAATCTGGTCATCCCTGGGCCCACCTCCATGAGGAGGATGCACCTGCGGCCCCCTCCCCTAGCCAGTTTGGGTCATGGGGGCTGAGATAAAGGACTGGGGGGGGGCTCTCCACTGCTCTGGGGCTGATGTTAGAGATTGGCTTCCTCTTCCCTTCCCCCTCTGCTCTGGGAAGAGATTAGCCTCTCCTTGCAGTGAAGTCTTCGTGCCCGCCCCCTCCCTCCCTACATTAAGTGTGTTTGTTGTCTGGAGGAGGGTGTGAGTGGGTCAAGCAGGGAGACGTCTGAGTGCCCCTCACTCACTTCCCTTCTCCTTCTCCTCCACACCCCAGCCTCCCCTCAGTTACCCCCATCTGCCCCCCATCTTCCAGACTGACCGATCCCAAGGGTCCTCCTGGTGCCTAAGTGGCTGTGAGTGAGGTAAGTGCCCCCTCCCTGCTCCTGCCTCAGCTTCTCCCTCTTCCCCTCCCCTTTTCCAGATCATCTCTTTTGTTTGGTGTCCTTTAACTTGATAATACATTCATTTATGTTCTCATTTGAACCAGAATCTGGTGAAAGGGGTGTTTCCAGGTACTTGGTGGATGAAGAGAAAGAGAGGACTGTCAGTAAACTGCGGATCTCTATGATTTACAGACAGTAAGAAAAAAATGTTTTTAATGTGCACTTACCTCATCGTGAGGGATGTGGCCCATTTTGTCGCAGGGCTATTGATACGTTAGATTTCTTCCTTTGAAAACTTCTTGTTCCTTTGACTATTGGAGAATGGGTCTTAATCTTAGAAATGGGAATCAGTTCCTTCTATATCTTGCATATGCAACAGTCATTAGAGAACTTTGCTGCAAAGATGTTTTTCCTCATTTAACTAAATTTGATCTGGTTGTGCAAAAACATTTCAACTTTATAGAAGCAGACTCCTCCATTTTACTTTCTGTGATTTCTCTTTGTTGCTTGTTCTGTCATAACCTGTTCCTTTAAGAAATGCGAAAATAATTCCTCCTTACTCCACTAAGTTGCTATTGATTCCCTTTTTACACCTAATTCATGCACCTATTTGTAGTTTAATTGGAAAAGTGTGGTATGAGGTGCTGATGTCCTATCACATTTCTGGTAAATGGCTTTTCCCTTATCTCATCAGTTTTTTTTTTTAAATTTATTTAATCAAATAGTTTTTCCTCCTCTGCCTCCCCTCAACTTCTGTCTTGAATATATTAAACATGATTTTATTTTTTGCATGCTTCTGTAAGTTGTATACCTAATCTTTCACTTTCTGACAAGTTTTAATTGTTTTCTGGACGACTAGGTATTCTGCAGCACTTGAAGACCAAAAGATTCATCTCCTTGAGTTCAAAGCTGGAAGACACTTATCAACTGTGTGACCCGGGGCAAGTCACAATCCTGTTTCCCTCAGTTCCTCATCTGTGGAATGAGATGGAAAAGGAAATGCCAAACCACTCTAGTATCTGGTCAATAAAAGTCAGGCAGGACTAAATAACTACAATTGTTTTCATAATCACTGATGTGTAGCAGAGTTTGAGATCTGCTACTGACAATCACTAACCTCACAACCTTTATTCTCCTTCCCTCCCTCAATTATTTTCCTTGAGATACTTGATCCCTTTTCAAAAATTTTTATTAATATTTTCTATTTCTTCCATCACAAGGGTATCCCAGGTATCCCTTCCTCTCCACATCCTCCAGATCTATGCCATGTAACAAATTGTCTTTTTGTTTTAGGGAGGAAAAGAAAAGCAACTCCAAATGATCAATGCATTCAGAAAAAGATGTGCAATGTTTAATATGATTGGACCTCTCAACTCCTGGACAGGGCTGGATGAGGCTGGTGCTGTCTTCTCATGTTTCTTTTCCAGTCCCACATGATCTTCAACATTTTGTGACATGTACTTTTAATTTTTGTGTTTCATTCTTCCTATTTTAATTGTTGTATATACTGTTTTCTTGAATCTTCTTAATTCCCTTTGCATCAGTTCACAAAGTTATTTCCATACCTCTCTGTACTCATCTAACACATCATTTTTTACAGCATGGTAACAGTATTCCATGGCATTCATGTTCCATGCCTTGTTTAGCCATTCCTCAGTTGATAAGCATCTACATGGTTTCCAATTCATATCTGTCACAAAAAGTGTTGTTATAAACGTTTTGGAGTATATGGGGATTTTTTTCTTCTTGACAGCTTCCTCAGGGTGTAATGAAAGTCGTTGCTTTAAAGGTTTTGGGCATTTTTGTTACTTTATTTGCATAATACCAAATTACTTTCTGAAATGAATATGTCATTTCACAGCTCCACCAACAGTATATTAGTGTGTGCATATTTCCACACCCTTGTTTAGGTATCAAAACTATATTTGTGCCAAAAAAGGACTCCTTCTTTAGGTGTTGTTTCACATAGTTTATATAGTATGGGGATGAACTGTTCTTTAAATGTGTAGTGGAACTTCCTTTCAAATCCATGTGGTCCTGGGAATTTGTTCCTAGGGAATTCATTTGTGCCATGTTTGATGTCTTCTTTTAAGGTAGGGTTGTTTAAGCATTCTATTTACTCTTTTATAAACATGGGCAGTTTATATTTTTTTCTTTTTTTTATTTTATTTTTATTTTATTTTTTTTATTATTTTTTTTATTTTTATTTTTTAATGTTTAACAATCATTGCCATACAATTGCGATTTTATCCCCTCCCACCTACCCCCCACTACCCCCCTCCCTCCCCACGACTGCATACAATTCTGTATAGGTTCTACATATACTTTCCTATTGAGTATATTTTCACTATAGTCATGCTATGTAGTCAGACTAAGATAAATGAAAGAAATCGTATAACAAATCAGAACATGATACACAAACACATACACATACACAAACATGATCTGCGACACTATGTGAGTGACTTCCATATTTCTCTCTCTGAGTGTGGAAGGCATTTTGCCTTGAGATCCACCATTGGGATTTTTTTTTTTTGTAAGAAGTTCTTGTGTTATTACAAAAATCTAAGTCTACCAGAAAAAACTCTCACACACTGTGGTTGTTGCTGTGCATAAAGTTCTCCTGGTTCTGCTCCTTTCACTCAGCATCAGGTCATATAAGTCCCTCCAGGCCTCTCTGAAGTCTTCTTGTTCATCATTTCTTATGGCACAATAGTACTCCATTACATTCATATACCATAATTTATTCAGCCATTCCCCAATTGATGGACATCCCCTTGACTTCCAGTTTTTGGCAACTACATAGAGTGCTGCTATAAATATTTTTGTACATGTGGGACCCTTTCCCATTTTTATGATCTCTTGGGGATATAGTCCTAGTAGCGATATTGCTGGGTCAAAGGGTATGCACATTTTTGTAGCCCTTTGGGCATAGTTCCAAATTGCTCTCCAGAATGGTTGGATGCGCTCACAGCTCCACCAACAATGAATTAGTGTTCCAACTCTCCCACATCCTCTCCAGCATTTATCATTTTCTTGTTCTGTCATGTTTGCCAATCTTATAGGTGTGATGTGGTACCTCAGAGTTGTTTTGATTTGCATCTCTCTAACCAATAGTGATTTAGAGCATTTTTTCATATGATTATAGATAGCTTTAATTTCTTCCTCTGAAAATTGCCTGTTCATATCCTTTGACCATTTATCAATTGGGGAATGACTTGTATGATTATACATTAGGGTCAGTTCTCTATATATTCTAGAAATGAGGCCTTTATCCCCGAGCTTAGCTGTAAAAATTCTTTCCCAATTTACTACATCCCTCCGGATTTTGGTTGCATTGGGTTTGGTTGTGCAAAACCTTCTCAGTTTAATGTAATCAAAGTTATCCATTTTGCATTTCATAATGCTTTCTATCTCTTCTTTAGTAAAGAATTCTTCCCTTCTCCATAGATCTGATAAATACACTATTCCTTGCTTCTCCAGTTTATTCATGGTATCAATCTTTATACCTAAATCATGTACCCATTTGGACTTTATTCTTGTGTACAGTGTCAGGTATGGGTCTATGCCTAATTTCCGCCACATTGTTATCCAATTTTCCCAGCAATTTTTGTCAAACAATGAGTTCTTATCCCAGAAGCTGGGGTCCTTGGGTTTATCAAACAGAAGGTTGCTATATTCCTTGCCTACTGCATCTTGAGTGCCAAGTCTATCCCACTTGTCTACCTCTCTGTTTCTTAGCCAATACCAAGTGGTTTTGATAATTGCTGCTTTATAGTAGAGTTTGAGGTCTGGTAGCACTAGGCCACCTTCCCAAGCATTTCTTTTCATTAGGCCCTTTGATATTCTGGACCTTTTGTTTTTCCAAATGAATTTTGATATTATTTTATCCAGCTCTAGAAAGTAATTGTCTGATAGTTTAATTGGTATGGCACTAAATAAGTATATTAATTTGGTAGAATTGTCATTTTTATTATCTTAGCACGGCTTACCCATGAGCAACTAATGTTTTTCCACTTACTTAAATCTGACTTTATTTGTGCAAAAAGTGTCTTGTAATTGTGTTCATATAATCCCTGGGTTTGTTTTGGCAGGTAGACTCCTAAGTATTTTATACTGTCTACCCTAGCTTTAAATGGGATTTCTCTTTCTATCTCTTGCTGTTGGATTTTGTTGCTAATATATAAGAATGCAGAAGATTTGTGTGGGTTTATTTTGTACCCTGCAACTTTGCCAAAGTTGTTTATTAATTCAAGTAATTTTTTACTTGAATCTCTGGGATTCTCTAGGTAAATCATCATATCATCTGCATAGAGTGATAACTTAGTTTCTTCTTTGGCTATTCTTACTCCTTGAATATCTTTATCTTGTCTAATTGCTACAGCTAACATTTCTAGTATCATATTGAATAATAGTGGTGATAATGGACAACCTTGTTTCACCCCTGATCTTATTGGGAATGCATTTAGCTTATCCCCATTGCATATAATGCTTGCTGAAGGTTTTAGATAGATACTGCTTATTATTTTATGTAAAGTTCCCTTTATTCCTACGTTCTCCAATGTTTTTAGTAGGAATGGATGTTGTATTTTGTCAAAAGCTTTTTCTGCATCTATTGAGATAATCATGTGGCTTTTGTTAGCTTTGTTGTTGATGTGATCGATAATGCTAATAGTTTTCCTAATATTGAACCAGCCCTGTAGTCCTGGTATGAATCCTACCTGATCATAATGTATTAATCTCATGATAAGATGCTGTATTCGTTTTGCTAAAATCTTATTTAAAATTTTTGCATCTATATTCATTAGGGAAATTGGTCTATAATTTTCTTTCTCTGTTTTGTCTCTTCCTGGTTTGGGTATCAAAACCATATTTGTATCATAGAAAGAATTTGGAAGGACTCCTTCTTCCCCAAATTTCAAAAATAGTCTATGTAGTATTGGAATTAACTGTTCTTTAAATGTTTGATAGAATTCACTTGTGAATCCATCTGGCCCTGGAGATTTTTTCCTAGGGAGTTCATTGATGGCTTGTTCAATTTCTTTTTCTGAGATGGGGTTGTTTAAGTATTCAACTTCCTCTTCTGTTAATCTGGGCAATTTGTATTTTTTAAAATATTCATCCATCTCGTTTAGATTATCGAATTTGTGGGCATAAAGTTGGGCAAAGTAGTTTCTAATTATTGTTTTAATTTCCTCCTCATTGGAGGTAAGTTCACCCCTTTCATTTTTAATATTAGTAATTTGGTTTTCTTCTTTCTTTTTTTTAATCAGATTTACCAAAGGTTTATCAATTTTATTAGTTTTTTCATAAAACCAACTATTGGTTTTATTTATTAATTCAATAGTTTTCTTAATTTCAATTTTATTAATCTCTCCTTTGGTTTTCAGTATTTCTAATTTGGTATTTACTTGGGGATTTTCAATTTGTTCTTTTTCTAGCTTTTTCAAGTGCAAGCCTAAGTCATTGATCTCCTCTTTCTCTATTTTATTTATGTAAGCATTCAAAGATATAAAACTTCCCCTAATAACTGCTTTTGCAGTATCCCATAAGTTTTGGTATGTTGTCTCACTATTGTCATTCTCTTGAAAGAAATTGTTGATTGTTTCTATGATTTCTTCTTTAACCCAACCCTTCTTTAGAATTAGATTATTTAGTTTCCAATTGATTTTTGGTTTCTCTTTCCATGGCCTTTTATTACATGTAATTTTTAATGCATTATGATCTGAAAAGGATGCATTGATTATCTCTACCTTTCTGCACTGGATTGTGAGATTTTTATGTCCTAGTACATGGTCAATTTTTGTAAATGTTCCATGTACCGCTGAGAAAAAGGTATATTCCTTTCTATTCCCATTTAATTTTCTCCAAAGATCTATCATATCTACCTTATCCAGAGTTTTATTTACCTCCTTAACCTCTTTCTTGTTTATTTTGAGGTTGGATTTATCGAGTTCAGAGAGGGGGAGGTTGAGGTCCCCCACTAGTATAGTTTTGCTATCAATTTCTTCCTTCAACTCCCCCAACCTCTCCTCTAAGAATCTGGATGCTATACCACTTGGAGCATACATGTTTAGTAATGATATTGCTTCATTGTCTATGGTGCCTTTTAGCAGGATATAGTTTCCATCCTTATCCCTTTTGATTAGATCTATTTCTGCTTTTGCTTTGTCTGAGATTAGGATTGCTACTCCTGCCTTTCTTACATGAGCTGAAGCACAATATATTCTCCTCCATCCTTTGACCTTTATCCTATGTGTATCACCCCGTTTCAAATGTGTTTCTTGTAAGCAGCATATTGTTGGATTATGGCTTTTAATCCATTCTGCTATCCGTCTCCGTTTTATGGGAGAGTTCATTCCATTCACATTCACAGTTATGATTACAATCTGTGTATTTCCCTCCAACCTCTTTCCCACCATTTGTGCTTTTAGCTCTCCCGTCTCCCTTTCCCTCCTCAATAGTATTCACTTTTCTCCCCCTCCTCCTGCAACCTTCCCCTCCTTCTTTTAGCCCCCCTCCCTTTTACTCCCCTTTACTCTTATTGCTTCTTTCCTCCCTTTTAGCCACCCTCCCCTTTCTTCCCCCTTCCCCTCCTACTACCTATAGAGCTAGTTAGGCTTATCTACTTAAGATTATTGTTCCCTCCTTTGAACAAATCAGATGAGAGTACCTCTCAAACAATGCTCATCTCCCTCCCCTCCTTCCCTCTACTACAGTTTTGTACTTCTTCCTGTGATATAATTTGCCATTTTCTGCTTCCCCCTTTCCACACCTCCTATTACATTCCCTTCTCATACTTAAATCATATTTTTAACATGACATCATTTACTTTATGCCCGTTCCCTCTACATATATCCCTTTTATCATAATAGCTGTACAGTTCTCAAGATTAACAGGTATCATCTTCCCTTATAGGGAGGTAAACAGTTTGCCCTAATTGAGTAGCAAGTTTTTGTTTTTGTTTTTTCCCCTCTATTTACCTTTTTATGATTCTCTGGAGACCTGCATTTGAAGATCAAATTGTCTATTGAGTTCTGGTGTTTTGGTCAGGAAGCTCTGGAAATCCCTTATTTCGTTGAATGACTTTCTCCTTGCCTGAAATGTTATGCTGAACTTTGCTGGGTAGTTGATCCTTGGTTGAAGTCCCAACTCCTTTGCCTTACGGAATATTAGGTTCCAATTCTTTCGATCTTTTAATGTAGAAGCTGCAAGGTCCTGTGTGATCCTGACTGTGTGACCTTGATATTTGAATTGTTTCTTTCTGGCTGCTTGTAGTATTTTCTCCTTCACTTGATAGCTCTGGAATTTGGCAACTATATTTCTTGGGGTTTTGCGTTTGGGATCCCTTTCGGGAGGGGAACGGTGGATTCTTTCGATGACTATTGTGCCCTCTGAGTCTAGTACTTCTGGGCAGTTTTCCTTGATGATTTCCTGGAAGATATTGTCCAGACTCTTTTTTTCATCATGGGTTTCTGGCAGGCCAATAATTCTTAAATTTTCTCTCCTGGATCTATTTTCCAGGTCAGTTGTTTTTCCAATTAAATATTTTACATTTTCTTCTATCTTTTCATTCTTTAGATTTTGTTTGACTGATTCTTGTTGCCTCATTGAGTCATTAGTTTCTACTTGCCCAATTCTAATCTTCATCGTATTGTTTTCTTCAGTTAGCTTTTGCATCTCCTTTTCCATCTGACCAATTTTTCCCTTTAAGGAGTTATTTTCTCCATTTAATTTTTGTACTTCTTTTTCCATTCGACCAATTTTCCCAGTTAGGTTTTGGGTTTCCTTTTCCATCTGATCAATTTTCCCAATTAGGTTTTGGGTTTCCTTTTCCGTTTGATTAACTCTTCCTTTTAGGGAATTATTCTCTCCAGTTAATTTTTGAACTTCCTTTTCCATTTCTTCAATTTTCTTTTTCAGAGTGATGTTCTCATCAGTGAATTCTTTTTTTATAATTTTAAAATCATTGGCCAGTTTTTCTTTTATATCCTTCTTCAGATGTTCCAGGTAATCTAGTTGTGCTTGCGAGAAATTCATAGTCCCATCTGAGGTTTCAGATGGAAGTACAGTTGCAGCTCTGACCTCTTTGGTGTTTGTGTTTTGGTCCTTTTCCCCATAGAAAGATTCTATGGTTTTTTCACTTTTCGTCTGCTTTTTCCAATTCATGATGTTGGCTGAGTGTTGTAGCTTTTGGTTCTTTCAGTCAGAAGATACAGATCTTTTAAGTTGAGTTGATGTGTGTCTAGGCTAAAAGCAGGCTTTTTTTTTTGTTTGTTTGTTTTTTCCCAGATCAGCCCTGGGGTTAGCTTGTTAGGTGTGTGGGAGGGGTGGTCTGGTCTCAGGAGATCTCCTCAGCTGACTTGAGGCAAAGGCAAGGTCAGGGGATGGTGATCCCAGCTTCCCTATTGTCTTCCCTTTTCCTCTGGAGGGCTGGGGCATGCCTAGAAGCTAATGCGTGTTCCCGCCCCTCCTGGGGCTCGTCTCCTGGCGCTGAGGCTTGCCTGGGTCTCAGTGCGAATTTTCTCTGCCCTGGGTCGTCTGTCCCTCCAGATCGCCTCCACCACAGTAGGAAGAATCTCCCCTTGCCACTTTTCCAGCCTCTGGTGTTATGAGACCACCCGCCCCCTTCTGCTGTTCCTGTTGATCCAGGATTAATCTGGGGAAGAATTTTATGGTTCCCTCACGGTCATCAGGGGGGAGGAGAGAGCACTTACTGATCACTCCGCCATCCCAGCTCCTGGAAGTTCAAGTAGTTGACCCACCGAAGTCCAGTCTTCAGGCTGAAGGCTTCAAGGGCTGCCGCGCTGATATGTGGCACTCAGCGGCTCTCATCGGCTCGGCCTGGCTTGTCTCCTGCTCCGCTGGTCTCGCCCGCCACTCTCGGGCCCCTCAGGTCCCCTCCGCCCTGCCGCGCCGACCGCCCTGCGCTGTGCGCTGGGGTCTTACCTCCTTGGAACAGATCCCTCCCGTGGACCCTCCAGTCCAACCTGGGCTCCGAATCCGTCAAAGTCCGTCACCCACTGGATTCTACACCTCCAAAGTCTGGTCAGACTCTCCCCCCAGAGATATCCAGAGGAGTTTTTCCAGGAGCTTAGGTGAGTCGCTGCTTTCACTCCGCCATCTTGGCTCCGCCCCCCGGCAGTTTATATTTTTGTAAACATTCACCCATTTCATGTAGATTGTTAATTTTCCTGGCATATGATTGCGCCACATAACTCCTAAGCAATGCTTTAATTTCATCTTCATTGGTTATTGCATTCACCATTTTGTTTTTGAGACTGGTAATTTGGTTTTATTCTTTCATTTTGTTAATCACGTTAACTTATGGTTTATCATTCTGATTAGTATTTTTATACAACTAGCACCTACTTTTATTTATTATTTTCATTTTAAAAATATTTCCTTAATTTCATCTTAGATATAGGGGTTTCCATTTTGGTGTGTAATTGGAGAATTACCTTTTGTTCCTTTTTCTACTTTTTAAAATTTAGTGCCCAATTCCCTCATCTGCTTTTTCACTGTTTTGTTGATATAAGCATTTAGGCCTAGAAAGAAATTTCCCCTAAGCACTGCTTTGGCCAAAATTTGACACAAATGTTTGTATGTTGCCTCGTTGTAATTCACTTCAATGAAATTATTGGTTAAGTAGGTGATTTGTTCTTCAGTCCACCCATTCTTTAGGATTAGATTATTTAGTTTTCAATTAATTTTTAATCTGTGTTTCCACACCTTGGTAATTTGTATTGTATTGTGTTCTGTAAAAGTTGCTTTAAACATTTCTGAATTTGTTCATTTGTTTATGAGGTTTTTATGTGCTAATATATGTTCATTTTCGAAGGTGCCATGTACAGCTGAGAAAAAGTTATATTCATTTTTACTTCCATTCAGTTTCCTCTAGGGTTCTGTCATGGCTTACTTTTCTGATATTCTTTTACTCTCTTTATCTTCTTTTTTATTCATTTTATGCATAGATTTTCCTAATTCTGAGAGGGGAAAGTTTGAGTTACCCTTAGTATAGTTTTACTATTTCCTTCTTTAAGTCATTAAGCTTTTCATTTTAATAAGTTGCATGCTCTGCCATTTGGTACCTATTTGGTTAGTCTTGATATTATATTATTGCTTATGGCACCTTTTAGCCAAATATGCATTTTCTTCTCATCTCTTTGAATTAGGTCTGTTTGAGCTTTTGCTTTGTCCAGATCATTATGTCTACCACTGCCTTTTGTACTTCAGCTGAAGCCTAAGTGTTTTTAGGGAGAGACTGGGGGTAGGGGGAGCCTGGAGGGAATTATGTAAAGCTATAAGTCTTTTCACATTTTTCATATTGCTGTTTTCAGTCCCACTTCTGGGGGTTGAAAATAATTAAAGATGACTACATTTCATTAAAAATAATAAAATATTATCACACAATAAAAAATGCCTAAATGAAGTGCTTAAGAGAAACTTGGGACATCAAGTGTCCAAAATGAAAAGACTGTTATATGGATGAAGGATTGTAGTTGATCTTCTTGGCTGTAGAAGTCAGAAACATTAGCAATAGTTGGAAGTTATAAAGAGGCCAATTGAGGACTGATATTAGAAAAAACTTTCTAAACATGAGCATTCTCCAAAAGTGTAATGCCATGCCTTGAAGAGGTGGTGGATTTCCCATCCTTGGAGGTGTTGAAGGAAAGGCTGAATGACCATTTGTCTCTTACAGTGAAAATTTCTTTCTTGTATAGATTGGATGAGATGGCTGCTGTGGTCCCTTCTAACTCTCAAGTTTTATGTAACGTATGTGAACCAAGACTGACTGACAGGAAAATCTGAGGACAATGTGGATTTTTCAACATTTTATTTTCCCCCAGTTACATGTAAAGATAATTTTTAACATTAATTCAAAAAATATTTAAGTCCCAAATTTTATCTGTCCTTCCCTCACCTCCTCCCTCCCTGAGAGAGTAACCAATCTGGTATGGGGTATGTCATACAAATCCTATTACTGTATAAGTCATGTTGTGAAAGAGTACATAGAATCAAAGGGGAAAACACACGAAAAAATATAGAAAGTGAAAAAGAGTATGGTTTGGTCTGCATTTAAGACTTCATCAGTTCTTTCACTGGAGGTAAATAACATTTTTCATCATGGCTCCTTTGAAATTGTCTTGGATCATTGTATAGCTGAGAATAGCTGAGTCATTCACAGTTGACCATCATGTAGCATTGCTGTTACTGTGTACAGTTATTCTGGTTCTGCTCAGTTCATTTTGAATCAGTTCATTTAAGTTTTTCCAGGTAATTCTGAAATCTGGGTGCTAATCATGTTTATACCACAGTAATATTCCATTCCAGTCATATGTTATGTCTTCTTCAGTCATTCCTCAGTCAATGTGCATTCCCTTCAATTTCCAGTTTTGCCACCATAAAAAGAGCTGTTAGAAGTGTTTTGTACAAATAGGTCCTTCCCCCCTTTTTAAAATCTCTTTGGGATATAGACTTAGAAATGGATCAAAGGGTATGCCTAGTTTTAAAGTCCTGTGAGCATAGTTCCAAATTGCTCTCCAGAATGGTTGGATCATTTCATAGTTCCATTAACAGTGCCATAATGTACCAATTTTTCCACATCCCCTCAAAGATTTGTTATTTTCCTTTTTTGGTCATATTGGCCAATCTCTTAAGTGTGACCTGGCACCTCAGAGTTGTTTTAATTTGCATTTCTATAATCAATAGTGATTCTGGGCACTTTTTTTCTGTGGCTTTGGTTTCTGTCATCTGAAAATTGCCGGTTCACATCCTCTACCCATTTATAAACTGGGGAGTAACTTGAATTCTTATAAATTTAATGCAGTTCTCTATAGACTTGAGAAAGGAGCCCTGTATCGAGGACATTTTTTGTAAAAATGGTTTACAGATTTCTACTTTCCTTCTAATCTTGATTGCAATTCTTTTGTTTTCACAAAATCTTTTTAACTTAATACAATTTAAATTGTCCATTTGTTATCTTGTAATATTCTCTGTCTCTTGTTTGGTGATAAAATCTTACTTTCTGCGTACATCTGACAGGTAAAAACTATTCCTTACTCTCATAATTTGCTTATGTTTTCATATGTTAAATCATTTACCCATTTTGAACTTACCTGGTTGTTCTTCTTGTGTTATTCATCCATCCTCTTGGAAGAGGACAAATGACATCAGGAGGGTGATGTTTTGACTTACAAGTGGTTTTTGTCTTTTCTTTTTTTTTAACCAAATGAACCAAGCATTTACATTTTATGGTTTCCCCCCATAAAACCATCCCTTAGTTTGATTTCTTAGTTCAGTCATTTTTTTAATGTTCCATCTGTTAAATTTTCTTTGATTTTCAGGATTTTTAATGTGTCGTTTAATTGGGAATTTTCAGTTAGTTCTTTTTCTAGCTTTTTTAGTTGCATGCCCAATTGATTGATCAGCTCTTTCTCTATTTTATTGATGTAAGTGTTTGGAGATGTAAAATTTCCCCTAATACTTCTTTGACTGCATCCCACACATTTTGGTCTGTTGTCTCATTTTTGCCATTATCTTGGTGAAATTATTGGTTGTTTCTATTATTTGTTCTTTGACACATTCATTCTTTGAGATTAGATTATTTTATTTCTAATTGATTTTTAATCTCTCTTTCCATAGCTCTCTCTTAAATGTAATTGTTCTTGCATCATGATCAGAAAAGGATATATTTAACATTTCTGCTTTTCTGCATTGGATTGTGAGGGTTTTATGCTGTAATAACTGGTAAGTTTTTGTGTAGGTGCCATGTACCGCTATGAAAATGTTATATTTCTTTCTATTCCAATTCATTTTCTCCAGAGTTCTTTCATATCTAACTTTTCTAAAATTCTAAACACCTCCTAAAGTTTCTTCTTCTATATGTTGTGGTTACATTTAACTAGTTCTGAGATGGAAAAGTTGAGGTCCCCCACTAGTAATTTTACTGTCCATGTTCTCCTGTAACTAATTTAATAGAAATATGGATGTTATGTCATTTGATGCATATATGTTTAGTATTAATCTTACTTCTTTATCTGTGGTACCTTTTAGGAAGAGGTACTTAGAGTCTCTTTTCATTAGATCTATTTCACTTTTGCTTTGTCTGAGATATAATTTGCTATCCTTGCTTTGTTTTTACTTACTTCCGCTGAAGCATAATATATTCTGCTCTGACCTTTACTCTGTATGTATCTCTGTTTCAAATATGTTTCTTGTAAACAATATAAAATAGAATTCTGAGTTATAATCCATTCTGCAATCTGTTTCTCTTTTATGGGCAAGTGCATTCCATTCATAGTTACAGTGATGATGACTAATTGAATATTTTCCCTGTTTATACTTTTCTTTCTCTCTCCTTACACCCTGTCCCTCCTCACTAGTATTTTGATTCTCACTACCCCCTCCTTCAATCAATCCTCTCTTCTGTAAGCCCCGCCTCACATATTCTTGTCTCCTTCCACTCCTACTTCTCTACAGGATAAGATACATCTATACTTAACTGAATGAGTATGTAATTTCCTCTTTGAGTCAAATCTGCTGAGAGAAGAGTTCAAGCAACATACCCTTCCCTTCTTTCCTTCCATTGTGATAGGTCATTTGCACCTTTAAATTTTATATTAGTTACTCCATTCTTCCTCGTAATTCCCTCTTATTCCAGTGTAGCCCCATTTGTCACCCCTTAATTTTTTATATCATCCCATCCAAGTCAATATATACTCACACCCTCTGTCCGTGTATACTCCTTCTAACTGCTCTAGTAGAGACACAGTTCTTAAGAACTACAAGTATCGGGGCGGAGCCACGATGGCAGAGTAGAAAGACACACATACGCTAGCTCTGAACACACAGCCCATAAACTATCTGTAAAAAAGAACTCCCAATAAGTTCTGGAGCAGCAGAAGCCACAGAACAATGGAACACACGAGATTTCTCTTCCAGAGGGACCTGAAAACCTGACACGAAAAGTCCATCACACTGTGGACCTGGAGCCGAGCCCAGCCCTGCCTTGGCCGCGTGGTGCCGAGAGGAGCTGATTCCAGCAGGTGCCAGGGACAGAATCTCCAGCGGCCACGTGGGTCCCTCCATCCACAGGTTACAAGGGTCACTGAGAGGGTCTCTTTGGTGGGTCGAGAGGGGAGTGTGGTGCCCCCATAACTCAGGCCCCCTCAGGAGGCAGCAGCAGAGGCAGGAGCAGACCAGGGATCCCCAAGCAGGCAGGAGCCCAGATCCATTACTGAAGGTCTCCACATAAACCCCCTGAGGGAACTGAGCCTGTGAGGCGGCCCTGCCCCAACCTGAGCACCTGAATTTGATCTCACACTGAATAGCAGCCCCACCCCCACCCAAAGCCCTGAGGCTGGGAAGCAGCATTTGAATCTCAGACCCCAAGCTCTGCCTGGGCGGATCTGGAGGCAAAGTGGGTGTGAAGAGACTATTCAGAAGTCAAGTCACTGGCTGGGAAAATGGCCAGAAAAGGGGAAAAAATAAGACTATAGAAGGTTACTTTCTTGGTGAACAGGTACTTGCTCCCTTCCTTTCTGATGAGGAAGAACAATGCTTACCATCAGGGAAAGACACAGAAGTCCAGGCTTCTGTATCCCAGCCCACTCAATGGGCTCAGGCCATGGAAGAACTCAAAAAGGATTTTGAAAATCAAGTTAGAGAGGTGGAGGAAAAATTGGGAAGAGAAATGAGTGACATGCAAGCAAAGCATGAAAAACAAGTAAACACCCTGCTAAAGGACACCCAAAAAAATGCCGAAGAAAATAACACCTTGAAAAATAGGCTAACTCAATTGGAAAAAGAGGTTCAAAAAGCCTGTGAGGAGAAAAAATGCTTTCAAAAGCAGAATTAGCCAAATGGAAAAGGAGGTTCAAAAGCTCACTGAAGAAAATGGTTCTTTTAAAATTAGAATGGAACAGATGGAGGCTAATGACTTTATGAGAAACCAAGAAATCACAAAACAAAACCAAAAGAATGAAAAAACTGGAAGATAATGTGAAATATCTCATTGCAAAAACCACTGACTTGGAAAATAGATCCAGGAGAGACAATTTAAAAATTATGGGACTACCTGAAAGCCATGATCAAAAAAAGAGCCTAGACATCATCTTTCATGAAATTATCAAGGAAAACTACCCTGAGATTCTAGAACAAGAGGGCAAAATAAATATTCAAGGAATCCACAGAGCACAGCCTGAAAGAGATCCAAAAAGAGAAACTCCTAGGAACATTGTGGCCAAATTCCAGAGTTCCCTGGTCAAGGAGAAAATATTGCAAGCAGCTAGAAAGAAACAATTCAAGTATTGTGGAAATACAATCAGGATAACACAAGATCTAGCAGCTTCTACATTAAGGGATCAAAGGCCGTGGAATAGGATATTCCAGAAGTCAAAAGAACTAAAACCAAGAATCACCTACCCAGCAAAACTCGGTATAATACTTCAGGGGAAAAATTGGTCTTTCAATGAAATAGAGTACTTTCAATGAAATCGAGGACTTTCAAGCATTCTTGATGAAAAGACCAGAGCTGAAAAGAAAATTTGACTTTCAAACACAAGAATGAAGAGAAGCATGAAAAGGTAGACAGCAAAGAGAAGTCATAAGAGACTTATAAAAGTTGAACTGTTTACATTCCTACAGGGAAAGACAACATTTGTAACTCTTGAAACTGTTCAGTATCTGGGTACTGGGTGGGATTACACACACACATAGAGACAGAGTGCACAGAGTGAACTGAAGAGGATGGGATCATATCTTAAAAAAATGAAATCAAGCAGTCAGAGAGAAATATATTGGGAGGAGAAAGGGTGAAATGGTATGGGGCAAATTATCTCTCATAAAAGATGCAAGCCAAAGACTTATTAGTGGAGAGATAAAGACGGGAGGTGAGAGAAAAACATGAAGTTTACTCTCATCACATTCCACTAAAGGAAGGAATAAAATGCACACTCATTTTGGTATGAAAACCTATCTTACAATACAGGAAAGTGGGGGAGCAGGGGATCAGCAGTGTGGGGGGATGATGGAAGGGAGAGCATGGGGAGGAGGGAGCAATTTGAGGTCGGCACTCATGGGGAGGGACAGGATCAAAAGAGAGAATAGAAGTAATGGGGGACAGGATAGGATGGAGGGAAATATAGTTAGTCATTTGCAAAACTACACAGATATGGCCTATATTGGGGAGGGAGAGAGGAAAAGAAGTTGGAACTCAAAGTTTTAGGAACAACTGTCAAGTACTGTTCTTGCCACTAGGAAATAAGAAATACAGGTAAAGGGGTATAGAAAGTTATCTGGCCCTACAGGACAAAAGAGAAGATGGAGACAAGGGCAGAGAGGGATGATAGAAGAGAGAGCAGATTGGTGATAGGGGCAATTAGAATGCTGAGTGTTTTGGGGTGGGGGAGGGGACAAGGGGGGAGAAAATTTGGAACCCAAAATTTTGTGAAAATGAGTGTTAAAAGTTAAATAAATTAATAAATTAGAAAAAAAGAATTACAAGTATCATCTTCCCCTGTAGGGATGGGAGCACTTCAGTCATTAAATAATTGATGTTTTTGCTTTCCTTTTTACCTTTCTATGCTTTCCTTGAGTCTTATATTTGAAAACTGCTTTTGCTGCTAAGCTCTGGTCTTTTCAACAGGAATGTTTGAATGTCCGTTATTTCACTGAATGTCCATTTTTCTCCCTGAAACATCATGTTCACTTTTAGTGGGTAGGTCATTCTTGGTCATAATCCAAACTCCTTTACCTTCCAGAATATCCTACTCCAACCGCTCTAATCCTTTAATGTAGAAGCTGCTCAATCTTGTGGAATCTTACCTATAACTCCTCAGTATTTGAATCTGTTTTTTTTTTTCTTGTAGTATTTTCTCCTTAAAATGAGAATTCTGGAGTTGAGCTGTATTATTCTTTGGAATTTTCATTTGGGGATCTTTTAGAAGATGGTTGGCGGTTTCTTTTAATGTCTATTTTACCCTCTGATTCTAGGATATCAGGGCAGTTTTCCTTGATAATTTCTTGAAAGGTGCTGCTCAGGCTCTTTTTTCATCCTGTCTTTTAGGTAGTCCAGTAGTTGTGAAATTTTCTCTCAAGAATCTATTTCCAAGTGAATGGTCTTTCCAATGACGTATTTTCTTTTCATTTTCTTCTTTTTTCTTTTTATTTTATTTCTTCTTGCTCTGTAAAAGTCATGAAATTAGCCTTCTCTTGTTCAATTCTAATTCTTAAGGAACTCCTTTCTTGTTTTAGCTTTTGTATTTCATTTTTCATTATGGCGGTTCTTCTTTTTAAGGAGTTCTTTTCATCTTTTGATTGTTGGACCTCCTTTCCCATTTTACCAATACTCCTGTTTAAGCAATTTTATTTTGTGAATTTTTGTACATCTTTGTCCGTTTTTGTGCTTCCTGTATCAAGCTGTTGATTCTTTTTCATGACTCTATTGCATATCTCTCATTGTTTCTCCCAATTTTTCTTCTGCCCCTCTTACATGGTTTTTAAAGTCCTTTTTGAGCTTTTCCAGGAGGTCTTTTTTTTTTAATTTAAGTTTATTTAAGTTTTCAACATTCATTTCCACACATTTTTGGGTTCCAAATTTTTTCTGCGTTTCTCCCCTCCTCCCACCACAAAACGCCGAACATTCTAATTGCCCCTATCACCAACCTGCCCTCCCTTCTAACATACCTCCCTTCCCTTATCCGCATCTTCTCTTTTGTCCTGTAGGGCAAATTAATTTTCTATACCCCATTACCTGTATTTCTTATTTCCTAGTTGCAAGAACAATACTCAACAGTTGTTTCTAAAACTTTGATTTCCAACTTCTCTTCATCCCTCCCTCCCCAACCATCCCCTTTGGGAAGGCAAGCAATTCAATATAGGCCATATCTGTGTAATTTTGCAAATGACTTCCATAATAGTCGTGTTGTGTAAGACTAACTATATTTCCCTCTATCCTGTCCTGCCCCCCATTTCTTCTGTTCTCTCTTTCGATCCTGTCCCTCCCCAAGAGTGTTGACTTCAAATTGCTCCCTCCTCCCACTGCCCTCCCTTTCATCATCACCCCACCCTGTTTATTCCCTTCTCCCCCACTTTCCTGTATTGTAAGATAGCTTTTCATCCCAAAATGAGTGTGCATTTTATTCCTTCCTTTAGTGGAATGTGATGAGAGTAAGCTTCATGTTTTTTTCTTTCACCTCTTCTCTTTCCCCATCCACTGAAAAGTCTTTTACTTGCTTTTTTCATGAGAGATTATTTGCCCCATTCCATTTCTCCCTTTCTCCTCCCAATATATTTCTCTCTCACCCCTTAATTTCGTTTTCTTAAGATATGATCCCATCCTATTCAATTCAGCCTATGCTCTCTGTCTCTCTGTCTCTGTCTGTGTGTGTGCGTGTGTGCGTGTGTGTGTGTGTATGTGTGTAATTCCACCCAGTACCCAGATGCTGAAAAAAGTTTCCAGAGTTACAAATATTGCCTTTCCATGTAGGAATGTAAATAGTTCAACTTCAACAAGTCCCTTATTATTTCTCTTTACTGTTTACCTTTTCATGCTTCTCTTGATTCTTGTGTTTGAAGGTCAAATTTTCTTTCCAACTCTGGTCTTTTCATCAAGAATGCTTGAAAGTCCTCTATTTCATTGAAAGACCATTTTTCCCCCTGAAATATTATACTGAGTTTTGCTGGGTAGGTGATTCTTGGTTTTAGTCCCAGGTCCTTTGACTTCTGGAATATCATATTCCACACCCTTCGATCCCTTAATGTAGAGGCTGCTAGATATTGTGTTATCCTGATTGTATTTCAACAATACTTGAATTGTTTCTTTCTAGCTGCTTCCAACATTTTCTCCTTGACCAGGGAACTCTGGAATTTGGCCACAATGTTCCTAGGAGTTTCTCTTTTTGGGTCTCTTTCAGGAAATGATAGGTGGATTCTTTCAATATTTGTTTTGTCCCCTGGTTCTAGAATATCAGGGCAGTTTTCCTTGATAATTTCATGAAAGAGGATATCTAGGCTCTTTTTTTTTTGATCATGGCTTTCAGGTAGTCCCATAATTTTTAAATTGTCTCTCCTGGATCTATTTTCCAGATCAGTTGTTTCTCCAATGAGATATTTCACATTATCTTCCATTTTTTTTCATTCTTTTGGTTTTGTTTTGTGATTTCTTGGTTTCTCATAAAGTCTTTAGCCTCCATGTGTTCCATCCTAATTTTTAAAGAGCCATTTTCTTCAGCGCGCTTTTGAACCTTCTTTTCCATTGGGCTAATTCTGCTTTTGAAAGCATTCTTCTCCTCATTGGCTTTTTGAACCTCTTTTGCCAATAGAGTTAACCTATTTTTCAAGGTGTTATTTTCTTCAGCATATTTTTGGGTCTCCTTTAGCAAGGTGTTGACCTGCTTTTCATGATTTTCTTGCATGTCTCTCATTTCTTTTCCCAATTTTTCCCCCACCTCTCTAACTTGATTTTCAAAATCGTTTTTGAGCTCTTCCATGGCCTGAGACCATTGAATATTTATTTTAGATATTTGGAATACAGAAGCCTTGACTTTTATGTCTTTCTCTGATGGTAAGCATTTTTCTTCCTCATCTGAAAGGAAGGGAGGAGATATCTGTTCACCAAGAAAGTAGCCTACTATGGTCTTATTTTTTTCCCTTTTTTGGGACATTTTCCCAAGCAGTTACTTGACTTTTGCATCCTTTGTCAAGAGTTAGGGTATAATCTGGGAATCTGTAAGATCTCAGTTCCTCCAAGGTGGCACAATCAAGGATGTACACTGGTCTGGGAGCAGGGAGAGATTTTTGTGCCCAAAATCTTAGCAGAGTTTCCTCTCCACAGCCACTTGGTCTCCAGTTCCACCATGCCAGCACTCGGGGGCTGAGATTTAGTTAAGCTGTGGGGGCAGGGCTGTCATTCTGTGTGAGATGAAGATCAGCTCCCTCAGGGCCTCTACACAGGGCTGAGGTAATAATTAGCTCCTTAGTGCCCGCATGGGTTTTTAGGATCCGACAATGGATGCGGGAGGCTGTGGGGGCTGCCCTTGGAACTGCTGCTGCCTGCCTGATGTGGCCTTTGTGGTTGGCTGCTGCCTGAGGTCGGAGCTATGGGAAGGACCTTCTTCTTTCCCGGCTAGCTCAAAAAACCCTGTCACTGACCTTTGGCGCCTGTGGGTTGAGGGATCTGCAAACGCTGCTACTGAGACTGGAGATTCCGCCCCTGAGGTGTCCTCCCAGAGCAGCACTGCCCCATGTGGCCAAGACTGGGGTGGGCTCTTCTCCACATCCCGTGCAACAGACGTTTCCTTTGGGCCTTTCAGGTCACTGTGGGCTGGAGATCTCCTCCACTCTATTGTTCTCCACTTCTGCTGCTCCAGAATTTCTTGGGAGTCCCTCTCTACAGGTATTTTATGGGCTGTGTGGGGACAGCCTGCATTTGTGTGTCTTTCTACTCTGCCACATTGGCTCTGCCCCCAGGAGGTCTTTTTAAGCCTGAAATGAATTCAGATTTCTCTTTGAGGCTTCGCATGTACATGTTTTGGCATCATTGGTCTCTTCTGAGTTTGTGTTTTGATCTTTCCTGTCACCACAGTAGCTTTCTGTGGTCAGGGTTTTGTTGCTCTTCTACTTCTTGTTGTCTTGGTGATTTACCAACTTGTGTTACAACAAGTAAAGTTGAGCTCTGCTCTTGGAGTACAGGGGGATGAGTACCATGTTTCTTGCACTGAGGTTCAGGGCTTGTTACTCTGGCACCTGGCTTGCTGCTCTGGTGCCTTGAGGGCTGGTTTATTGCTTGCTATGCCTGGACCTCCAGGTCTCCCAAGCCTGGCCACTAGCCTGCTTATTCATGCTTATGCATTATTCCTCTTGGAACATGAGGTATTTCAGGAAGCCACTCCATACCTACTCCCCTCTTCAAAACTCAACACATAAGGTGAAGTATACCCCAGGTGCTCAACGCTTGTTGAATGAATGAATTTTATACATGTGAATAGAGGTAACATCCGGTTGAAATGAACATTGAAGTGTGTATTTCTCTGTGTATGTATGTGTTTATGCATGCATTGTGGTCAGAGAAAGTGGGAGATAAAACCTCATGAGTCCTGAGGGCCCTGAAACAGGGTCTTACCACATCATAGTCTGGCTTGTAGCTTTATCATTGCTTTGGTGTCAGGAAGAACATAGTTGGTATTCTGCCTCTGATACTTACAAGTTGAGTGACCCTGAGCAAGTCCCTTAACCTCTCGATATAATTTTAGTTCTAGGCTGGGCTAATTAAACTTAATGTTGAGGGGGTTTTCCTGAGGCTCTCCTGTTTCCCTTTGAGAGGAAACAAACTTGTTAGGACACACAGCATCCAAGGGGGATAGTGTTTTTTGTGTTATATCATAATGGAAAAGTATTTGATTCCATAAAAAGAAGCAGGCCACACCAACGTGTATTACATATGTTGATTTATTAGGCTTAGTGGGGCTCATTGTGTTGTGGTGGGAATCTACTCATGAGACAAGCCCTGTGGTTGCAACAGCACAGAGTGGTGAATCCCTGCACCACCACTGGGTCAGGCCAAGTATTGTACAGAAACAGAACAAAAGAAGCCAAAAGGCAGGAATGACTAGTAGTTAAGTACAAATTTTCCCAGTTGAAATATAGTAGCAGCTTCTCTTACTGTTTACATTAAAGGTAGTTTACATTCTCTGTGGGATTATAGATCCCACTCGCAGACCCTTGCACCTTTTATAGATAAAGGTACTTGGGGAGTTCCTAACCCAGGGCAATGAAAGTTTTTGCTCAGGGTGGGTGGTGAATTTAGCAGGGACTGAGAACTTGTAGAATTTCTCTGCACTGAGCATTAGCTCTTTCTTTATCCTTCACTGGCTTCAAAGCATCCTCCTGGACAGTGACTTCCAAAAAGTCTTCTGAGCTCTCTAAATCACTCCATCTAGGTGATCCAGTGGTTAAAGTACTGGGCCTGGAGTTAGGCAGATCTGAGTTCAAATTCCTCCTCAAGCCTTTACTAGTTATGTGATTTGGGGCAAGGACAAGTCAGTGCACCTCATCAAGCACTCTCTCATCTTTCTGCCTCCTCAGTAAGTTTTACAACCCATATGAAAGTGTCTCTGATCTTACAGAGTGGTCTGGGGCACTAAGAGGTTAGGTGACATGGCTGTGATCATGCTGCTATCATGGATCTGAGGTAGGACTTGCACTCTGAGCCCTTCTGACTCTGAAGCAGAGATCCTTGGGCCTCAGAGAATCCCTCTCTTCCATCCAGACACAGTTCAAGTATCACCTATTCCATGAAGCTTTTCCTGATTCCAGCTGCTAGTGGCCTGGCTCTCAGACTGCCTTGTACTTTATCTTTATTTGTCTTTATTCTCTGTATACTTCTATGTTTTTTTGTGTCATTAGAACATAAGGTTCTCGTGGAGAGGGACTGTGCATCTCCAGGACATAGTCCTGTGCCTTTTCTGCAGGAGGTACTTGAGAAATGCTTCTTGATTTCTTAATTAGGCTACCTGTCTCCCTATCTACTTAGTACCTTGGAGGAGCTTAATCTATATCTATAGAATGGATAAATTAATGAGTTGTAGGTCTAAGCCAGAGTAATCATTAATGATTATATGTCCTATGATTTTCAATGTTTTTCACATCTAATTCCTGTTGATCTATCAAATTTCTGCCAAAGTACACTTAGGCCATTTGTTATTTTATTCTTTTATTAACTACAGACAGTTCTTGTTTTGCATAAATGGACTGTTGGGCAAACGTCTAAGTAGGACAATTTTGAAGTAATGTGAATTAGCCCGCATACATAGTTACAAGGGAGGGAGGAAGACAGGAAGGAGAACACATGCCTGTGACAGAAGGGAGCCTGGAGACAGTTCAAGAAGACTTGGGGGCTGGGGAGAGAGAAGCAAGAGCAGAGAGAGGACTAGGCGACTGTCAGGCAAGCCACAGGTTGTTCTGGACAGAACTGAGAGGAAGTGTAAATGGGAGGCAGATATGTGGAGGCCAAACGTGGCCACACAGAGAAAAGGACTGGTGACACATGAAATGAGGAAAGAAACACAGTAGTGGAGCATGGATGGACAGAAGAGAGACACAGGGGTGCCAGAAATGTGGGTAAATGGACAGAGCAGCCAAAATTCTCCTCTCTCAGCGTTGGAGGTCTCAAGCAAAAACTGGATCCTGAGGATTCAGGAGTGGAAGGAATCACTCTGCATGTCCAAAACCCCTTTCTTTCCCCTTCTCACCTCTCCATGAGCAACCTTTAGATCCTTCACCTCATTTAAAAACTTTTTATTGGTGTTTTCTGTATCTTACATGATGCTATCCCATGTATCCCTCCCCTCTCCCTCTTGTCTTCCATGACAACCTTGCCATGTGACAAGTGATATTTTTTTTTGTTTTAGGAGGGAAAAGCAGTCAATATAATTATAGTGCACAGAGGAAAAGACAATTGAAGCAGAAGATACACTCTCTGAGAACATTGCAGTTACTACAGGCTTACTCTCTGGGGAAACACATCTAGCCTCCAAACATTCAGTTGATGAGATACTTATGGGTGGAGACACACCCTCTGAGAACATTCTACTTACTACAGGCTTGCTCTCTGGGGAAGCACATCTACTCTCTGAATACTCAGAGGAAAAGATACTTGTGGCAGGAGACATTCTTTCTGAGAATATTGCAGTTACTACAGGCTTACTTTCTGGGGAAGCACATCTAGCCTCCGAACACTCAACAGACAAGACATTTGGGGCTGAAGACACAATATGAGGACATTCTACTTACTCCAGGCCTACTCTCTGGGGAAGCACATCTAAACTCAGAATATTCAGTGGATGAGATGCTTATGGGTGGAGACACAAACTCTGAGAACATTCTACTTACTACAGGCTTGCTCTCTGGGGAAGCACATCTACTCTCTGAATACTCAGAGGAAAAGATACTTGTGGCAGGAGACATTCTTTCTGAGAATATTGCAGTTACTACAGGCTTACTTTCTGGGGAAGCACATCTAGCCTCCGAACACTCAACAGACAAGACATTTGGGGCTGAAGACACAATATGAGAACATTCTACTTACTCCAGGCCTACTCTCTGGGGAAGCACATCTAAACTCAGAATATTCAGTGGATGAGATGCTTATGGGTGGAGACACAAACTCTGAGAACATTCTACTTACTACAGGCTTGCTCTCTGGGGAAGCACATCTACTCTCTGAACATTCAGAGGAAAAGATACTTGTGGCAGGAGACAGTCTCTCCAGTTACTACAGACACTCTCTGGGGAAGCACATCTAACCTCCAAACACTCAGTGGATGAGATACTTATGGGTGGAGACATACGTTCTGAGAATCTTCTACTTACTACAGGCTTGCTTTCTGAGGAACTACCTCTACTCTCTGAACACTCAGAGGAAAAGATACTTGTGACAGAAGACCCACTCTCTGAGAACATTCTAGTTACTACAGGCTTACTCTCTGGGGAAACACATTGATTTTTTTAAAATGTATATTTAATGAAATAGAGGTCTCTGAAGCATTCCTGATGAAAAGACCAGAGCTGAAGAGAAAATGTGACTTTCAAACAGAAGACTCAAAAGAAGCATTAAAAGGTACATATGAAAGAGAAATCATAGGCGACTCAATAACGTTAAACTGTACTTTTCTCTAAGAGCAGATGAAATTCATATCTTCTAAGAATTTTGTCATTAATCAAGTAGGTAGATGGATTCTCCCTAGAAGGTGAGTTTGAGAGTGAGCCAATTAGGTGAGGATGTTGTAAAATCAATAAATATTTGAGAAATAAGGAAAAGGTAGGAGGGAGAGAAAGAATGGGGGAAATGATCTCACATAAAATAGACATGCAATGAAGAGCTTTTACATTGGAGTTAAATATGCTGGGGGTAGTGGGATGTCAGGAAGACAATATTTGGACCTCACTCATCTAAATTTGTTCGAAAAGAGAAAATATATATTTGCTCAAATGGTCCTAAAAATCTCCCTTACCCATGCAGGTAAGTAGGAGAAGGGGATAAGAGAAAGAAAAAGTACTGATGAAAAGGTGGTCAGATAAAAGAAGGCAGTGTCCATATGCAAAACAGACATTAGTGAAAGGAGAGCATAAAAAGAGAGATAAGAAGAAACAGAAGAAAATAGGATGGAGAGAAATTCATAGTTAGTAATCCTAACAGTGTCAATGGGATGAACTCTTTCATAAAATGGAAGCACGTAGCAAAATGGATTAGAAAGTAGAATAGAATGCTAGAAAACTTATTTATGGAAGATCTTTGGAGAAAACTGAATGACAATAGAAAGTAATGCACCAGATGTTGCTTTATGTAAATTCATATTATAAAAATTGGACTTTATGTAAGGAATTCTAAAAGAAATCTGCATTCCCCAAAAACCACTCATGTAAACTGGGATCTCTTTCTGCTCCTGCCGCTGGCCTAGGTGCTCTGTCACCTCCTACCTGTCACCTCCCAGAAAGCCTTTAAAAACCCCTCCAAATGAAAACAGAAGAAGAGACCTGCAGAGAGAAAGCCACCACCACTGCTGAATCAGGGCTTGACTTGAGACCTCCAGCGCTAAGAGAGGAGACTTTGCTTTCAGTCGACCAACCCGCCAGAGAGTTTGATTCCAACTTTTTGGTATTTTGTCCATCTGCCTTGGGGTACCATGTGTCCAGGCCTCTCCTGAATGTTTCCCTGTCTAGCCTCCATCTGTCTGCCTACCAGAATATTCTCAGGTCGAGCCAGGCCCTGGAGTGGCTAGCCCAGGTAGCTCTGTGTTTTTCCTCCTGCTGTTGCTTCTCTGTGCCCAGCCACTCTTTCTCCATGTCATTGAGCAGTGTGCCAGCCCTCCTCTCCAGGGCGAACAGCCCCCTCCTGCCTCCCTCCTGTTGTTTTCCACATCCATGAGTAAATTCACCTTGTGTAAAGGGTCTACAGAATGATTCACTTATGGTAGTTTTTAATATTTACTTAGTATTTTATTTCCCCCCAATTACATGTAAAACTGTTTTTAACATTTGTTTTTAAAATTTTGACTTCAATTTCTCTGCCTTCCTCCCTCCTCACCCCCTCATTGAGAAGAACCAATCTGATATAGCGTACAAATGTGTAGTCATATAAAATACATTTCTTTACTAGTCTTCTTGGAAAAGAAAACAGAACAAAAAAAAAAAAACCACTTTCGAGAAAAAGAAGGCACCAAAACGTATGCTTCAATCTGTTTTCAGACACCCTTACTTCTTTCTGTGGGGATGGTTTTCATTTTTCATCCTAAGTCCTTCTGAGTTGTCCTGGAGCATTTTATCGTGGAGAATAGCAAAGTTATTCATAGCTATCATCTTACAATATTGCTGTTACTTTGCACATTGTTCTTTTGGTTCTAGTCATTTCATTTTCTGTCAATTCATGTAAGTCTTTCCAGGTTTTTTGAGAGCACCCTGCTCGTAATTTTTATAGCATGATAATATTCCGTTACAATCATATATCAGAACTTGTTCAGTCTTTCCCCAGTTGATGGCTATCCTCTCATTATGCAATTTATTGCCATCAGAAAAGATCTTATATAGAAACTTTGGTACACATATGTCCTTTTCCTTTTTTTAAAAAAGTATCTCTTATATGATATATTCTTCGCCCTTTGATCATATTTCCAAATAACTCTGTAAAATGGTTGGCTTCGTTCACACCTCTACCAACAGTGTATTAATGTCTCAGTTTTCCCACACCCCTCCAGCATTTGTCCTTTTCCTTTTCTGTCTTATTGATCAATCTGACATGCGTGAGGTAGTACCTCACGATTTTTTACTTTACATTTCTCCACTCAATAGTGATTTAAAGTATTTTTTCACATAGATATTGAGAGTTTTGATTATTTAATCTGAAAACTGACTGGTCATACCTTTTGATCGTCTATCTGGTGGGTAATGGTTTGTATTTGTACAAATTTGACTCACTTCTTTATATATTTGAGGAAGGATGCTTTCATAAGAGGAACATGCCTTCCAGAATTTTGAAATGCAACAGTTTAACTTTTTTAAGTCTCTTGTGATTTCCCTTTCCTGAATATATTTGTATGCTTCTTTACAGTCTTTATTTGAATGTCAAATTTTATACTCTGATCTTTTCATCAGGAATTCATGAAAGGCCTCTATTTCACTGAATATCCATATTTCCTTGAAGGATTACACTCCGTTTTACTGGGCAGATGATTCTAGATTGAAATTCAGCTCCTTTGTCCTCCAAAATATGATATTCAATGTCATCTGATCCTTAGCTACTAAATCTCCTGTTATCCTGACTGTGATTCCACAAGATATTCCTCTTTCACCCCTTATTTTTATGTTTTTTAGATATCATCCCTTCTTATTCAACTCACCTTTTGCTCTCTGTCTGTATATGTGTGTGTGTCTGTGTGTGTGTGTGTCTGTATAATTCCTCCCACTACCCAAATACTGAGAAAAGCCTCAAGAGTTACAAATATTATCTTTCCATTTAGGAATGTAAAAAGTTCAGCTTTAGAAAATCCTTTATGATTTCTCTTTCCTGTTTACCTTTTCATGCTTCTCTTGATTCTTGTTTTTGAAAGTCAAATTTTTTATTTCATTCTGGTCTTTTCATCAAAAATACTTGAAAATTCTCTATATCATTGAGTGACCATTTTTCCCCCTGAGGTATTATACTCAGTTTTGCTGGGTAGGTGGTTCTTGGTTTTAATCTTAGTTCCTTTGACTTCCAGAATATCATATTCCAAGTCCTTCTATCCCTTAATGTAGGAGCTGCCAGGTCCTGTGTCATCCTGATTGTATTTCCACAATACCAGAATTGTTTCTTTCTAGGTGCTTGCAATATTTTCCCCTTGACCTGGAAACTCTGGAATTTGGCTACAATATTCCCAGGAGTTTCTCTTTTTGAATCTCTTTCAGGTGTGATGGTTGAATTCTTTCAATATTTCTTTTGCCCTCTGGTTCTAGAATATCACAGCAGTTTTCCTTGATAATTTCATGAAAGATACTGTCTAGGCTCTTTTTTTTTTGATCCTGGCTTTCATGTCTTCCCATAATTTTTAAACTGTCTATCCTAGATCTATTTTCCAGGTCAGTTGTTTTTCCAATGAGATATTTCACATTATCTTTCATTTTTTCATTCTTTTGGTTTTGTTTTGTGATTTCTTGGTTTCGCATAAAGTCATTAGCCTCCATCTGTTCCATTCTAATTTTTAAAGAACTATTTTCTTCAGTGAGCTTTTGAACCTCCTTTTCAATTGGGCCAATTCTGCTTTTTAAAGTGTTCTTCTCCTCATTGGCTTTTTGGACTTCTTTTGCCAACTGAGGTTGGCCTGTTTTTCAAGGTATTATTTTCTTCAGTATTTTTTTGAGTCTCCTTTAGCAAGCTGTTGACCCACTTTCCATGATTTTCTTTCATTGCTCTCATTTTTCTTTCCAATTTTTCCTCCACTTCCTTCCTTCTCTCTTAGTCAATTTTCAAAATCCTTTTTGAGCTCTTCCATGGCCAGAGAATATTGCATATTTATTTTGGAGGCCTCTGATGATAAGCATACTTCTTCCTTATATGAAAAGATGGAAGGAAATACCTGTTCACAAAGAAATTTACCTCCTATAGTCTTATTTTTCCCCTTTTTTGGCATTTTTCCAGCCAGTTACTTGACTTTTGAATCCTTTGTCAAGAAGAGGGTGTACTCGGGAGATCTATAAGTTCTCAGTTCCTCCAAGATGACACAATCAAGGGAGAGGAGTTTACTCCTCTCCTGGCCTGCACACATCTCAGAGAAAGCAAAAACTGTTCTGCCCAGAATCTGTGAGTAGTAGAATTCCCACTTCACAACAGCCTCCAGCTCTGCCATGCCCCAGGACTGTGCTCAGTGCTGAGGTTTAGATCAGCTGCTCAATTCCCCTGGGGGCTTTAGGAGGAGGGCTGCACAAAGGGACTCTTCTGCTGCTGCTGCCTCCACCACTGCTGCTGCTTCCACCACTGCTGCGTGGATCTGGGGCTTGGGGAGGACACTACTCCCTTCTTGCCCTTTGAAAAAGCCCTCTCACTGATCTTTGAAGTTGTCTTTGTTGTTTGTGGGTTCAGGGATCTATGAACCTGCACTGCTGCTGGAGATTCTGGCCCCGAGTTCTGTTCTGTTCCTGTTCCTCCCGGCACCTTTTGAACAAGGCTGAGCTGTGCTCCACTCTTAATCTCCTGCAATAGATCTTTCCTGTAGGCCGTCCAGTTTACCTTGGGCTGAAAATCTCTTTCACTCTGTAATTCTTTGGCTTCTGCTGATCCAGAATTTGTTGAGTCATTTTTTACAGGTATTTTATGGGCGAGTGCAGGAAGAGCTAGAGTATGTGCATCTTTCTATTCTGCCATCTTGGTTCTGCGTCTCATCAAGCATTTTTAAAATAATAGCTGCCTCGAGATTGCCACATACTAAATCTTACAGTGCAGCTTGTTTTATTTTCTTAAGTTAAATGGTATAAAATCAAAATTATTTGGAATAATCTGCCACTTAGTCAAGTACTTCTTCATAATCAAAATAAGATAGAAGACAGTTACCAAACAATTTTAAGAACTAAATGTTTTTTATTGAAAATCTTCAGCAAGGCCTCTGAAATAAGGTTTGATTTTATTTTAAATGAAAAAAGAAACACCCAATATTTGGGAAAGTAAATTAGAGTAAATAGTTGTTGCTTTTACTCTTAACAACAATATGTGAACCTTAGCTCATTAATAGATTCTACTGTGAATAATATTTCTTCAACAGATGATCTCAATGGAATTTTCAATCTGTGCTGATTTGAGAAAGATTAGTTTCTATTTTATTGTCTATTTAGGTGTGTGTTCATCCTTCGTTGCCAAAGAAGACCATGCCATCCAAGTAATAATGACATGACTTGCACTTGACTTTCTTTTGAGTGAGGGAGGGCTGTGCAGGTCACCAGCCTCACTTCTCCTCCAGAGGCATCTGCATTCAGTGACCAGACATTCGTCAGGATGACTGGAGATGACCCAGGATGAGGCAGTTGGGGTTAAGTGACTTGCCCAAGGTCATACGGCTAGTGAGTGTCAAGTGTCTGAAGTGAGATTTGAACTCAGGTCCTCCTGACTCCTGCGCTGGTGCTCTATTCACTGTACCACCTAGCTGCCCCCTTATTGTCTATTTACCTAATGGCGCAAATTTCAGTTACTTCTTAACTTGGTTTTATGTTTTGAAAGTTCACACAGTGGTGGTAAATAACTTGCAGTTTACATAAAATCCAAGAAAATGAACTATTCCCAGGTATGTGTTTCTGTGTGATGGCCATAAAACTCCTGAAATTTACTAGGAAGAGATGAGGCCAAGGACAGATTCAGAGACCTACAATTATAGTTTCTTTGCTTCTGTTGGCATCTAATAAGAAAAGCAGGCCTTTATAATGAATAAAGGTTTCTTTTTATAAACCAGGTAAAAGTTGATGTTTACTATTAACAAGGCTAAAATAAATAATTTTTTGCCCACTTCAAATCTTTTTATTCCTGGCTTGCTATATCAGACCTTCCAATTGGGACATCTGGGTCATGAATACATTAATAATACTAAAATAAACCACAAACTAGACTTGACAAAATTAATGTTTATCCAGAAATACAAACCTAACCTCCCCTTTTAAAGTAGTAGTTCAACCTCCTGAATAATCTTGTCTTCTATATGGTTTTCTTTCTCAGAAAGTAGTATAGCTTTCTATTTTGTTATTGAAAAGATACTTTGTACATTTCTTCAGCTTTGGTAAATCATGGACAATTATTACCCAAAATGTCAGGCTCAACTATGGTATGCTGCTCTACCTCTTAGGATATAGATTTGAAGAACAAACACATATCCAATTTATGGCTTATACCAAAAAATAAAAAATTATTAGTCTTTTAAAAGTTTCTTTTGGGTAACCTTGATATCTTTGAAAGTAATTTCTTAAGAAGTGTAAAGGCAGCCTCAGTATATGTAAACTACAATTCTATTTGTTAGCCTTCATATAAAATAAAGAGCAATTTTAGGAATGGACACATTTCCTTTTTTATAAGTTCAAGGTAAGAAAATGTGGATTACAAAAAATGGTATAACTGCATAAATTCTATGTAGAGATTTATGTATATTTAATATTTGGATAAAAACAAGAAAAATAAAAGTATGGCAGGGGCCTAGTGTGATCACTAGTTTCTTTATATGAGAACTTTTATTTATTTACTGTTAGAAACATGCTTGACCCTGAAAGATATCAAGGAAAATGTATTAAAGCAGAGTTCAGAGGAACTGAACATTTCTGGCCAGAAACAGACTCCACCCCACTTCAGGAGGAGGAAGCACTGAATACAGAAGCAAGGTAAGCTTTATACTGTTATTCAGGACAGATCTTCCCATCAGAGGATGGATTGTTCTTTTATCCTTTGGGGCACAATCTTCTTTACACATCCATTACATATCTCCTTGATATGTCCCCCTCCCCTTTCTGACTTATGGATTGTGCCTAATTTTGTGCTCTCTCTCCCACCTGGGCAGAGAAGTTAATATGCATGAGTTTTATTAAGTAAGCATAGTGAAGAAAAGTTTTCTCCTAGTTATTGACCCCAACCAGTTTAGGCTGATTTCAGCCTTGATCCCCTTTTATCAAGAACTTGGTTGTTTTCTGAAGGCCACTGACTGTGTCCTGATTGATTGGGCCCACCTGCAGTATTCTAGCCTCAGTATCTGACTTGTTTTAGTAATTTAAACAACTAGAAATTTTGTGGAAACTTTACTCTTTGCTGCCTCTTACAATCCCTCCATTTCTCTCAATAAGGGTTATGTTTCCACATTTTTCTCCTGATACTTTCTTCAAACTTTTTTAACATCAGTTCAGATTCTTCATCTGATAGAGTTTCTTGTGGTTCTTTCCAATAAGATCTTAACACATCCCTTCTTAAAATTTTGTTTCCACATATTTAATGCTCCCTTACTCTCTTTCTCACATGAATTCTTCCTTTAATCTATCTCCCCTTTAAGTAGGAAGACAGAGAGGCTGATTGACGCATGGAGAAATTTAAGCGGGCAGTCCCCTTCATCAATACAGAAGCAGAGATGTAGAAGAAAAAGGTGACTCTATGAATTGTCCGTTTGGAAGTTTCATCTCATACAGCAGTGGGGGGCATTATCATCTGTTGCTGCTTTCTGTTCTCGATGTTCATTCAAGCTGTCTTCAGCAGAGTATCTTCTTGCCATCTTTTGTAGAATTCCTTTTTCTTGTGTCCATGGTAATATAAAATTGATCCTGACAAAATCTATGAATTACTATTCTTAAGCAATATACTAGTTATTCTTTTACAAATTTGCTCTTACAAAATCGAAATTGAAACTTTGTCTAATTACCCATTATTTATTTTCCAATCAAGGAGATGATATTTCACTGAGAAATTAATAACAGTTTCTAATAGCTTCATAGATACAATAAGTGATCAATATTTAACACAATATAAATCACGTCATAAACATTTTCAACTTCTGCTTATGCTATACTTTTTTAAAGTATTTATAAGATAGACCACAAACCATTTTTCTTTTAACATTAACTGAGACAAGAATAATATTAACTAAGTATGGTAACTTAACAAGCCCTCAATCTATTACTAAGAATTAAAGGATCCTAACTTATTTTTCTTGGTCTAAAATCCTAAGCCTAATAGCCTAATCTTAGCCTTACATCATATGTTCCCATAGCAACTTATTATTTAATAGATCTGTTATTTTGCATACAAAACTTTTGATTATAGGAATTTGCTATTAAGAATAGGGACATGACTGGAGCAAAGGAACACTTCCCTAATTTCATGTCAATTCCAGGCAGAAGTTGTATAGAGTGTTAACTGGCACTTAGGTTTAATTCTGCCAGATGTCAGTGGGGAAATCGAGTCAGGAGAATCCTACCTAAGCTCAGGTGGGAGAGGCATTCTCCCAATCCTCCCATGAGATATCACCTTATTTGCAGTTTATACCTGCACAAGGTAGCTGGCACCCTGGATCAATGGCTCAGACAACCTTTCTTGGTATCCATACATGGAGTTAGACTCAGAAGAATAGTCAGTTAACAGTCCCATAAGATCTTAAAATAGCAAGTTCCAACAATCAGTTTCAGACATGAATATAATTTTACATTGGCTGAGAAACATCTTTAAAGCAAGCCTTAATTAGCTTGCATGCCTTTCTATATTTGTTGTAATTCCTGAATAAATTACAACATAAAATCATATTTGCCATTAAAATCATGAGTTACTGCTCCAATAGATTTGCATTTATTTCCCAAGCTTCTCTATCCTTTTCTAAACATGCTCAGTCTAAAGGAATACAATACACAAATGATAAGTTCAAACCCTAATTCATCTTATGTTCATGATATGAATTCAAATCAAAACAGAAACATTCAACTTTTTCATCAATGCAAAATATTTTCAGAGGTTACCTGCCTCTAAGAACCCTAGACTGAAATTCTTTTTTCCCAAACTAAAGATGTCTCTAATCTAATCTCAGTAATTAATTCAGTCACTTGTATTAATACAAAATTGCTGTTACATCACTTTGATACCTGCAAGGACCTTATTACAGTGGGGTATTGATCCAAGTCAGGACCTTTGCCCCTTACCCCCAAGAGTTTATGTTCCATTTGTGTAAAGGGCCTGGAAAACCTCACCTTGAAAGCTCCTTGGATTTCCTCTTGATCTGACTCCCTAGAAACCCATAAGCTTTCCTTTATTGCTATGCCCAAATCTTTTTTCTACTCCACACCCTTAATCCTATCAATTCAATTCACCAGGCTATTGCCTACTCCCATCAGGACCAACCCTGAAACCCCCAGACAATCTAGCCACACCTGAACTTCTCCATCAGTCCCTCTATTCTGGACTTTGAAGATGAAGGAGGAGGACGCTGTTTCTCTTAAAATATCACAGAACTTCCAGGAGCCAAAAAATTCCTGGTCTCCCTTATTTTGTCCCTTATGTCCTCCCTACCAGGATTTCCCTTCAAGATTGACTGCTGGGAGTGCTCATTTTTCCTTTCCTAAAAACAGTTTTCAATTTATCACAAAATGCTCTTGAACCTTATTGACAAAAATACAAGAAAAAAACCTAAAACCAAGGCTGTTGTTTAATTAGCAAGTTTCCTTTCACAAACATACTTTTATAAATGCTTGATTTATAGCAAAAACAATTTTAGACAAAACTTCTTTCTTAATAGCAGAAATAAACTTTTTAATATACTTAATACATCCTTAATGTGGAACATCACACCCATATATATATACATATATACATACACACACATATACATCTGTATTTCAAGGATTCTCATTTATTTGGTTTTCTTTTTTAAAAACATTTTATTTATTTTTGAGTTGTCAGCATTCACTTCCACAAGAATTTGAATTCAAAATTTTCTCCTCATCTCTCCCCACCCCCACTCCATCCACCCATTCCTCCAGTCTGTCCTCCCTTCTATTACCCCCTCTTCTTCCATCCCCTTACCCTCTATTTTCCTGCAGTTTTCATTGCCAGTATGTCTTATTTTCGATTTGCATGCTAAAACAATTGCTAATATTCATTATTAAAGCTTTGAGGTTCATATTCTCTACCTTCCTCCCACCCCACCCACCTCATAGAGAAAACAAGTATTTCAATATAGGTCATACATTTTTAAGAATGCAAAACACTTCCATGAGAGTTCTGTTGCAAAAGTCTAATCACATTTCCCTTTCTCCTATCATGCCCTCCATTTTTTCCATTCTCTCCTTTGACCTGTCCTCCCACAATAATGTTTGCTTTTGATTATTCCTTTCCCCAATTTGCTGTACCTTCTATTATCTTCCCTCTCCTATCCCATTCCCCCTTGCCTTGCTGCGGGGTTAAATAGATTTCTATATCCAGTTGATTGTGTGTTATTCCCTCCTTAAGCCAAATCCCACTAGAGTATGGCTCACTTCTTCCTTTCATCTCCCCCCTCTACCCCTCCATTGTAAAAGCTCTTTCTCCCCTCTTTCATGTGATATGATTACCTATACTCTACCTATTACTCTCAGTACATTCCATTCAATAGTAAATTTTAATTTTTTATGTATTCTTCCTTCATATTTAGCTCACCCTTTAACCTCTGTCTATGTGTGTGTACACATATATGTATGTATATATACACCCATGCACATATACATACATGTTACACATGTATGATTTACACATATATAATAAACATATACGTAACTATGTATGCACACACACACACACACACACATATATATATGTATGTATGTATGTATGTATTCCCTCTAATTACCCTAATACAGAAAAGTGTCTCATGAGTCACAAATAACATCTTTCCATATAGGAGTGTAAATAGTTCATCTTTAATGAGTTCCTTAAGGCTTCTCTTGCCTGTTTACTTTTTCATGTTTCTCTTGATTTATTATGTGAAAGTAAAATTTTCTCTTCAGCTCTGGTTTTTTCAACAAGAATGCTTGGAAGTCCTCTCTTTTGTAGAGTATTTTTTCCCCTGAAGTATTATACCCAGTTTTGCTTGGTAGGTGATTCTTGGTTTTAATCCTATCTCCTTTGACTACTCGAATATCATATTCCAAGCCATTTTATCCCTTGTTCTAGAAGCTGCTACATCCTGTGTTGTCCTGATTGTATTTCCACATTACTTGAATTGTTTCTTTCTGGCTGCTTGTAATATTTTCTTCTTGACTGGTGAACTCTGGAATTTGACTGCAATATTCCTAGGAGCTCTCCTTTTGGGATCTTTTTCAGGAGGTAATCAGTGAATTTTTTCCATTTCTATTTTGCCCTCTCTTTCTAGAATATCAGGGCAGTTTTCCTTGACAATTTCTTGGAAGATTAAGTCTAGGTCATTTTTTTGGTCATGGTTTTCAAGTAGATCAGTAGTTTTAAAATTATCTCTCCTGGATCTATTTTCCAGGTCAATTGTTTTTCCAATGAGAAATTTCACGTTCTCTTCTGTTTTTGTTTATTTTTTTATTCTTTGGTTTTGTTTTATAATTTATTGGTTTCTTATGAAGCCATTAGCTTCCATCTGCTCCATTTTAATTTTTAAAGAACTATCTTCTTCAGTGAACTTTTGAACCTCCTTTTCTATTTGCCAATTCTGCATTCTTGTCCTTATTGTCTTTATGAACCTCTTTTGCCATTTGGGTTAGTCTGTTTTTAAAGGTATTATTTTCTTTGGCATATTTTGAGTTTCAAGCAAGCTGTTGACATGCTTTCCATGATTTTCTTGCATCACTCTCATTTATCTTCCAAATTTTTCCTCCACCTCTCTTACTTGATTTTCAAAATCCTTTTTGAACTTTTCTATGGCCTGAGACCATCACATATTTTGTTTGGAGGCTTTGGATTCACTTGACCTTCCTGTCTTCCTCTGATGGTGTGCTTTGCTCTTCCTCATCCAAAAGGATGGAAGAAAGAACATAACCTTCTGTAGTCTTATTTTTTCCCATTTTGTGACATTTTCCCAGCCAGGTACTTGACTTTTAGTTCCTTTTTCAAATGGAGGGTATACTACCCTAGGCTTCAGAGGTTTTGTGCTGCTGTTCTCTGAGATATCTCCAGGTACCTGTAAATTCTCAGTTCCTCCAAGGTAACACAATCAAGGGAGAGGTTTTTACTTCTCTCCTGGCCTGCACTGTCTTTTCTGAGCAACCAAAAGCACTCTTTTCTCCTCTGGAACTGCAAGTATGATTCCCTCTCTACAGCTGCTACCTGCTCTGCCAAGCCAGCGCTGCTCCTCATTCCAGGACTTCCATTCCTGACTGAGATCCAGATCAGCTGCTCGATTCCCCCATGGTCATTTGACCAGGGCTCCAAAAGTGGAAGCTGCTGCAAGAGTTGCTGCAACTGCACTGGGAAAAGGGCTGGGGTCTCACCATGCTCCACTGTCACCCAGGTTAAAGAGGTTTTTTACTGTTCTTTGAAGCTGTCTTTGGCCTTTGTGGGTTAAAAAATCTGGGAACCACAGCAGCTGCTAGTGATTCTGTGCCCTGAAACCTACTGGAGTCCTGTCCATGCCACGTGGCCCATGCTGGGCTCTACTCTGTTCCAATCCTGGTGTGGCTCACCTTTCCTGTTGGCCTTTCAAGCTGTCTTGGGCTGGAAATCTGTTTCACTCTGTCATTTTGTGGTTTCTGCTGCTCTAGAATTTGTTTAACATCATTTTTACAAGTATTTCATGGGCTATGTGGGGAGAGCTAGAGGAGGTCCATTGTTCTCTGCCATCTTGGCTCCACCCCCTCTCATTTTTTCAATACATGTTTTACATCATGGCAACTTTTACACAGAACTGATATGATATTTAGATAAATTACTTTTTCAACAACATATACCTTGTTATATATTTAAAACTTGAAGCAAATCATCCATCCAGGCAAATGCATTTCCACATCATGTTGCACAGAAATTCATCTCCTCACCAACACATGGGCACACACCATCACCTGATAATCAATTAATATAACTTCTTGATTACAGAAATTTACTAGACCATATTCAAGGTTGTCTTCAAAACTGTCCCCAGATGTCTACCCTTAGCAGTTCTCAGCCTGCAGTCCATGTCAATTGTTTTTATGATAACTTAGACAACTATTCCTGTAATCAGAGCTTAAAAGTGGTAAATTGCAGTCCCATAAAATCCTAAATAGCAAATAAATATTGGCTGGCACCCTTCAGATAGGTCCATTTCAAATTTCATTGAGCTATTAATTATGAAATCAAGTTACAGAATTTTTCTTTCTTCTTAAAGTACTTCCCCACACTCTCTGAACACACTTAAACCATCAGAAACTGATACAAAGGTATCCTGAGCAACCATCTAGTCAGGAGGGGTTTTGATAACCCTTGTTTGTTGCTAAACCTTCTTATCTACCTTCCATATTTTCTCTTTTTTTAAAATTTATTTATTTAACTTTTAACATTCATTTTCACAAAATTTTGGGTTCCAAATTTCCTCCCCTTTTGTCCCCTCCCCCACCCCAAAACACCCAGCATTCTAATTGCCCCTATCACGAATCTGCTCTCTCTTCTATCATCCCTCTCTGCCCTTGTCTCCATCTTTTATTTTGTCCTGTAGGGCCACATAACATTCTATATCCCTTTACCTGTATTTCTTATTTCTTAGTGGCAAGAACAGTACCCGACAGTTGTTCCTAAAATTTTGAGTTCCAACTTCTCTTCATCCCTCCTTCCCCACCCATTCCCTTTGGAAGGCAAGCTATACAATATACACCATATATGTGTAGTTTTGCAAATGACTTCCATAATAGTCATGTTGTGTAAGACTAACTATATTTCCCTCCATCCTATCCTGTCCCCCATTACTTCTATTCTCTCTTTTGATCCTGTCCCTCCCCATGAGTATCGACCTCAAATTGCTCCCTCCTCCCCATGCCCTCCCTTCCATCATCCCCCCCACCCTGCTTATCCCCTTCTCCCCCACTTTCCTGTATTGTAAGATAGGTTTTCATACCAAAATGAGTGTGCATTTTATTCCTTGCTTTGGTCGAATGTGATGAGAGTAAACTTCATGTTTTTCTCTCACCTCCCCTCTTTATCCCTCCACTAATAAGTTTTTTGCTTGCCTCTTTTATGAGAGATAATTTGCCCCATTCAATTTCTCCCTTTCTCCTCCCAATATATTTCTCTCTCACTGCTTGATTTCATTTTTTTAAATTAAATTTATTTGTTTAACTTTTAGCATTCATTTTCACAAAATTTTGGGTTACAAATTTTCTCCCCTTTTTCCCCTCCCCCCCCAAACACCAAGCATTCTAATTGCCCCTATGACCAATCTGCTCTCTCTTCTATCATCCCTCTCTGCCCTTGTCTCCATCTTCTCTTTTGTCCTGTAGGGCCAGATAACTTTCTATACCCCTTTACCTGTATTTCTTATTTCCTAGTGGCAAGAACATTACTCGACAGTTGATCCTAACACTTTGAGTTCCAACTTCTTTACCTCCCTCCCTCTCCACCCCTTCCCTTTGGAAGGCAAGCAATTCAATATAGGCCAAATCTGTGTAGTTTTGCAAATGACTTCCATAATAGTTGTGTTGTATAAGACTAACTATATTTCCCTCCATCCTCTTCTGTCCCCCATTACTTCTATTCGCTTTTGATCCTATCCCTCCCCGTGAGTATCGACCTCAAATTGCACCCTCCTCCCCATGCCCTCCCTTCTATCATCCCCCCCACCCTGCTTATCCCCTTATCCCCCACTTTCCTGTATTGTAAGATAAGTTTTCCTACCAAAATGAGTGTGCATTTTATTCTTTCCTTTAGTGGAATGTGATGAGAGTAGACTTCATGTTTTTCTCTCACCTCCGCTCTTTATCCCTCCACCAATGAGTCTTTTGCATGCCTCTTTTATGAGAGATAATTTGCCCCATTCAATTTCTCCCTTTCTCCTCGCAATATATTTCTCTCTCACTGCTTGAGTTCATTTTTTTAAAGATATGATCCCATCCTCTTCAATTCACCCTGTGCACTCTGTCTCTATGTGTGTGTGTGTGTGTGTGTGTGCATGTGTGTGTGTGTAATCCCACCCAGTACCCAGATACTGAATAGTTTCAAGAGTTACAAATATTGTCTTTCCATGTAGGAATGTAAACAGTTCAACTTTAGTAATTCCCTTATGACTTCTCTTTGCTGTTCACTTTGTCATGGTTCTCTTCATTCTTGTGTTTGAAAGTCAAATTTTCTTTTCAGCTCTGGTCTTTTCATCAAGAATCCTTGAAAATCCTCTATTTCATTGAAAGACCAATTTTTCCCCTGAAGTATTATACTGAGTTTTGCTGGGTAGGTGATTCTTGGTTTTAGTCCTAGTTCCTTTGACTTCAGGAATATCCTATTCCATGCCCTTCGATCCCTTAATGTAGAGGCTGCTAAATCTTGTGCTATCCTGATTGTATTTCCACAATACTTGAATTGCTTCTTTCTAGCTGCTTGCAATATTTTCTCCTTGACCAGGGAACTCTGGAATTTGGCCACAGTGTTCCTAGTAGTTTCTCTTTTTGGATCTCTTTCAGGCGGTGTTCTGTGGATTCCTTGAATATTTATTTTGCCCTCTGGTTCTAGAATCTCAGGGCAGTTTTCCTTGATAATTTCATGAAAGATGATGTCTAGGCTCTTTTCTTGATCATGGCTTTCAGGTAGTCCCATAATTTTTAGATTGTTTCTCCTGAATCTATTTTCCAGGTCAGTTGTTTTTCCAATGAGATATTTCACATTATCTTCCATTTTTCCATTCTTTTGGTTTTGTTTTGTGATTTCTTGCTTTCTCATAAAGTCATTAGCCTCCATCTGTGCCATTCTAATTTTGAAAGAACTATTTTCTTCAGTGAGCTTTTGAACCTCCTTTTCCATTTGGCTAATTCTGCTATTGAAAGCATTCTTCTCCTCATTGGCTTCTTGAACCTCTTTTGCCAATTGGGTTAGCCTGTTTTTCAAGGTGTTTTTTTCTTCAACACTTTTTTGGGTCTCCTTTAGCAGGGTGGTGACCTGCTGTTCATGCTTTGACTTCATGTCTCTCATTTCTCTTCCCAGCTTTTCCTCCACCTCTCGAACTTGATTTTCAAAATCCTTTTTTAGCTCTTCCATGGCCTGAGCCCATTGGGTGGGCTGGGACACAGAAGCCTTGACTTCTGTGTCTTTGCCTGATGGTAAGCATTGTTCTTCCTCATCAGAAATGAAGGGAGGGAATGCCTGTTCACCCAGAAAGTCACTTTCTATAGTCTTATTTCTTTTCCCTTTTCTGGGCATTTTCCCAGCCAGTGACTTGACCTCTGAATATTCTCCTCACACCCACCTCGCCTCCTGATCCTCCCAGCCAGCGCTTGGGGTCTGAGATTCAAATGCTGCTTCCAGCCTCAGGGCTTTTGGTGGGAGCAGGGCTGCTATTCAGTGTGAGATCAAGTTCAGGTGCTCAGGTTGGGGCAGGGCCACCTCTCAGGCTCAGTTCCCTCAGGGGGGTTATGCACAGACCTTCAACAATGCATCCAGGCTCTTGCCTGCTTGGGGAGCCCTGTTCTGCAGCTGCCTCTCAGCTTCTGAATCCCGAGGGGGCCTGAGGTATGGGGGTACCCCACTCCCCTCTCGACCCACCAAAGAGACCCTCTCACCGACCCCTGTCACCTGTGGGTGGAGGGACTTGTGCGGCCACTGGAGATTCCGTCCCTGAAACCTGCTGGGATCAGCTCCTCTCGGTGCCGTGCGGCCAAGGCAGGGCTGGGCTCTGCTGCAGTGTCCGCAGCACGAAGAACCTTTTGCGAGAGGTTTTCAGGCTCTCTGGAGCAGAAGTCTCCTCCACTCTGTTGTTCTGTGGTTTCAGGTGCTCCACAATTTGTTGGGAGTTCTTTTTTACAGATATTTTATGGGCTGTGGGTTTGGAGCTAGCATATGTGTGTCTTTCTACTCTGCCATCTTCCACAAGCTCCTTCCATATTTTCAATCAGACTTTTATTTATCTTTCCAAATCTCTCCATCCAATTATTCAGATTATCCAGTCCTCCTTTACATTTTATCCACAAGACAAGATATCTCGTGAGTTATTACTTTTTTTTTTTTTTTTTTTTTTTATTTTTATTTTTTTTTTTTTTTTAATTTTTTTTTTATTATTAAATTTATTTATTTAACTTTTAACATTCATTTTCACAAAATTTTGGGTTACAAATTTTCTCCCCTTTTATCCCCTCCCCCCCCAAACACCAAGCATTCTAATTGCCCCTATGACCAATCTGCTCTCTCTTCTATCATCCCTCTCTGCCCTTGTCTCCATCTTCTCTTTTGTCCTGTAGGGGCAGATAGCTTTCTATACCCCTTTACCTGTTTTTCTTATTTCCTAGTGGCAAGAACATTACTTGACAGTTGATCCTAACACTTTGAGTTCCAACTTCTCTTCCTCCCTCCCTCCCCACCCCTTCCCTTTGGAAGGCAGGCAATTCAATATAGGCCATATCTGTGCAGTTTTGCAAATGACTTCCATAATAGTTGTGTTGTATAGGACTAACTATATTTCCCTCCATCCTATCCTGTCCCCCATTACTTCTATTCTCTTTTGATCCTATCCCTCCCCATGAGTGTCGACCTCGAATTGCACTCTCCTCCTCATGCCCTGCCTTCTATCATCCCCCCCACCCTGCTTGTCCCCTTATCCCCCACTTTCCTGTATTGTGAGATAGGTTTTCCTACCAAAATGAGTGTGCACTTTATTCTTTTCTTTAGTGGAATGTGATGAGAGTAGACTTCATGTTTTTCTCTCACCTCCCCTCTTTATCCCTCCACTAATGAGTCTTTTGATTGCCTCTTTTATGAGAGATAATTTGCCCCATTCAATTTCTCCCTTTCTCTTCCCAATATATTTCTCTCTCACTGCTTGATTTCATTTTGTTTTAAAGATATGATCCCAACCTATTCAATTCACTCTGTGCACTCTGTCTCTATGTATGTGAGCGTGTGTGCATGTGTAATCCCACCCAGTACCCAGATACTGAAATGTTTCAAGAGTTACAAATATTGTCTTTCCATGTAGGAATGTAAACAGTTCAGCTTTAGTAAGTCCCTTATGACTTCACTTTGCTGTTCACCTTTTCATGGTTCTCTTCATTCTTGTGTTTGAAAGTCAAATTTTCTTTTCAGCTCTGGTCTTTTCATCAAGAATACTTGAAAATCCTCTATTTCATTGAAAGACCATTTTTTCCCCTGAAGTATTATAGTCAGTTTTGCTGGGTAGGTGATTCTTGGTTTTAGTCCTAGTTCCTTTGACTTCTGGAATATACTGTTCCATGCCCTTCGATCCCTTAATGTAGAGGCTGCTAGATCTTGTGTTATCCTGATTGTATTTCCACAATACTTGAATTGTTTCTTTCTAGCTGCCTGCAGTATTTTCTCCTTGACCTGGGAACTCTGGAATTTGGCCACAATGTTCCTAGGAGTTTCTCTTTTTGGATCTCTTTCAGGCGGTGTTCTGTGGATTCCTTGAATATTTATTTTGCCCTCTAGTTCTAGAATCTCAGGGCAGTTTTCCTTGATAATTTCATGAAGGATGATGTCTAGGCTCTTCTTTTGATCATGGCTTTCAGGTAGTCCCATAATTTTTAAATTGTCTCTCCTGGATCTATTTTCCAGGTCTGTTGTTTTTCCAATGAGATATTTCACATTATCTTCCATTTTTCCATTCTTCTCTCTTTGTTCTGTGATTTCTTGGTTTTGCATAAAGTCATTAGCCTCCATCTGTGCCATTCTAATTTTGAAAGAACTATTTTCTTCAGTGAGCTTTTGAATCTCCTTTTCCATTTGGCTAATTCTGCTTTTGAAAGCATTCTTCTCCTCATTGGCTTTTTGAACCTCTTTTGCCAATTGAGTTAGGCTAGTTTTTAAGGTGTTAATTTCTTCAACATTTTTTTGGGTCTCCCTTAGCAGGGAGCTGATCTGCTGTTCATGCTTTGACTTCATGTCTCTCATTTCTCTTCCCAGCTTTTCCTCCACCTCTCTAACTTGATTTTCAAAATTCTTTTTGAGCTCTTCCATGGCCTGAGCCCATTGGGTGGGCTGGGACACAGAAGCCTTGATTTCTGTGTCTTTGCCTGATGGTAAGCATTGTTCTTCCTCATCAGAAAGGAAGGGAGGAAATGCCTGTTCGCCAAGAAAGTAACCTTCTATAGTCTTATTTCTTTTCCCTTTTCTGGGCATTTTCCCAGCCAGTGACTTGACCTCTGAATATTTTCCTCACACCCACCTCACCTCCTGATCCTCCCAGCCCGTGTTTGTGGTCTGAGATTCAAATGCTGCTTCCAGCCTCAGGGCTTTTGGCGGGGGCAGGGCTGCTATTCAGTATGAGATTATGATCTGGTGCTGAGATCGGGGCAGGGCCACCTCTCAGGCTCAGTTCCCTCAGGGGGTTTATGCGCAGACCTTCCGCAATGGATTCAAGCTCCCGCCCGCTTGGGGAGCCCCTGTCTGCAGCCGCCTCTCAGCTTCTACCTCCCGGGGGGGGGGCCTGAATTACGGGGGCACCCCACTCCCCTCTCGACCCGCCAAAGAGACTCTCTCACCCACCCCTGTCACCTGTGGGTGGAGGGACTTGTGCGGCCGCTGGAGATCCAGTCCCTGAAGCCTGCTCGGATCTGTTTCTCTCGGTGCCGCAGCCGTGGCCGCAGCAGGTCTGGGCTGGGCTTTGTGTCTGCAGCGCGACGGACCTTTTGCGAGAGGTTTGCAGATCCCTCTGTGGGTGGAGGGACCTGCGTGGCCGCTGGAGATCCTGTCTGTGAAGCCTGCTCGGATCTTTTCCTCTCGGTGCCGCGGCCGCGGCAGGGCTGCACTCAGCTCCCAGTCCCGGCGCCCAGTCCGCAGCGCGAAGGACCCCCCGCGAGAGGTTTGCAGGTCTCTCTGGAACAGAAATCTCCCTCGCTCCTATGTTCCGTGGCCTCTGGGTGTGGAATTCGCCGTGAGTTACTTCCCTGTAGCCATTCTATGGGTTGTGGGTTCAGAGCTATGTGTACATGCGTCTTTCTACTCCGCCATCTGAGTTATTACTTTTTACTAACATAACTGTCTGTACTGGAATCCCATTTCAACTTAAACAAAGTAAATTAATGGCTAACCTTTCAGGATGATGATTTTATGTTCTTGTTTCACAAGCTTGTTTATTCTTCCCTAATTATGCTCACTCTGGAAGAATAAGATACTATTTCACTTTTCTTTCCACAACCTAACTTCTTAGGTGATGCTGTTAATGCATTCTCTTCTAAAAAAGTTTAAAAGACTCACTGAGGTTTGTGAGATTTCTCCCTCCTTGTCTTCATCCTTCAGAGTCTGGAGAAAATTAATGCTTAACATGCATTTAAAAGAAATCAGTGAAATATTAAAGTGAATCACAGTTAAGGCTATGACAGAAACGTGTTGAACAAAATGTCTTAAAAGATAGAAAAATACTATTTTTTTGCAATTTTAAACACATTGTCTGGTATTACGTATATTGATTTAATTTGAACATCAAGCACGGATTTTAGCTTTGAGATCTAATTAAACCTAAACACATCTTTTTCACTCCAGTCTGCCTACCTGAGATTTTTCTTTTCCTTACTAGTCTTCCACTTATTTCTAGCAGACTTTAATGAATTCTAACCTATCTTAAACATTAAATTAAGAGTGACACACTTCACCTTTTCACATTTCCAAATATGTTCAGAATTACCAATTATCTTTTGGTTGTGTCCCATTACACAAAAACTTCTCCTTTGGGTGAGGCAGGAAATGGTTAAGTGCTGGTCTGAGGGAAAAAGAGAAATTCCCTCCCCTCCCCTTTTTTTCCCTTCTTTAAAACCTTATCACACAGTACCTATGATCCTCTCATTTCTGCCTGCTTAAACTTCTTTGTCTTTTCTTCTGGTGGACTTCAATTAAAGCTTCTTTAACTTATTCCTTTCTACTCCTGACCTGAAACTTCTGCACTATTCAGCTTGCTATTATCAAGCATATAAACTAAAAAGTAAAGATAATTTTTCTCTCCTTTTCTCTCCCTCCCTATCCTTCCACTCCTCTAAATGATGTGGGAGGGTTGAAGAAGGGAGGCAGTGGCATTTCAAGAACAATCTACCTCAGCCTTTCACTTTAAGCTACTGACTGTCTATATATGTAACCTTACAATGTGTCAGATAAAACACAGACACATACTTTCATTCACACAGAAACATCAATATAACATATACAGATAGAGCAAATCAGATCCAAGAATCAGTTCTTTTTGCCATTTAAAATCCTTATCTTGGGGCAGATGCACTACTCCAATCTGCTAGCAATTCCAAAGGAATACTTAGAGGATTCTTTCTTTATCCCCTTGCTGGTATTACTATCTTAAGAGTGCTCAGTTATTCTTCTGCTCTGTCTTGGGAGTGTCCTCCCAAGGGGGAAGGGTTAATGCCTTTTCGGGGAACCCTTCCCTCCCTAGGCCTAGAATTAACCTCCTCCTGGTCTGAATTCCCAGATTCCTGGGACTCTGGAGTGTCCAACTCCACTTGTCAGCCAATAAAGAATTTACAGCCAAACTCCACCTGTCAGTAAAAAGACAACCTGGAGTGCAAGTTCCTGGGCTGTTTTTACTTTGTTCAATACACACAGTAACTTGTGTCGTCAGTTGGCAACTTCACTTTCCCCAGTTCCTCTGATCTCTTGGCCTCTGATCTGGCAACGTGTACCTAAATAGAGCAGATTCAAACTACAGGAACTGTTGAAATCAATGGGAGCTCTCTTCCTGTGATATCTTATCTCATTCCTCCCAAGGTAATAGAGTTGAGTCCCACATTGGGTGGAAAATTGTTACAAACATGTTTGACACTGGAAAGGTATGAAGTAAAATTTATTTTTTTAAATTGTATTTATTTATTTTTAGATTTCGACATTCATTTCCACAAAATTTTGAGTTCCAGTTTTTCTCCCCATCTCACCCCTCCCCCTATGCCATAATACCTTCCATTCTGATTACCCCTTCCCTCAATGTACCCTTCCTTCTATCATATCCCACCCTTCCCTTATTCCCATCTTCTCTCTTTTCTGGTAGAGCAAGATAAATTTCTATACCCCATTACCTGTGTTTCTTATTTCCCAGTTATATGTAATAATAATTCTCAACATTTGTTTCTAATACTTTGAATTCCAACTTCTCTCCCTCCCTCCCTCCCTATCCATCCCCATTGAGAAGGCAAGCAATTCATTACAGGCTATATATGTGTCGTTTTGCAAAAGACTTCCATAATAATCATGTTGTATAATACTAACTATATTGCCCTCTATCCTACCCTGTTCCCACTTTTTTATTCTCTCATTTGACCTTGTCCCTTCCCAAAAGTGTTTACTTCTAGTTACTCCCTTCCCTCATTTGCCCTCTCTTCTATCATCCCCCTCACCAAACTTGTCCCTTCCTCCCCTACTTTCCTGTAGTGTGAGATAGATTTTCATACCAAATTTAGTGAGCATATTATTCCCTCCTTAAGCCATATGTAAAGAGGTTAAGCTTTACTTTTCCCCTCTCACCTTCTCCCTTTCCTCCTTCTTTGAACAAGATTTTTCTTATCTCTTTTATGGACTATAGCCTGCCCCATTCCATTTCTCCCCTTTTCCTCCCGGTGTTTTCCTCCCTCACCCCTTAATTTTTATTTTATTTTTTTAAGGATATCATCTCTTCTGATTCAACTCAACCTGTACTCTCTGTCTATATGTGTGTATGTGTGTGTCTCCACGTACCCAAATACTGAGAAAAGTCTCAAGAGTTATAAATATTATCTTTCCATGTAGGAATGCAAACAGTTCAACTTTAGAAAGTCTTCTATGATTTCTCTTTCTTGTTTACCTTTTCATGCTTCTCTTGATTCTTGTGTTTGAAAGTCAAATTTTCTATATACTTCTGGTCTTTTCATCATGAATTCTTGAAAGTGCTCTATATCATTGAATGACCACTTATTCCCTTGAAGTATTATACTTAGTTTTGCTGGGTAGGTGATTGTTGGTTTTAATCTTAGTTCCTTTGACTTCTGGAATATCGTATTCCACGCCCTTCAATCCCTTAATGTAGAAGCTGCCAGATCCTTTGTAATTCTGATTGTATTTCCACAGTACTCGAATTGTTTCTTTCCAGTTGCTTGCAATATTTTCTCCTTGACCTCGGAGCTCTGAAACTTGGCCACAATGTTTCTAGGAGTTTCTCTTTTCGGGTCTCTTTCAAGAGGTGATCAGTGGATTCTTTCAATATTTATTTTGCCCTCTGGGTCTATAATATCAGGGCAGTTTTTCTTGATAATTTCGTGGAAGATAATGTCTAGGCTATTTTTTTATCATGGCTTTCAGTTAGTCCCATAATTTTTAAATTGTCTCTCGTGGATCTGTTTTCCAGGTCAGCTGTTTTTTTCAAATGAGATGTTTCACATTATCTTCCATTTTTTTAAACTTTTTGTTTTGTTTTCTAACTTCTTGGTTTCTCTCATAGTCATAGCTTCCCTGAACTTGATTCTCTCTTTTAAGGAACTATTTTGTTCAGAGAGCTTCTTTTCCATTTGGCTAATTTTGCTTTTCAAAGCCTTCTTCTCCTCATTGGCTTTTTGAACCTCTTTTTCCAATTGAGTTAGCCTGTTTTTAAAGGTGTTATTTTCCTCATCATTTTTGGGTCTCCTTTAGCAGACTGCTGACACGCTTTTAAAGCTCTTCTATGGCCTGAGCCCATTTCTTATTTATTTTTGGAGGCACTGGAGGCAAAAGCCTTGACTTCTTCTGACAGTATTCCTTGTTCTTTCCCATCTGAAAGGATAGAAGGAGACACCTGTTCACCAAGAAAGTAACCTTCTATGGTCTTATGTTTTCCCCCTTTTTTGGGCATTTTCCAAGCCAGTTACTTGACTTTTGAATCCTTTGTCAAGAGAAGGGTCCTAGTGCTCCTCCTCTCCCCAATACCATGCTCAAGGCTGAGATTCAGATCAGCTTCTCAACTCACCCAGAGGGCTTTGGGTGGGGGCTGGGCTGCCACTGAGGGCTGAGGTTCAGATCAGTTGCTCAATTCCCCCAGAGCCTTTAAACTGAGCTGCCTGGTCAATGGACCCAGGCTGCTTCCATGTAGCTGCCACCACCCTCTGCTGCTGCTGCCTGGGTCCAGTGTAGGAGACCCCAGTTCCCCTCTCTCCCAGCTGGGAAAGCCCTTCTACACTGACCTTTGGAGCTTTCTTTGTCACTTATGGGTTGAGGGATCTGGGACCCTCCCTGTTGAACTCTGCCCTGGAGGTCTGTTCAGGTCTTGTTCTCCCAGTCCATGAGGCCAGGACTGAGTTCTGCCTCTCTGTGTCTCATGAGACCTTTCCTGTCAGCCTTCCAGGTTACCTTTGGCTGGAAACCTCTTTCACTCTGTTGTAATGTGACTTCTGCTGCTCTAGAATTTGTTGAGAGTCATTTTTTACAGGTATTTTGTGGGGTGTTGGGGAAACGCTAGAGTACATGTGTCTTTCTACTCTGCCATCTTGGCTCTACTCCCTCAAGGAAAACTTATTAAACCAGAGTCCAGAAGAATTGACTCTTTCTGGCCAGAAGCAGACTGGACCCCTCTTGAGGTGGAGTAAGTGCTGAATACAGAAGCAAGATTAATTTTATACTGTCAGTTTAGTACAGATCCTCCCATCAGATTGTTCCATTCTCCTTTAGGTCACAATCTTCTTTACATGCCTATTACATATGTTCTTGATATGTTCCCCCTTCTAACATATGAATTACACCTAATTTTGTGCTATCTCTCCTCCCCTCCCCCAGGTGGAAAAGTTAATATGCATGAGGTTTACTAAGAAAGTTCAGTGAAGAAAAGCTTTCTCCTGATCATTGATCACAACCTGTTTAGGTTGATTTCAGGCTTGGTCCCCTTTATCAAGAATTCTGTGGTTTTCTGAACTGTCTCCTGATTAGTTGGACCCATATGCGATCTGCTAGTCTCCTTATCTGACTTATTTTAGTAACGTCACCAACCAGTAACTCTGTGAAAACTTAACTCTTTTCTATCTCTCACAGTATGGTCTAGGGAAAGCTGTATGTACTACTCTTCTGATCTGTACTCTGCTCTGTGAGTGACCATAAGCCCACTTGTTTGACTCTCACCCAAGTGTGGGGTGAGAGCTCCTGAAGCAGCCACTGTGGGTGCTGATTCTTTCACTCCCAAGCCTTGCTCCTGGTTTGCTGGGTTATGGCCTGCACTGAACTGCACTTCACTCTCACCCTGGTGTGATCTTTACAGCTAAAATTTTAAGTTGTCCTGGGCTGGAAATTGTTTCACCCAGTACTTTTGTGGGTTCTGCCACTCCAAGATTTGTTTTAGTGCATTATTTAAAGGTCTTTGGAGGGTATGGGGAGAGAGCTCAGGCGAGTCCTGCTGTGTCTCTGTCATTTTGCTTCCCTCTCTCCCAAATTTATTTTTAAGATTCTACAAGCTAGGGGGCAGAGCCAAGATGGCAGAGTAGAAAGACACACATATGCAGGCTTTCCCCACACAGCCCATAAAATACCTGTAGAGAGGGACTCCCAACAAATTCTGGAGCAGCAGAAGTGGAGAACAACAGAGTGGAGGAGATTTCCATCCCACAGTGACTTGAAAGGCCCACGGGAAATGTGTTGCATGGGACGTGGAACAGAGCCCAGCCCAGCCTTGGCTAGAGGCACAGCTCCAGAATAGTCCTCAGGGGCGGAACCTTGAGTCACAGCAGCAGCGGGTTCACAGAACTCTCAACCCACAGGTGCCAAAGGTCAGTGACAGGGTTGTTCAGCTGGCCAGGAAGGGAGAAGGACCGTCTCATAGTTCTGGCCTCAGGCAGCGGCCGGCCACAGAGGCCACATCAGGCAGGCAGCAGCAGTTCCCAGGGCAGCCCCTACAGCAGCCCACATCCATTGTTGGATGATAAAAACCCCTGGGGGCACTAAGGAGCTAATTATTACCTCAGCCCTGTGTAGAGGCCCTGAGGGAGCTGATCTTTATCTCACACTGAATGGCAGCCCTTCCCCCACAGCTTAACTGAATCCCAGTCCCCCACTGGGGGAATTGGAGGCCAGGTGGCTGTGGAGAGGAAACTGCTAAGATTCTGGGCACAAAAATCTCTTCTTGCTCCCAGACCAGTGTACATGCTTGATTGTGCCACCTTGGAGGAACTGAGATCTTACAGATTCCCAGAGTATACCCTACTCTTGACAAAGGACCACAAAGTCAAGTAACTGGTTGGGAAAATGCTGAAAAAAGAGAAAAAATAAGATTATGGAAGGTTACTTTCTTGGTGAACAGATATCTTCTCCCATCCTTTCCAATGAGGAAGAGCAATGCTTACCATCAGGGAAAGACATAAAAGTCAAGGCTTCTGTATCTCAGACATCCAAAATAAATATTCAATGGTCTCAGGCCATGGAAGAGCTCAAAAACAATTTTGAAAATCAAGTAAGAGAGGTGGAGGAAAAATTGGGAAGAGAAATGAGAGACATTCAAGAAAAGCATGAAAAGCAGGTCAACACCTTGCTAAAGGAGACCCAAAAAAATGCTGAAGAAAATAACACCTTGAAAAATAGGTTAAATCAATTGGCAAAAGAGGTTCAAAAAGCCAATGAGGAGAAGAATGGTTTAAAAAGCAGAATTAGCCAAATGGAAAAGGAGGTTCAAAAGCTCACTGAAGAAAATAGTTCTTTCAAAATTAGAATGGAACAGATGGAGGCTAATGACTTTATGAGAAACCAAGAAATCACAAAACAAAACCAAAAGAATGAAAAAATGGAAGATAATGTGAAATATCTCATTGGAGAAACAACTGACCTGGAAAATAAACCCAGGAGAGACAATTTAAAAATTATGGGACTAACTGAAAGCCATGAACAAAAACAAGAGCCTAGATATTATCTGTCATGAATTTATCAAGGAAAATTGCCCTGATATTCTAGAACCAGGGGGCAAAATAAATATTGAAAGAATCCACCAATCACCTCCTGAAAGAGATCCATGAAGAGAAACTCCTAGAAACATTGTGGCCAAATTCCAGAGTTCCCTGGTCAAGGAGAAAATATTTCAAGCACCTAGAAAGAAACAATTCAAATATTGTGGAAACACAATCAGGATAACACAAGATCTAGCAGCTTCTACATTAAGGGATCGAAGGGCGTGGAATAGGATATTCCAGAAGTCAAAGGAACTAGGACTAAAACCAAGAATCACCTACCCAGCAAAACTCAGTATAATACTTCAGGGGAAAAATTGGTCTTTCAATGAAGTAGAGGATTTTCAAGCATTCTTGATGAAAAGACCAGAGCTGAAAAGAAAATTTGACTTTCATACACAAGAATGAAGAGAACCATGAAAAGGTGAACAGCAAAGAGAAGTCATAAGGGACTTACTAAAGTTGAACTGTTTACATTCCTACATGGAAAGACAATATTTGTAACTCTTGAAACATTTCAGTATCTGGGTACTGGGTGGGATTACACACACACACACACATACATAGAGACAGAGTGCACAGAGTGAATTGAAGAGGATGGGATCATATCTTAAAAAAAAAATGAAATCAAGCAGTGAGAGAGAAATATATTGGGAGGAGAAAGGGAGAAATGGAATGGGGCAAATTATCTCTCATAAAAGAAGCAAGCAAAAGACTCATTAGTGGAGGGATAAAGAGGGGAGGTGAGAGAAAAACATGAAGTCTACTCTCATCACATTCCACTAAAGGAAAGAATAAAATGCACACTCATTTTGGTAGGAAAACCTATCTCACAATACAGGAAAGTGGGGGACAAGGGGACAAGCAGGATAGGGGGGATGATAGAAGGGAGGGCATGGGGAGGAGAATGCAATCAGCAAGAATGGTCCTTCTCACTTGAGTGAAAGAGGAGTGCAGCCCAGGACAGAAAGCATTCCAGCAAGCCAGCAGGAGATCCTGAGCCCCATTGTGGTGGAGCAGGCAAATTCTAGCAACAGGATTTCTGCCCTGCCCTCTCCCCCCACATGCCTTAGCATAGTCTAGGGAACTGGTTGGACTCCAGCTCTGAGAACTACCAGGTGTTTCAGTGTAGTCCTGGGCAATCAGGAATCATCAGTTGTCACATGTCCACGTGATCCAGCACAACCCTGGGCAAATAGGAAGATGCTTAGTTTATGATTGCCTAAGCAAATAGGGAGCCTCCAGAGACCTGACCACCATGTGCTTCAGTGTAGCCACAGGGAAACAGAAACACCTCACCAGGTCTGAACGTGTGACAGACACCACTACTTAGGCCTCGGCTCAGCACCAGGTAAGTTGCCAGACCCCTATGGTCTCTAGCACCTCCCTTCAACCCCAACCTTACCCTTACAGTGTAGCACCAGACACGAGGGTCCCCCCTGGACCTTGGAAAAACATCATTGTTGCACCAGATAAACAGCCAGGGCCTGTAGCCACTAGCACAAGAAGCCAGAGACAGTACCCCTGCCACCTGGGTAGCAGAGTTCAAATTTAAAAGGAAGGAAAAAGGGCAAGAAATGAATCAGCAGAAAATAGAAAAAAAAATCTGATATAAAATTTTTATAATGACAAGGAAGACCAAGACACAAACTCAGAAGAGAACAACAATGTCAAAACACCTATGGGCAAAACCTCAAAGAAAAACAGGAAGGGACCTCAAGCCCAGAAAGATCTCCTGAAAAAGCTCAAAAAGCAGCTTAAAAATCATATGAGAGATGAAAAATGGGGGAAAAGATGAAAGTGATGCAAGAGAATTATGAAGAGTCCATGGCTTAGCGAAAGAAAATAAAGGCTTAAAAAGTAGAACTGGCCAAATTGAAAGGGAGATTCAAAAATCAACTGATATAACAAAGTCTTTTAAGAGTAAAATGGGCCAAATGGGAAAGGAAGTACAAAAACTAGTTGAGGAAAACAATACTTTAAAAGTTAAAAGGGGGGAGCAAGTGGAAGCTAATGACTCTATGAGACATCATGTACCAGTGAAACACATTCAATGAAACCAAAAAAATGGAAAAAATTTTAAATTCCTCATGGGAAAAATAACTGACTTTAAAATAGCTGCAGGAGAGACAACGTCAGAATTGTTAGACTACCTAGAAACCATAATTAAAAGGAGTACTTGTGATGAGGGTCAGATAGAGTTGTGGCGGTACATCTCTAAAGAATTTAAAAGACTCAGGTCAGCTCTAGGCCAGCTGGAAAGACTTATTATAGTTTTGTGGTTTCACACTGCAGCCAGTGGCTAAGTTCCTTAGAAGAATTAGCAACTTCAGTAAGGCAAGACATACAATTTTATGGAGACGATGATGCTGATTATACAATCAAAATTTACATAGAATTTAGGAACATGATTAATATTAAAAAGGCAGGAAGAGTTTATTAAGGGATTATTTAATGGAGGAGGGGTCCCAGCCTCAGTGGAACTGCACATGCTGTTACCCATAATGCATATAGAAAAATCCATATTTGGGGGGTACGTATTTTCAATAATGATACTATAATAAGCCTCTTTACAACATAAGTTCACTCTAGGTGAATTCTTTACTATTACTGTGTAGGCACTATCTTAGTGTGGTTTGGTGGTCCAGCATCCTGCTCTACATCCTACTGGTGCTGTTTTCTGATGGGTTAGCTATTGTGGTCTTGTCTGGTCAAGATGGATAATGTGGTTAAGTCTGAGTGCTTGGACACACCTGTTTCTGTGGGAATGGGTCTGGGGGCAGTAGCTAGCTAAAGTCAGTGGCTGGGTTCCCACCACATGGACATGCCTGCTGTTTCTGTGAGAACTATGAGTTCATGGACACACCTGTTGTTCTAGTAAGCAGTGAGGCATATATGATGAAGTTAGGATATGGGTGGGAGTCAAGGCAGGTACAGTGGGCCTGCTGTTCAGTGGGGCCTATAATGAAGTTAGAATACTGACGCTGGGGACAGCTTTATTAGTATTCCATCATTCTCCCTTCAGATAACTGGAACCCAAAATCGTTTGAGAAAAGGGCTGAGGATCTTTGCTTCTGTAGCTTCTTCAGGCTGGGAAGGGCTATAGAGCTGTCCCTGCCTTAGTGGGTCCCAGAAGAGAGGGGGAGGATGGAAATGTGAATGAGCTGCATTCATGTAATGGACAATCAAGAGGAGATGCTCAGGTTTCTGTTGGTGTTTGTTCTGTAGGATCATTTGGAAATTGACTGAGGCCAGTCTGGAGGAGACAAAGTGAGCCAAGAGATTTAATGTACAAAACCCAAATAGCAAGAGAAGAAAAATAATGAGAAGTGTGGTGGGTAGAATGGCAGAAAGAATTAAAAGCAACCAAGAGCCTCAGGTGAAGATGGAGCCATGAGAGATAGTCATGGTGTAATTCCTTTGTCTATCCTTCCTTCTCCCATATTTTCTCAACTCTAAGTTCAACCTGATGTGAACTATTGATGTGCATACAGCAAGATGTATTGGTAACAGCACAGACTCCACCTTCAGAGACTGAGATAATCTAAAGCCATTAGATTGTTCAGGATCACAATGGCTAGAGAATTAAGAGATTCCTGGAGTTTAGAGAGTGACTGAGAGGCTTCCTTGGCCAGGTCCCAGAGTGTCTGGGTACTATTGGCAAGCACAGTCTGATGATCTAAACAGCCAGTTATAAGAGCAAGGAGAACTGCAAGGCCTTTAAGAAAAGATGGAATGCTTTCAAAAACTTAACATGATGGGGTTTAGAGGCATTGAAAATAGTGATGTCAAGATGAAGGTATTCTAAAGTGCACTCTACATACAGAATATAAGGTGTGTTTTGTAAAGGGGCGAGTTAGAGCCAACCTCTGTCCATGGTAGGACGCCACACTTAGAGCCTGCCTAGATAACCTGGGGGCTTGTCAGTAGGGGTGGAACTAGATGGATTTCAGGAGGAAGGGTGTCGTCCTTGTTTGCAACGTGGCAGTTCTTTGTCCTGGCTCCGGATGTCCAGTGGAGAAGACACCCATATAAGGAAAGGTGATAGGTGATAGGTTCAATGTGAAAGGTGATAGGTGATAGGTCCTACGTAGGCTTAGGAATGTTGTACGTAGGTTAGTCTATATATGCATGTGATTTAGATGAATAAAACGGAGTCTTCACCACCTTTGTCTCCCGCCCCATTTCATTACTCACGAGATCAAGGCCTCTTGCGGGACAAGAGCCTTGGGTCGGGGTCAAGAGTTCCCGTAAATGGTCTAGGAATCCCCAACAAAACTCTACAGTAAATTTCTTTGATAAAGATCTAATACCCAACCATATATAGGCAATTGATAAAAAGAATATAAGAAGAAGAGCTCTTTCCCAATAGATAAATGGTCAAAGGAAGGGGTGGGGAACATATGGCCTTGAGACCACATGTGGCCTCTAGGTCCTCAAGTGCAGCCCTTTGATTTCATCTGTTTGCATTTTCTACTAGGTGAAATAAACTCTATCCTATGTTTCCTATGTTGTTCCATTGATTGGGAACTAGAGGTCTTTTACTCTTTTTTTGAATACCTAAAGTCTAGATGCTAGACAGATGCCAAGTTCTGATATTCCTTGGGTAAACCGTAGATATGGGACAAGAAGCTCCCTGGGAGGCAGAATTAAAAAGTGGGAAGAATAAATCATGCCTCTGATGCTTGGTACCTGTGAGATCTTGGATAAATCACTTACCCTTTCTGGGCCTCATTTACCTCCATGGTTGGACTCCATGATGTTCAAGTCTTTCCCAGCTCTGGCTCTAAGTTCCTCTGCTAAATCTTGTGAAGAGCAGGCTGAAGGTGGTCCATTGCAGGATGAATTTCTTTCACTGCATCCATCCATAAAATGATGAATCCTTGAATTGTACCAATATCTAACATTTCTTTAAGAGTCCAGATGGTCCCCATTCCTCTTTGTACAGAGTGGGGAGACTAAAGGTCCAGGTGCTGCTGACTCTCTGGTATTCTTTCTCCACCATCTCCCAGCAACCTTTTCACCTGGTCCATGCCTCCATTATGCAGTCCCTTCCTCAGATTGGTCACTTCCTGCTTGAGCTTCTATTTTAAGGAAGGGCCCAAGCCAGCCATTTTCACTCCATTATCCTCAGAGCTCTGCTCCTGTCCCTCAGGACTTTCTTTTCCACAATGCCCCCACACACTTTCTCCCTCACCCCCCCTCCCCATGCCATGAGAAGGGAAGGGGTTTTCCCAAGGATATGTTCAAAGACAAAGAATGTAGCAACTTCATGGGATGAGTATTAAAATAAAATGAAAAGACTTTTGTCAAAAGCAGAAGAAAATGTAGCGTACATATATTATCAAAAACACCTGACCTGGAATTGGAAAAAGAAGGAAAGCAAGTGGTGACTAGAGAATGAGGTATAGTCTTGGTTCTAAGACAGATACACTGTCAGATCACCTATTAGAAGAATGTGAGGTTTCAGCCCTGGCTAGGTTGAAAGGTTATGCTGTCCCTGACAAGAATAAAGAAGTTCAGAAGAGGCACCTGATTGAGAGGAAAGATAATGACTTCTCTTGTGAATATGTAGAGTTTGAGATGCCTATAGGACATCCATCTCAAAATGGCAGGCATTCATTTCTCCCTTCCTTTCATGAAAGAGTGAAGGAACAGGTCTCTCTGTGTAGCTAGCTTCAGTGAGTAAAGATTGGAGTGCCCCTCTTACTTGTGCTGTGGGAAGAAGGCCCATTTCCAGAGAGCAGGAGCACCTCAAGGGGGGCTAGCTTTCTCCAGACTCACTTGACATTTGTCTGAAGGGCTTATTTCAATTTTCTTTAATGGAATTTGAGGAAGAAGAAGGAGAAGCATCTGCATAGCATTTTAGGGTTTGCAAAATGAGCTTTAGCTCATTGGGTCACCATGGCAGCTACTGAAGAAGGCTTGAACCACTTTTCATCAGACTTAGAACAGAAGATGCCAAAGAAGATATTGTCAGCCCCACTGCTGGAGCATCTGGCAGAAGGCAGAAGAACAGAAATCATGATGACAGCAGGCCCACAACCTCCTTGTCAGCTTACCTCTATTTCTCCTGATAGCTGGAATTGGCAGAAACAAGTCCCATCACTTTGGCCTCACAAATGCTTCTGGCTATCAGAGCCACTATGGAAACCTGGTGTCATCATTTTAAAGGAAGGGGTAGGTAGTGTCCCCAAAACTCACACCCCCGTTCCCACTTCACTTCTTTGTTCTGAGAGACCTGGATCTTACTGGGTCAGAATGGTTCACCTAGAGCAAAAGGAACATCTGCTTCTTCATTACAAACTGGTTGGTCCCCTGGGGTCTGTTGAAATCTACAGGATCATAAAAACACACCTATTTTAGTCACTAAAATCAATATATTTTCAATATTAATCAATCAACAAACAATTTATTAAATACCAACTGTTTGACAGGCACTGTGCTAAGTGCTGAAAATACAAAAACTGGTAGAAGACAGTTACTACCCTCAAGAAGTTCACAATCTAATGAAGGAGGAGGAGGAGGAGGAGGAGGAGGAGGAGGAGGAGGAGGAGGAGGAGGAAGAGAGGGGAGAGAGAGAAAGAGAGAGAGAGCCAGAGATAGATTCCTATAGAACTAGCTGCAGAACAATGTGTATAAGAAGATATGTAAACCAGCTGTGGCTACAAGAATTGAGTCAGAAGGAGGAAAAATCATGCCACTCATCATTGCATTCAAGGACTCAGTGATCACCTCCTAACCAGGTGCCCATCAGTCTGTTCATGGCCCTGAAATCTTGCCTGAATCCTTGAATTTCCCAAGAAAATCTCTGAATGTTAAGGAATGTTCCATAGATCACAAGTGCTTTCAGGATTACAATTCACCTTTTGCATGTCACATTCAATCTTCAAGAAGCTCCTGGGAATGTTCTCACCCTAATTTCCAGGTAGAGAGTACAAATGTTATGATGCTCATTGCCCAGGTGAAGGAATAGAAAAGCCCAGAGAAGGGCAATGTCCTGCCTGGAAAGAATATTGGTTTCAGGACAACCATGGGACTAAGGTTAGGGTCACAGAGCTAGTAGGTGCTTCATTCCACACCTGTCTCAGACTTCATCCTCCTGACCCTCAGAAACCAAGCTGTCAGGGACTTAATCCTCACGGTTTTTAACCCTTAATCCCCACCCATCTCCTTGAGGTGCTCTCCTTGGTGAGTAAGCACAAATTCACTTAGAACACTCCATCTAACCAGCCTCATACCAACTTATGCTTGTCTTCCTCTCTATCTACAAATTCCACTCATTTACTGTGTCACAGAGGAACAACATCTGGTTTTTGGACCTCAATCAATCAATAGACATTTATTAAACCCTAATATGTCCCCACAATTTTCCTAAGCACTGGGACAGAGAGGCAGCAGGCATGGCCTCCTACCCCAGTCTTTCCTTCTACAGCTTGGTTCATTTAACATCTACCATATTTTATGAACATTGTAAGCTCAGAGTGGGAAAGGTCTAAATAAAGGTTAGGAAACCTGCAGTCTCAAGGCCCCTTAATAAAAGGATTTGTTCTGGGAAGTTTTGATTCAATCAAAGGTCTGCACTTGAGGACCTACACAGCCACATGTGGCCTCCAGGACAGGTTCCCTGCTGGTTTAAAGCATAACCTGAGCAGAGTCTGTGCAGTCTGGGGGCTCTCTAACCTAGGACTAGCCCAGGACAGAAAATAGTTTGTTTTCAATGCCTACCACCTACCGTCTTCCTTCTGATGTGACTGTGCAGAATATCTGTCTGCTGCTAATTGAAGGGAGATGTGACAACCTCTCTACAGCAGGGGGGAAGCCAACATAGGCCTCCGTCAAGAAGCCACAGGTCAGATGATATATTCCTCCCTCCTGGGAATGTGGAGACTGTCAAGGAGGAGTGCTAAGGGAGTGGTTTTAAGGATTAATAGGCTGATTTTATCATATCCTAGTTTTTTTCCTTTGTCCCTAGGGAATGGGGGAGAGGGGAATGTTTGCAAAGTCTTTGGAGGAGGAAAGCATCCCAAAATGGACTCTAGGCTGCAGCCCCACACTTCAGGAGCCAGGCTCTGTTCAGGAAGAATTTTGTTATTGAAAGCTGTATCAGAGGGACCTTTTCCCTGGTTGTCATGGCAACTTCTCTGTTACCAAGGAAATCTTATCCTGAATTGTGGGCTTTGATGCTAGCTTCTTATTAGGCTGGTTCCACGACACTCTATCAGCCAATAAAGGGTAGCTTCTTTCCCAATTTGCTCTGAGCATCTAACTGGGTAGAGACAGAAATCCTTAGGCACTGTAACGTAATACTATGCTATTACTACATTACAAACATATCTAAAATCTTATATATATATATATGCATATATATGTCACCAAAAAGAGATGAGAGAGAGAGAGAGAGAGAGAGAGAGAGAGAGAGAGAGAGAGAGAGAGAGAGAGAGAGAGAGAGAGAGAAGTTAACTGCAGAAGAGTATGTAAAAGAAGATATCCAAACCGTATATCTGGGTATAAGAACTGAGTCAGGAGAAGGAGGAAACATGGAATCCATCATTTCATTCAAGGACTCAATGATCACCTTCTAGTCAGGCATGTTGGTGTACTATCCCTGCAATCCTTTTTTTTTTAATGTTTATTTATTTATTTTTAATTTCCAACATTCTTTTCCACAAAATTTTGAGCTCCAAATTTTCTCCCCATCTCTGCCCTCCACCCACTCCATAATGCCTTCCATTCTGATTATCCCTTCCCTCAATATGCCCTCCCTTCTATCACACCCCTTCCCTACCTTATCCCTAGGTCAAGATAGATTTCTGTACCCAGTTACCTGTATGTCTTATTTCCCAGTTGTATGCAAAAATAATTCTCAACATTCGTTTCTAATAATTTGAATTCCAACTTCTCTCTCTTTCTCCCTCCCCACCCATCCCCACTGAGAAGATAAGCAATTCGATATAGGCTATATATGTGTAGTTTTGCAAAAGACTTCCATAATAGTCATGTTGTGTCCGACTGATTATATTTCCCTCCATCCTATCCTGCCCCCCACTTATTCTATTCTCTCATTTGATCTTTTCCCTCCCCAAAAGTGTTTACTTCGAATTACTCCATTCTCCCATTTGTCCTTCCTTCTATCATCCCCCTCACCCCACCTGTCTCCTTCTCCCCTACTTTCCTGTAGTGTAATATAGATTTTCATACCAAAATGAGTGAGCATGTTATTCCCTCCTTAAACCATATGTGAAGAAAGTAAGCTTCACTTTTTCCCTCTTTCCTCCTCCTTTTTCTCCTCCATTGAAAAAACTTTCTCTTGCCTCTTTTATGAGTAATAATTTACCCCATTCCATTTCTCTTTTTCTCCTCCTAATATATTCCTCTCTAACCCCTTAATTTTATTTTTTTTAGATATCATACCTTCTTATTCAATTCACCCTGTGCTATATATATGTATATATATATATATATACACACACACATATATATATATATATACACGTGTGTGTGTGTATGTGTGTGTGTGTAATCCCTCCAACTACCCATATACTGAGAAAAGTCTCAAGAGTTACAAATACCTTTCCATGTAGGAATGTAAACAGTTCAACTTTTGAATTATGAATTCTTATGAATTATGAATTAATTATGAATTATGAATTCTCTTTCCTGTTTAGCTTTTCACACTTCTCTTGATTCTTGTGTTTGAAAGTCAAATTTTCTATTTAGCTCTGGTCTTTTAATGAAGAATGCTTGAAAGTCCTCTATATCATTGAATGATCACTTTTTCCCCTGAAGTATTATACTCAGTGTTGCTGGGTAGGTGATTCTTGGTTTTACTCCCAGTTCCTTTGACTTTTGGAATATTATATTCCAAGCCCTTTGATCCCTTAATGTAGAAGCTCCCAGATCCTGTGTTATCCTGATTGTATTTCCACAATACTTGAATTGTTTCTTTCTGGCTGTTTGCAATATTTTGTTCTTGACTTGGGAACTCTGGAATTTGGCTACAATATTCCTAGGAGTTTCTCTTTTCAGATCTCTTTCAGGAGGTGATCTGTGGATTTTTTTCAATATTTATTTTGCCCTCTGGTTCTAGAATCTCAGGGCAGTTTTCCTTGATAATTTCATGAAAGATGATGTCTAGGCTCTTTATTTTAATCGTGGATTTCAGATAGTCCCATAACTTTTTAAATTGTCTCTCCTGGATCTATTTTCCAGGTCAGTTGTTTTTCCAATGAGATATTTCATATTATCTTCCATTTTTTTCATTCTTTTTGTTTTGTTTTGTAATTTCTTGTTTTCTCATAAAGTCATTAGCTTCCATCTGCTCCATTCTCATTTTTAAAGAACTATTTTCTTCAGTGAGCTATTGAACCTCCTTTTCCAATTGGCTAATTCTGCTTTTTAAAGCATTCTCCTCTCCATTGGCTTTTTGGACCTCTTTTGCCAATTGAATTAGCTTACTTTTAAAGGTGTTATTTTCTTTATCATTTTTTGGGGTCTCCTTTAGCAATCTGTTGACTCACTTTTCATGATTTTATGCATCGCTCTCATTTCTCCTCCCAGTTTTTCCTCCACCTCTCTTACTTGATTTTCAAAATCCTTTTTGAGCTCTTCCATGGCCTGAAACCGCTGCATATTTGTTTTGGAGGTCTCTTATGGTAAGCATTGTTCTTCGTCATCTGAAAGGATGGAAGAAAATACCTGTTCACCAAGAAAGTAGCCTTCTATAGTCTTATTTTTTCACTTTCTTGGGCATTTTCCCAGCCAGTTACTTGACTTTTGAGTCCTTTGTCAAGAGGGGTGTATGCTCTGGGGACCTGTAGGTTCTCAGTTCCTCCAAGGTGGCTCAATCAAGGGAGAGGAGTTTACTCCTCTGCTGGCCTACATTCTGGTCTGAGAGCTACCAAAGATTTTCTGCCTAGGATCTTCAAGTAGAATTCCCTTTCCAGAGCCTCCACCAGCTCCACCATGTTAGCCAGCACTCTTCCTCACTCCCAGACTACCACTCAGAATCAAGACCCAGATCAGTGGCTCAATTTCCCCAGGAGCTTTAGGCTGAGGGCTCCAAAAATGTATGCTACTGGTGGTGCTGCCACTGCCACTGCCTGGCGTTGGGGTTATGGAAGGACCCTGCTCCCTTCTCACCCAGGAGAAAAAGCATTTTCACTCACATTTCAAGTGTCTTTTGCATTTGTGGGTAGAGGGATCTAAGAACCACAGCTGCTGCTGAGGATTATGCCCCAGAAACCTGTTCTGATCCTGTCACTGTTGTGTCACATGGCCGAGGCTGGGCTGGGCTTCGTGGGCTGTGCTCCACTCCATGCTCTGTGCAATAGACCTTTCCTCTCGGCTTTTCAGGCTCCCTTGGGCTAGAAATCTCTTTCAATATATCATTTTGTGCCTTCTACTGCTCTAGAATTTGTTTAGAGTCATTTTTCACAGGTATTTCATGGGTTGTGTGGGAAGAGCTAGAGTATGTGTGTCTTTCTGCTCTGCCATCTTGACTCCACCTCCCCATTCCTGTAACCCTTGCTGCTGGGGTGGTTGAGGAAGGTTCAAGAGTTCTGAGCTGCAGTGAACTGTACCAATTCAACGTCTGAGCAGGGCCTAACATTTTTAAAAAATATAACAGTATAGACACGTTTTTACTATCTAAGTTTCTCTCAATATCCTACATAATAAGATTTTTAAATAAAAAAGAAGAAAACTCCACAATATTCACCAATACATCCAAAATTTATGGTAACATATGTAGTGTACCACATTGGTGGTCCTGCCACATCTACAAAAGAGGAAGGGGAAAGTTTCTTTTTATATCTCTTCCTTAGAACCACACCAGGACTATGTAATTTTGTAAAATTCACTTTTTACTGTTTTGTGCTTGTTCTTCAATTTACTTTATGTCGTTTTCTTTATTGTACTTATTTCAGGCTTCATCTGATATTGCAAATCTTTCTATGTTTCTATGTATTCACCATCTTCCTTGTTTGTGTTCACATAGTATATTCCATGACATGCATGTCTCACAATTTCTTCAGTCTTTCTGAAATTGGTGGAGAATGATTTGGTTTTGATATCATAAATACTTTGGTATGTATTGGGAATTCTCATCAGTAATTTCACTGAGTGTATATATGATTGGTTGGTTGTTGTCTTTTGTTCCTGAAGAGGACCAAACTGACATCATTATATTAGAGTCAAGTTACAGTGTGTCCAACCATGGTTGATCAAAGGAGTATGAGCCCAGGATGTTCTACCACAGCTTAGGCACAAATAGTTTATGGGAGCAATTGGGGTAGATTCTCCAAATCTGTGCATCTCATTTTTCTTTTGAGCTACTTCAATTCTGTTTCGGCTTCTGTGCTTCTGTGCTCATAAAGCACAGTTCCTGCTCTGATGAGGGCATGCCATGCTGGGTGGTCCTGTGCCAGTGTCTCCTATGTCACACAATCAATTCCAAAGTTCTTAAGAGAGGAAGTTGAGAGTGTCTTTGTATGGCCTTTTCTGACCAATTTGTGAGTCCTTGCTTGCCCTGTGTGAATTCTCCACAAAATAGTCCTTTTGACTTTCGAACAATGTAGCCAGCCTATCAGAGTTGCACTCTGAGATTCTGTGTGTGTGTGTATACATATGCATATCCACACAGACACACACACACATATAAATATCTGTTTCCTGCATCTCTTCAAAACCAAATACTTATCTGAGAAATCTCATGTAAGGGATTTTCCTCCATTTGATCACGTCCTTTCTTATCTAAGATGCATTGATTTTGCTTGTACAAAAGTATTTCAGTTCCATGCAATCAAGATTATCTATTTTATCATTTATAATTGCCTCTATTCTTTGTTTGGTTAAGACTACTTTTTCTACTCATACCTGTGAAAGGTATATGATCTTTCTTGTACTTTTTTTTACTCAAAAAGAGAGTTCTTTTCTAATCAATTTCTGTACTGGTATTTATTAAGCACTGGATTATTGAATTCTCTTATTTCTGATTCTTCCTTCATCCCTGACTTTTTGCATTATAGACTTTGATATCCTAAATGGTTCTCAAATTTTAATTATTTATTGAGGTTTAAAATGATTAAATAGAAATACTAGTGATTTTTCTGGATTTATTTTATAGATTCTTATTAGTAATATTTGTTCCAAAAACCTAGATGCATACCACCTTTAGTCACACCATACAAGTGAGCAATGGATTTTCCTTGTTTATACTTAGAAAAAGATTATATGTGAAAAAGGGAGAAGGGAAGAATCCTAACTGGAGGAAAAATAGCTTCTATGAATACACACTTCTGTGGCTATATGTGGGAGCTTCAGACTTCTATCTCTCCTGTCTCTTCCTCCTCTAAGAATGTGCAAAAAACATGGTAGGGACAGACTAGCCAGTGTGACATCATTTCTAAATTTCATGTGGCCATCACAGCAACCCACCACAATCCCAGAAGAACAGGAGAATCAATGTGTAGAGATCAGAGCTAGCTCAATCCTGCCAGTGGCACTTCCTCATGCCTGGTGCAAATATGCAAGACAAATGACTCTTTTCAGAATTTCGGTGCCAGGAGGTCTCCAAAGGCAAACTCAAGCAGATGTCACCAAACCAGTTGATTCTGGCTTAAGATCTGCTTGAGTCTTCCAAAGAAATACTTTAAGGGGAGGGAACCTGGATTACATTTTCATGATGGACTCCCTGCCAAAGTTTACATCTGAAAGATAAAGTAAATTTGAATAGGGTAACTGCTTCAGTTATTTTTACTGAAACTCCTTAGAATAATTCTCTCTGAGACAGATAAATATACAAAAACAGTTACTATATTCAAAGGACTTAAAATCAAATAGAAGTTTTAGAATGTAAACCAAGAGGTACATAAATGATACATAGAGAATAGAAAGAAGATAACCTTAGAGGTTATCTTTAATCAGATGGGAATAGGGGGAACCTGCAGAAGGTAGGACTTTATCTCTTAAAAATAATTTCACTCGAGGAGCCAAGACGGCGGAGTAGAAAGACACACATATGCTAGCTCTGAACCCACAGCCCATAAAATATCTGTAAAGAAGAGCTCCCAACAAATTTAGGAGCAGCAGAAGCCACAGAACCACAGAGTGGACAAGATTTCTATTCCAGTGAGACCTGAAAACCTGATGCGAAAGGTCCCTCGCACACCAGACCCAGAGCAGAGCCCAGTTCAGCCTTGGCTGTGGGCACCGAGAAGAGCAGATCCGAGCAGGCTTCAGGGACAAAATCTCCAGCAGTTGCACAGGTCCTTCCACCCACAGGTGACAAGGGTCAGTGAGAGGGTCTCTTTGGCTGGTTGAGAGGGGAGTGGGGTATCCCCACAACTCAGGCCCCCTTGGGAGGCAGCAGAGGGGGTGGCAGTGGACAAGGGCTCCCAAAGCAGGCAGGAGCTCAGATCCATTGTTGAAGGTCTCAGCATAAACCCCCTGAGGGAACCGAGTCCCTTCTGGCGGCCCTGCCCCCACCTGAGCAGCTGAACTTAATCTCACACTGAATAGCAGCCCTTCCCCCTCCCAAATCCCTGAGGCTGGGAAGCAGCATTTGAATCTCAGACCCCAAGAGCTGGCTGGGTGGATCTGGAGGCAAGGTGGGGGTGGAGAGGACACTCAGAAGTCAAGTTACTTGCTGGGAAAATGCCCAGAAAAGGGAAAAAAAAAAACAAGACCACAGGAGGCTACTTTCTTGGTGAACAGCTATCTCCTCCCTTCCTTTCTGATGAGGAAGAACAATGCTTACCATCAGGGAAAGACACAGAAGTCAAGGCTTCTGTATCCCACACATCCAAAATAAATATGCCATGGGCTCAGGCCATGGAAGAGCTCAAAAAGGATTTTGAAAATCAAGTTAGAGACGTGAAGGAAAAACTGCGAAGAGAAATGAGAGAGATGAAAAAAAAGCATGAAAAACAGGTCAACACCTTGCTAAAGGAGACCCAAAAAAAATGCTGAAGAAAATAACACCTTGAAAAACAGGCTAACTCAATTGGCAAAAGAGGTTCAAAAAGCCAATGAGGAGAAGAATGCTTTCAAAAGCAGAATTAGCCAAATGGAAAAGGAGGTTCAAAAGCTCACTGAAGAAAATAGTTCTTTCAAAATTAGAATGGAACAGATGGAGGCTAATGACTTTATGAGAAACCAAGAAATCACAAAACAAAACCAAAAGAATGAAAAAATGGAAGATAATGTGAAATATCTCATTGGAAAAACAACTGACCTGGAAAATAGATCCAGGACAGACAATTTAAAAATTATGGGACTACCTGAAAGCCATGATCAAAAAAAAAGAGCCTAGACATCATCTTTCATGAAATTCTCAAGGAAAACTGCCCTGAGATTCTAGAACCATAGGGCGAAATAAGTATTCAAGGAATCCACCAATCATCACCTTAAAGGGATCCAAAAAGAGAAACTCCTAGGAACATTGTGGCCAAATTCCAGAGTTCCCTGGTCAAGGAGAAAATATTGAAAGCAGCTAGAAAGGAACAATTCAAGTATTGTGGAAATACAATCAGGATAACACAAGATCTAGCAGCTTCTACATTAAGGGATCGAAGGGCATGGAATACCATATTCCAGAAGTCAAAGGAACTAGGACTAAAACCAAGAATCAACTACCCAGCAAAACTGAGTATAATACTTCAGGGGAAAATATGGTCTTTCAAAGCAATTGGGGACTTTCAAGCACTCTTGATGAAAAGACCAGAGATGAAAAGAAAATTTGACTTTCAAACACAAGAATGAAGAGAAGCATGAAAAGGTAAACATCAAAGAGAAGTCATAAGGGACTTACTAAAGTTGAACTGTTTACATTCCTACATGGAAAGACAATATTTGTAACTCTTGAAACTTTTTTCAGTATCTAGGTAGTTGGTGGGATTACATACACACACAAACACACACACACACACTCACACACACACACACATAGAGAGAGAGCACAGGGTGAATTGAATAGGATGGGATCATATCTTAAAATAATGAAATTAAGCAGTGAGAGAATAAAAGGAATAAAATGCACACTCATTTTGGTATGAAAACCTATCTTACAATACAGGATAGTGGGGGAGAAGGTGATAAGCAGGGTGGGGGGATGATGGAAGGGAAGCCAGTGGGAGGAGGGAGTACTCTTGGGGATGGATAGGATCAAAAGAGAGAATAGAAGCAATGGGGGGCAGGATAAGATGGAGGGAAATATAGTTAGTCTTACACAACACGACTATTATGGAAGTCATTTGCAAAACTACAGAGATATGGCCTATATTGAATTGCTTGCCTTCCCAAATGGAATGGGTGGGGAAGGAGGGATGAAGAGAAGCTGGAACTCAAAGTTTCAGGAACAACTGTTGAGTATTGTTCTTGCAACTAGGAAATAAGAAATACAGGTAATGGGGTATAGAAATTTATCTTGCCCTTCAGGACACAAGAGAAGATGGGGATAAGGGAAGAGAGGGATGTTAGAAGGGAGGATAGATTGGTGATAGGGGTAATTAGAATGCTCAGTGTTTTGGGGTGTGGGGAGAGGAGAAATGGGGAGAAATTTTGCAACCCAAAATTTTGTGGAAATGAATGTTGAAAACTTAAATAAATAAATTTAAATTAAAAAAAAGAGGACCATGACATCTGAGAAATGATGACATCACTTAAAAAAATTGATTCCCTAGGAACCAGACAAACCACAAACCCCCTCTGAGTTACAGTTCCCACTGGATCCCATGCTCCAGTTCTGTTCCAAAAATGAGCTGAGACCCTTACCCCGGAGCTCCTGGAGATGTACTGAGAACCAATCCTGAAGAATGTGAGTTGAGCATGTCCTGCAGATAATTTCTTATTACACTCCTATTCAAGGGAGAACTCAAACTGGGAAGGTACTAGAATTCCTGAGTGAAGACAGGACATTAATTACATAAGGCAATTTTGAGATGTATGAGAGCAGGGAGCTTGAAACACTTTATTAACCATTGTGTTCTGGTCATGAAGGGTTGTTGATTTCTTTATGCCCTGAGAGATGGTCTCATCTCCTCCCCCTCTCCATTTCCTGTAGCTGAACAGAATGAATATATTTACGTTTATCCTCCAGAAGACTGAAAGGTAGCTCATCTCAACAGATTTACACATTGTGGATGATGCACATGACAACTTGAACTTTTTAAAACCTCAGGTAAGTATGTGAATGACTTGTTGCTTTTACAAAAAGATTTTAATCCAGAGTAGTTATGTTTCCAGAAATGTTCTCCAGCCTTTTGCAGACAAACATTGAAATTGTGTTTTAGTTTCATAGCAAGGGGAAATTTTAACAGAATCATTTCCCTAGCATTAAAGCAATGAACAAAAAGCAGTTTTGTAAAGTGGAGGAGTCATTGAAAGTAACTGTTGTAAGTACATAACCTCACACTTTCTGTCACTCAGGTGCTTTATACCAAAAAGACCAATTGTTGACAGGTAATATTCAGCTGCTTTCTAATAGCTTTTGGGCGAAAACAAGATATGCAGATGGAAAGAGTCCAATATTCACAGAATATTTATAAAAAATAAATTAACATCAAGTACAGTCCTGAGATACAATCTCAGGTTACAATTTTAGCATAAGGTATATGCAGGAGCCAAAAATAAAACCTTATGAAATATTGAGCAGTACCACAATATATAACTGGCAAGAAACTCTCATCTTAGCTAATTTTGTTACTCTCTACTTCATTATACTACCTTTATGCGGGAAAAAGTGTGTGTGTGTATATACGTATACATATAAAAATACCTTTTCAAAGATTTTAGGGGATAACTTCACCCTGCCCCCTCCCCCACCACACACACCTATACAAATGTCAGCGTAGTTTCATTGATCAAAATTGATAATGAGTTATTGAATCACATGATGCCTGGTCTCTTCAAGCTGTTATATAATCTATGCTTCGGTTTGAAAGTTCACATGTCCTGGAGTTTGAACATTCTCCCCCATTTTAGGGATAGGATAACTGAGGCCTACGTAGGAGGAGAAAGCGGGGGAATGACAGAACCCAGATCCAGGTTTTTCCATTATTGCTGTTGTGTTGTGTTGTGCAGTCCTGTCTGACTCTCCCTGAACCCATGGACCAATAGCGGGTCAGGCCCTTCTATGTGTCACTATCTCTGAACGTCCGTCCAACTTCACGTCATGACTCGTAGTCCATTGTTTTCTGACGTGTCTCCCAGGCTGCCTGCAGGCCTTGGGCTATTGGTTGGGGTCCTTTGTTGCATTATTGCGCACAAGGCGTGTCTGTACCAGGTGCCCAGCTGAACCCCGCCACACTGCTGGGGAGAGGTGGACAGGCAGCAACTCGCAGTGAAGGAGGCGCCCCGGAGGCTGCTTGCTGGGCTGTGAGGAGTACCTACCTGAGCTGGCCACCGACCTGCCCCTGCCCTAGGAGGGGAGCCCATACTGACATTCCACGGGTCCAGGAGCATCAAGAGCCACGTGTCCGAGTGACGGTCTGGTACACACGATCCAAGTAGGAGGTACGTTGATACCCAAGAGGGAGCAAGACTCCCAGCCCCGATGCACCTCCCGGACCCCACCCCTGGCCCCATGGGTGCCCCTACCCCAAGTGGCCCGTTGGCCAAGCCCAACAGCTCCACACGCAGCCCCAGCAGCTTCCCTGGCAACCCCAAGCACCGCTCCAGGTGCCCCAACAGCCACATCAGCAGCCTCGGTCTCCCCAACTGATCCATTCCCCGCCACCTCCTCTGCCCATTAAGCACCAACAGACGCCTCCGCAGGCAAGTGACAGCTCCAGGTGCCCCAAGAGACCCAGGATCCCCTTAAGTCTCCTCCGAAGCCCCAGGCACCCCTTCCCCCAGCGCCAGCAGCAAACTCCGCCCCAGGTGCCCAGAGAACAGCTGCCCTACTCCCAGTATTTATTGTAAAAATTAGATGGTTAATTGGTGGCGATATGAAAGGGCCTCCATTTCTCTTTGTAAACCACTGCATTTTCAGTAACATACGGGTACTCAGAAGACACCGAAGCCTAGCCTGTCACAATAGGCCTTAGAATGTGGAACGACGGGGCTTGTAGAGACTTAAGAACACACAGAGAATGGGCTAGGAGTTGCCATAGAGAAGGGAATGTTAGAGTTGGGGAGACACCTAACGGTGAGCTATCAGAAGCAGAAGACCTCCTGCAACAGAGAAAGTAAGAGTGATCTCTCCCATGCCAGAAGAGGATGGAAAAGTTCTTTTCAATACTAGGTCACGTGATCCTAATCAGATATCAGTCATCTGGCTGTCAGCTCCAGGGATGGCCCAGGGTCCCAAACCTAGTCTGTGTCTCAGGGTGGATGTAATATGACTGTGCTAAATGCTGGGTGGGGGGAGGGAAAGAGGGAGGAGGAGTGTTCTAGAAATGAAAAAATACTCAAGGAATTTTGATATTTTCACGAATTTATTTTTTCTCTTAGAGACCCCAATGGATAGGCAGGGATAGAATAATTTTTAAAACAACAATTCAATATAATTAGGGTGTAAGAAGCAGACTTTATTTCACAAAAATTATTAACTTGGAGTCGATAATGTTAAACCTTAGGAAAAGAACGAGGAAATTCAAGAGAAAAGGTGAAAGGCCTAGAACATCCATCCATCTACAAGGATCAAAATCTTTCATTCTAAAGGCTTCCATTTAAAATCAGGTAAGTCCAGTATTATTTCTTTTCTGGGCAGGCCATTCAGAGTATTTATTTTATTAGAAAATGCTTCCTTTGATAAGATTGGAAAGGACACACAGATCTTTGTGCTTTAAATCACAGTCTTGCTAAGAACCATAAACAGCTGAAAAGAAATAATTTTCAAGAAAATACATAGACTCCAAAGTACCCAAATGGTAGTCAGTCCCAAGAGGGTGGGACCTTAGCCAAACCTGAGAACAGGTTTTATCCAGGATTTTAAGTGCCCAGGAGAAGAGACTGTCACAGTCAACAGGATATTGAAATAGAGGGATGTCACAGCTATGGAGGTTTGGAATTAATAGTGGCCTTGTAGCCCAATGAATTTTAGGGATGAACCAAGCCTCATGATATACCTAATGGGTAGCATTTGCTTTAAGGCTGCCAAAGCATTTTGCATCATGAGCTCACTTGGTCCTCACTACAACCAGCTGAATTAGCTGCTGTTCTCATTCTTCCTTTTAGAGCAGAGGACAGTGAGGTCCAGAAAGCTCAAAAGTGGCCCAGGGTCACAAACTTAGTTAAGTATCTAAGGTAAGATTGGAATGCAGCTCTTTCTGACTCTGGGCCCAGGGTTCTAAGCCCAGAGGCTCAATAGGTTCCAGTAGGAAGATCCATGGGCTGGGGTCCTAGAAAACCAGAAAACACTCAGGGCATGCCCACCATTACAAGTTTTATTTTGGGGGCATCAATTACAAGAATATGGAGGCAAGGATAGGATCATTTTAAAACCAATAACCAAACATTTATAATAAGTATACTATTTATAATAATTTCAATAAAATGCATACTGACATTGTGAAGATCTTCTGAATTAAAACTTGGGTTTGGAAACACACAAAAAAGATGATGCAGCTGAGGCCCGTAGATTCACAAAAACATTCCTCTGAGACAGAGAGAGGTGGTTTTCATCCCAGGAGTGTGTCAACTCACCTTCTTCAATATGACCAGTCACGATCCCTTGACCCCATGATGTTGTCAGTTCAATAACCAATGCTATTATTTCTGTTCTGTTTTTTAATCTGTGTACAAAAATGAATTGCATCTTCATTTTGGCATAAAATGAGGCAAGTCATAGACACATTTGTTGTCAGCTACACATGTCACCATTAATAAATACTATTTTGCTCAGAGAGAGCATGTCTCGATATACCTTTTTGTTAAATTTTGCTAAGGACATATTTATCCTAGAAGTTTTATAAAATAGGGATTTCATTCCTAAATAGTTTATGTTTTTAGGTTTACCAAACATGGGATATGAAAATTCATTCTTGATGATTCTCCCTTGTCTGGTCTGTTCTACTGATCTACTGCAGTATTTTTTTTTAATAAAGCCAAATAGGTGATACATGCTTCTTTATAATAGAATTTGAGGTCCAAACAAGTCATTCTCCCTTTTTAATTTTTTTCATTATTTCCCTTGATTTTGCAGCTCCTTACACTTAGTGAGCAATTTTGAAATCTTTCTGTTTCTATCTCTCTGTGTCTCTGTCTCTTTCTCTCTGTGTCTCTCTGTCTCTCTGTGTTTCTCTTTCTCTCTCTCTGTCTCTCTCTCCTTTACTCTCGCCTCTTCTTTCTATGGACTCTTTGACCAGTAAAACTAACCTCCTTGATGTCCTTAGACTAGACACTCCATCTCCAAGCTCTAGGCATTTTCATTTGCTGTCCCTTATACCTGGAACTCTCTCCATCCTCATCTCCATCCCAGCTTTCTTGGCTTCTTTCAGTTCCCAGTTAAAACCACATCTTCTACAAGGAACCATCCTTTATCCACCTAAATGTTAGTGCTTTTTACTCTCTTAATTATCATCAAGTTTTCTTGTAAATATGTTGTTCCTGCATAGTTTTTTGTATGTTGTCTCTGAAATTATATTGTAAGGTACTTGAGAGCAGGGACAGTCTTTCACCTTTTTTTTGTATCCCAAACACTTAACCAGTACTTGGCACATAGTTGGTGCTTTAATGAATTCTGGATTGTTGACTATCTATTTATCAAATATTTCTCACTATCTCTCTGTTCCTGTATGTAATTAGTTTTTTTTTTTTAAAGAACTCTCTTTTAGATCACAGGTACACCTAACATCATGATGCAGATATTTGTGAAGACTCTGATAGGGAAAACCATCACCCTTGATGTGGAATTGTCTGATACAATTGAATCGATCAAGGCCAAGATTCAGGATAAAGAAGGTATTCCTCCTGATCAACAAAGATTGATGTTTGCGGGCAAACAGCTAGAAGAAGGATGTACTTTGGCTGATTATAACATTCAAAAGGAGACCACCCTTCATCTTGCCCTGAGACTTCGTGGTGGTGAGAACAAAAAGAACATCGCTCCCCAGAAGAACAAATACAAGAAAAAGAACACTAAACCTGCTGTCATGAAGAGCTCTCATGTTGAGGATACTCATAAGATAAGCTACCTTCACCAGGTTGTTCTTCTGATCAATGTGGTATTGCAGTCTCTGTGGATCACCATTTTGACCTAGTTTATTGGGGCAAGTGTTGTCTCACCATCAAGCCAGGAGACAACTAACTCTAAATGTGTTCATTAAAAACATCAACAATTTTAAAAAGTCTCATCTCTAGTCTTCTTTTCACCCTTGACTTCCTCTACTTTGCTTCAACCCTTCATTCCTAAGCTTCACTCCAGGGGGTACAGGGAGTGTATCATTTCCCTCAGTATCTATGTTTGCCATAGATTCATGTGAAGCAGAAACTCCACTTTTGCCTGATTTAGATCTATTTTGAATATACCATTTCCATTTAATTATGCTAGCCTCTTGAGCATTTCCAACTCTGTGAGCAGCTGGGGTACTCATTATACAGGTCATAATTGGGATTCCAGGCCTTAACATTACCTAGGGTTAAAAATTAGCTCTTTAGTCTCTACCAAAGTCCAATATGCAGCTCACAACGATGAAGGGAGTTTCCTAGAACAAAATCCTAAGAGTACATTTTGGCTTTGTTGTTTCTGCCATAAACTCCACTTTATATATCTTGTACAGTCACTTGTAATTCCACCAGGTCACTTTGCATAGGCCATAAATCTAGGGCCTTTGCTTCTTCAAAAGCTTTACTCTGCTTAAGTCCCCAATCAAATTCATATTTTTCCTAGTAATTTTATAGGAGGGTTTCAGGATTTGTCCTAGATGTGATATGTGATGTTGCCAATATCCAAATAATGCTATAAACTTTTGGGCCTCTTTCTTACTGGTGGGGGTAGTAAAATCCAGAATCTTTTGTTGGGCTTGCAGGAGAAGCTCTCACAGTCCCTGATTCCATTGCATATGCAAAACTTTTACAATTTGGTCTGGTCCTTGAATCTTTGAATGTTCCACCTTTTGCTTTTCATATGCTCATTTAAAAGTGTCAAACTCTTCTCCACTTCTTTTACATTTTTCCCTGTATCATAATATCATCTATGTAATGGGTAAGTTGTACACCAGGTAGCTCTAATTCATCCAAATGTTCAGCCACATTCCTATGACAAATAGTGGGGCTATGCAGATATCCTTGTGGCAAGTGTGTAAAAGTATACTGTCGAGCCTTCCAAGTGAAAGCAAATTGGTCACATTGTTTCAAATATATTGGAATAGTAAAAAAAAAAAAAAAGCATTGACTAATTCAATAACTGCATAGCAAGTCCCATCACATTTCTGAATCTTTTCTGTTAAGGATAGCGTACAAGGGAGGAGTGACCTTATTCAATTGTCTATAATCCACTGTCATCCTCCATGTCCCATCTGACTTTTGTATTGGCCAGATAGGACTATTCCATCGAGTGATTCTAGGGACTGACACTCCTGCTTTGATATATTCCTTTGTAATATTGGTAATTTCATCTTGCCCACCTGGCACGTGATACTGCTTTAAAGCAATTACTTTAAAAGATTCAGGTAAGGTGATTGGGTCCATTTTTATCTTACCCACTAAAATTTTATTAATTCTTCTTTCGTACTGCAAACTGGTATCTCCCCTCAGGTAAATTTAGAGTCACACCTCTCAATATATCTATTCCAATTATGTATTCAGAAATGGGTACAATCGCCACAGTATATTCTTTCTTACATAATTGTCCAATTTTCATCATTACTTTGTCTTGTCTGACTGATATTTCAGACTCTCCTAGTCCTGTGATGGTGATAGGAGTTCCAGGTTTAAATTTTTCAGGGTTCCCATATGTAAGGAAGAGCTCCACCCCAGTATTTATTACTGTACTAGTTACAGTATTTGATCCATTTTTCCAATATATGGTCAAATTGATATGGGATCTATAATCCTGTCTGTATATTTCTTTAATCTTGGGTGGGGCTTCGTCAGCTTCCTATTCTCCCTGAAGGTGTGGTGAACTTGGATACAAGAGATCAGGAAGATCTGTAGGGGTAGTTCTTGCTTCTCTATTTTGTCTAGCATCGGTTCCCTTTCCTTGGTACATTCTGTATGGTTTATAAACTGGAAAATCATCTATGCTTCAAAAATCTACCCCTGCTCTCATTAGAGCAGCAAACAATTCTTCCTTTCTCAATTTATTCTCATTTTGAATCTGTTGTCTATTTACTCTTCTCACTCTATGAAATTTGCATTTTCTTCAGTCCCCAAAGTCACCTAACTGTGAAATCTTGTCCAGTACTTCTGAAAGAGGGTGCCACATTTCCCCAATTATTGGAGTCAAAATCAAATACTTGTAAGTAGGAGGAGCCATCTTCACTGTTATATTCCTAAGGAAAACCGTGAAGAGGGTATGTATGTCCATTTCCAAGCAGTCTTCATTACCTCCTCCTTTAATTTTCTTCTACAATGCCTAAGTCAATATCTACTGCTGTATATCATGCTTGTCTCTGATTATACATGCATTTTACCCATTCTTTTAATTATGGTTTGACAAAGTGATTACATAACATTAATTCCTCAAAAACTCTTGCATTAATGATTGACATTCTTGAAAAGTTTTTGTCACTTTCATCTCATCATAGCAAAGGCCAAATAACATTCAAAAAGCCCAATCAATTGTATTATAAATGATTTGGAAAATTTAAGAATTGGTAGGGGAAAGCAAGAATGTAACATTGATGATTTGATTAAATTTGATAAATTTAAAGATAGTCGATTTAATTAAAATAATAAATTTAATATTCTTCTTGGGACTATATTGCCATAAAATATAATAGAACACATGAACTTAATATGGTTTTTATTAGTCAGAAAAAACAATGAAACATTTTCAATTATTCTGATTTATTAGAACTAGGTATTTGATCTTATGAAGAACTAACTCATCCCAAAAGATGATGGAAAGAGTTGTATCATTCAAATAAAATATTGAAACATGACATGGATTGAAATGATTTTCTAGGCTTTGTAGATAATAATGTAAAGTTACATAATATTGCAATTCCTTTAAATCCATGAAAAAGGCTAAAAAGAGAGTTATTTTGTTGAACTGAATAGAAAAGAGGTTTCTGTTTAAGGAATATAATTTCTGTCAGATTTAATGACAATAAATTTATTGAGACTTGATTTAGGGGACTGGAATGTGATTCTATTGTCAAATCATGGTAGACTTTTAACTGCAGATCCATAGATAGAAGAGTTCTGTGTAAATCAAGGAAAGAATTTTGTGAGAATAAATTCACTTTTGGGAATTTACAATAAAGAATACTGTATTTTATTGTCATTTATGAATTATGAAATCTACGTACAAACTTATATTTGTCCGTCTTTATGCGTGTGAATATATATTGCTATATATGTGTGTGTTTTCTTTTCAGACAGTTGATTGTTAAATATTTATCAGCACAGCAAAAGACTGAGCAATTAACAGTTAATTTAAGAGCTAGCAAAAAATAATTAAGCTTGGATTATAAACAATCAAACAGTACGTGAGGATGCTATTATAGTAAATAATGGTGCTGGGATTCAAACCTTGCTCCTCTACCTCCAGTCAGTCAATAAGCATTTATGAAGTACCTACTGTGTCCTAGGCTTTGTGTTAGGCTCTGCGAACACAATGAAAGGCAAAAAAATAATCTCTGCTCTTCAAGAGTTCTCCCTCGAGTGGAAGAGACAACAAATAATCATATTCAAATGAGATCTATAAAGGATAAGAGAAATAATCAATTGTGGGAAGGCACTAGAATTAAGGGGAAATGAGATACTCTGCCAATAGAAGCTATGATTCCAAGTGCGTCTTGAAGGAAGCCTAGAAAGCCAGGAGTCAGGGATGAGGAAGGGAATTTCAGGCATGAGGAAAGTCAGTGAAAATGAACAGGTGATGGTGGCTAAGACAGCTATGCCTCAGTTGATCACAAGAGGATAAGACCGAGTTAAAAATTTCAACGATCTGCAATATCCTCTTTGGACACAAGATGTCAAGAAAGAGGGTGTTATTTTCCCCAAAGAAAATTCGTGGTTTAATAAGCTTTTCTTAAGCACCAATGAAGGGCAGAGCCTTGCTCTCAGTGTTGGGGATATAAAGATAAAATGAAAAAGCCCCTGCACTGAAGGAACTTTAGTTGTGTTAGCAGGAAGAGCTGTGGTTGATGCTAATTCTTTTACAGAAACAAATAACATCTCTGCAGGCAGGAGAAGATTGAACTGTACACAGGCTATGTTGAGTAACCAGATCTCAGAAATTCCAGAAAATTTAGCAATCAGCTTTTGGAAGCCTGAGGCAGTCTGTCTAAGCAGGCTTTAGTGAGCCACTGTTCCAGTCAGTCTTTGATTCCTTCCAGATTGAGATTAGCCATTTTCTTGTATTTCTTTTCTCCTTTTTTTCTCTTTTGAATGGACAGCATTAATACTTCACCCAGGGACCAGGTACACTTTTGGGTAAAGACTGTTGGGAAATAAAGATATTTCTACTACTGTTAATTCTTAATCTATATTATATCTCCACTGTTAGGATTAAGAGTGTAAGGGCCATTTTAATAGTGACAATTTAATCAAAATTCCTACTCATGCCACAGGACTCATCACTTAGTTCATTTCATGAATGGAGGATTTCTTTTAGGTCTCTTCTGCTTCCATTTACAACAGGTGAGTTCTCATGTGTGCCAAAATACAAAAAAAAAAAATAGAGTTTGGAAAAGGCCAGAACAGAGTAGAAGGATTTGAGCACACAGAGGCCAACTAAAACAGCAATTTGTACCCAGGGCCATGTTCTATATCTGATCTATATCTTGCCACTGGACCCAGATGGCTCCAGAGGAAAAAGTGAGGCTGCTGACTTTGCACAGCCATCCCTCACTTAAATCCAATTCACTTGCATATCCTGGCATCACTTCCATGATGTTATGGTCCTCTTCAAGAACAAAGGACAAACGGAAAACAATAGCAAAACAGGCCTCCAAATTTTCAGTGACCTACAATATTCATATTGAACCCCAGACATAACTAAAATATGGCATTTTCTCAAAACCAATTTATTATTGAATAAATATTTCTTAAACATCTAAAAGGTACCAGGAGCTGCCCTAGGGGACAGAAAGACAAAATGAGGAGGGGGGGGGCGTTGGAATGGCTTTTCTCCAGGTGGTGATCATGTTTATTAATTTCTTGGTCACCATGACGGATTTGACTTTCTGGTGCTAGGATTTGGCTTTCTCATATCTAAATAAATGTTTTTTCTCTGCCTTCTATATGGAGTCTTTTATATTTTGCAATTGAGAAATTCGCTGGCATAGTCACCACCAGTACTGTGAACATTGCCTTGGTGATATATTCGGCATCACAAACAGAATCACAAGGTATAAAATCTCTATTTGGAAGCAGAAAGGATTTAGGGGAAGAAACTAGTATCCCAGGTTGGGATGATTTAACTTTTTCGTCGCTAGCCAGAGAATGGTCCAAGAGCACTGGACCCTGTGAAAACTGGGAAGCAAAGTTACAGGAGAAGGAACCTGGAGACCTGGAAAAGTGCTTGCAAGGAATACCAATAAGACCTGGGAAGGAGGTGGCAGGGTTAAGTAGGAGTGGCTGGGTTTTATTAACAAGTTACCATATTGTTTGTATAAGCTTGGACGAGCTGTTTAAGGACAAAATTCAGATGGGAAAAGAGCTAGTTTGTGTGCTAATTCTCAGCCTTGGGGGTCTCCTTTACAAGACCCCCAGGGAGAAAGGAGGGCTGTTCAGTTAGATCAGAAGAGACTGAAGGCTGACAAAAGAAATGTACATATGACCGTTGTATGGACCCAGCCAGTGACCAAGGAAGTGAAATAATTTTAGAGGGAGAAGTTTCTCAGTCAGAAACATGCCCAATAGTAAGGTGGAAACAGGAGAACAAAGGAGGTACCTCAGTGTTCAGGGAAATAATTGAGGATTTTACTCAGCAAGAGGTCATAGAAATTTTGAGTCAGTTCACCCAAAGGATGGGAGAATTGTTAATATCTTGGATGGTGAGAATCAGTGATGAAGGAGATGGAGGATTAGCTATAGACTGAGTGGACAGTGTAAAATTTATAGGTATTAGTCAGAATCCTTTTGTACAACAAACTTTTAGAGATTACAATATGTGAGGAGGCAACAATACAACTAATCTGTTAGCTTTGGCTGCAGAAGGCTGCAGTAGGCAGTATCCTATTGACCTCATGTGGCCTAGTGGAAACTGACCCTGGTATTCACTTAGGGACTGTATAAGAAAGTTAAAAGAGGAGGTAATTAAGACTGCTATAATGAATGGAAATGCAGGTGCATACTCTGATACTCCCTTTGCAGTTTACCATGGAAATATAATAGTGAAGATGGGTCCTCCTACTTACAAGCACTTGATTTTGACTCTAATAATTGGGGAAATAGGGAACCCACTTTCAGAGGTGCTGGACAAAATACCATAGACTTAGGGGACTGGAGTAAAGACACAATTCCTAGAGAGAGAAGAGTATATAGCCAGCAGATTCAAAATCAGAATAAATTGACAAGGAGAGGATTGTTTTACTGCTCTATTGAGATCAGGGGTAGATTTTGGAAGCATAGGTGGTATTACAACTAATGAACTATACAGAATGTACCAAGAAAAAGGACTTGATACTAGACAAAATAGAGAAGTAAAACTACCCCTATAGATCCTGCTGAACCTTTGCATCCAAATTTGTTGCACCTTCAGGGAGAATCGAAAGTTGGCCAAACCCCAGCTCTGATTGAAGAAATATACAGAGAGGATTACAGATCCCATATCAGTTTGACCATATATTGGAAAAATGGATCAAATACTGTAACCAGGGCATTAGTCAACACTGGGGCAGAGACCTCACTTATATATGGAAACCTTAATAAGTTGAAACATGGAACTCCTGTCACCATCACAGGATTGGGAGGCACTGAAATATCAACCAGACAAGTAAATCTAATGATGAAAATTGGACAATTTCCTGAGAAAGAATATACTCTGGTAATTGTACCCTTTCCTGAATACATCGTTGGAATAGATATATTGAGAGTTATGATTTTATTTTATCTGAGGGGAGATACCAGTTTGCAGTAAGAAAGATAGGAATTAATACAGTTTTAGTGGGTAAAACAAAAATGGACCCAATCACTTTACCTGAACCTTCTGAAGTGATTACTTTAAAGCAGTATCATGTGCCAAGTGGACAAGATGAGATTACCAATATTATAAAGGAATATGTTGAGGTAGGAGTGTTAATCCCTAAGACCACTTCATGGAATAATTCTGTCTGGACAGTATGAAAGTCAGATGGGACATGGAGGACGACAGTGGATTATAGACAATTAAATAAAGTTACTCCTCCCTTGTATGCTGCTGTTCCAGATACCATTAATTTAATAGAAAGAATCCAGAAATATAATGGAACTTGGTATGCAGTTATTGATTTAGCCAATGCTTTTTTACTATCCCAATACATTCGAAACAATGTGACTAATCTGCTCTCATTTAGAAGTGGCTTGGTGGAATTATAAGTGACTGTATGAGATGAATATGTAAACTGGAGTTTATGGCAGAAACAACAAAGCCAAAATGTTCCCTTAGAATTTTGATCTAGGAAACTCCCTTCATCTTTGTTAGCTGCATATTAGACTTTGGTAGAGACTGAAAAGCTGAGTTTCGGCCATGAGGTAATAATATTAAGATCTGGAATCCTGATTATGACCTAAGTAATGAGTACCCCAGCTTCTCAATGAATTGGACATGCGCAGGAAGCTAGTATAATTAAATGGAAATGGTATATTCAAAATAGATCTAAATTTGCCTAGATCAGGCAAAAGTGGAGTTTCTGCTTTACATGAATCTGTGGCAAACATAGATTCTGAGGGAAATGATACACCCCCTGAACCAAAGTAACAGTTGTTTCTGTCCTTGGTAAAATGGAATGAGGGATACGATGGAATAACTGAAGACCAAAAGAGACCTGCATGATTTACTGATGGGATAGCAAAATATTTGGTCCACAAAAGACATTGAAAAGAGATAGCCTATAACCTATGTACTAGGCATTCTTTGGAAAGTACTGGGATAAGTGGAAGTAGTCAATATGCTGAACTTTTGTCAGTACACCAAGCTATCAAAACAGAACAAGGAGGATGGTGTCATATATTCACTCATTCATGGGTGGTAGAGAATGGGTTAGCTATGTGGATGCCCATGTGAAAAAATCAAAATTTGGAAATTCATGGCAAACCAGTGTGGGGCAAAGAATTATGCAAAAATATATGAGACATGTCTTTGGTTATTAATTTGTCAGTTTTTCATGTAGATGCTCACATTGCCTTCACCATGCCAAAATGTGAGTACAATGTACGTGCTGATTGACTAGCAAAGATTGCTACTCTATATATTGTCCCTACTCTGACACCAACTGATGATCTGGTACTAGCACAATGGGTTCATTTAGGATAGCACAGCCATCCATTTATGGGTCCAGGCCGCACACTAGTGGGCACAAGACTGAAGTATTAGTATCTCTCATTTATTACTAAAACAAGTAGAAAAAGAATGTTTTATATGTCATTGGAAGAGGAATGAACTGTTCCTAGGATAGTAACTGAAGATGTAGCAAGGGGAAAAGTACCAGTCCAAATTTGGCAAATAGATTATATTGGACTTCTACCGCAAGATAAAGGTTGCAAATTTATATGTACTTGTGGTGACATCTATTCAGGTGTACTAGTGGCTTGTTCATATAAGAATGTGACCCAGAAAAACATCTACAAAACTTTAGATATCATAAATCCATATTATGGAACCCCAATGCAGACTCAAAATGACAATGGGTCACTTTTCAAAGGTAATGAAATGAGGAGATATTGTATATTAAACAAAATAGAATGGATATATCATATTCCATATGATCCACAAGTGTCTGTTAATTGAAAGAATAAATGGATTATTGAATGAACAGTAAAGCAAGTTAAGTTCGAGTAATTATTATCTACATTGGAAAGGTAATTTATTTATTGCTTTGCATAATTTGAATAATAGACCATTTGGGAGGAAGTACACCTCTAGCCAGAATGGTGACCCTAATTCTGCAAATAAGAAAACAACAAACACTTAAGATCTCAAATACTGAGCATTGGACTGTGAGTCCAAATGTCTCAGCACCATATTCAGGGACTGTTTCAGTATGATATAATTTATATTGTTTACAGGGTTTTTGGTTGGATAGGAAAGAAATAAGAATAATCTCTACTGGAATATGTAAGAGAATCCCTAAGAATCATTTGGACAGATATTACCTAAATCAGGATTAGCAGTCTGAGGAATACATGTATTGACTGGAGTGAGAGATTCTACTTATCAAGGAGAAATTATTATGACATTCCTAAATTTAGGAGATGAACTCATATAGTTTTGTAAAAATGATAGAATGGTTCAAGCGATTACTATTACTTGTGAAATAATACCACTTGTGAAAACTGACCCTCCTGAAATAACTAGCAGAGGAACTGAAGTATTGGGTTCTACTTATAGGATGAAATGGGGAGCAAAAATATGGGTGAAATGGAAGCCAGATGATTTTGCAAAGACTGTAGAAATTATAGCACATTGGAAAGATAATACTGTAACTGTTGTTTATTCAGGAGAGGGTGATTACCAAATTATTCCCTTACCTAATATAGTCTACCATGAATGAGGCTATGATAGTGGGTTCATAGACTCCAGAAGCATGGCTGACCCTACATCTACCCTCCTTCTAGTTATTGTCTCCTTGTTTCTTTTTGGCTTTTTGTCTGTTAAACTTGTTTACCACATTTGTTTCCTATAGGCTTAGTACCCTCCACCTGCAGATGTCTGATTGCTCAAGTCAGATGTCACCCCCTATCCTTGACTGTGATATATCATCTCTGTACCTTAAGTCAATCAAACTCTGGATGCCAGCTAAAGAACTGATCTCTCCAATGAGATGTCTTATGATCAGGGACAGTTCTACATCCAATTTCAGCAGGAAGTAGTTTTGGAAGGAGGGAACTTCACCCCTTATCCCAAGATTTTAGACCCCATTCATTCGAGGGGGAAGTAATGTGGTATTGGTGTTCCACCCCCACCCTAAGGTATTGTTTTATGTGCACATTTTGTGTGATCCCTGTTATACTGCTGGAAAGTTCTATTGATACCAGTTGCCTAATGTGGGAAAACAGGAAGCAAGTTTTATTTCCACACTTCAAAGGGTGGTTGTGACCTATCATGGACAGGTTAGAGGTCAGAATCTAATTTGCAGGCCCAAGGAGCTATGGGAGGAAAATTCTATCAGAGGAGAACATGAAGTCACATGGCCAGGGGACAGTATCTCTGGAAATCCATAGCTTGGAATTCTATAAGGGTCCTGCCTCATCATTACCTGGTCATAGTCTTTCTGGTGGCTGTGCTGAAAGCTACCCATTCCTTCAGGGGAAAGGAGGTAGGCCTTCCCTACTCTGAACTCCATTTTTTTAAATAAATTTTTCTTCATACCTTTTTTGTGTGTCAAGTTAGTCTCCAACAAACATGGCCCACAACATGGGGCTCCCTCAGATGAGGAGCACCCGACTCACTGCCTTGGAGGAAGTGAGATTAAATTACAGGATGAGCGCTCCTGTAAAAAGTTGTTATTTTTTTTTTTTACAGTCTCTGTAAATTACATCTCCTCCAGCCTAAGCACTCGACCTTGGACCGAGGGCAAGAGTTCAGAGGAAGGAAGGGAGAAAACTTTGCCAGCGGACCACATTAAGTCAGTATACCGACCAAAGATCAGGTCACCCCGGGAACTTCCACTGTGGATCAGTCTTTTACTGAGGAAGGGGAGTTTGGGGTGGCAAACTCTTGGTTGGCCCCTTTTTCCTGTCTGGAAGTTTTTTATATTGGCACTAAGCAAATGGAGAAAACTTGGATAGAATCCTGGGAATATGAGCCAGGACAAGAAGGAGAGCCCCCGAGGATATTGGAAGGATTTGATGCGCTCCCAGGTCAAAAGAATTATGGTGGTCGCTAGGGTCCAGGGAGTTAGTCCCAACAGCCACCGACCTGCATTTTCCTAAGCCATCTGCTGTCAGGACCTCTAGATGCCTGTCCTGGAAGCTGGAGTGAGCTTATTAGAGAGGAATTTAATCCTTAGAATTGAATTGGAGTTAGTCAGAGTAAATTGAGATAAATAGTTGAATTTTGACTGGTCGAATCCAAAATTAGTTTACTTGCTAGAAAGAGACGAACTGTATTGCTCTATCTGTTCTGTGTTTGTGTGTTTGTGAAGTGTTTTGTCAAATTGTAAACGCAGCCTCAGAGGAGTGAGTGGGCTGGAGAGAGAAAAAAAATGCTTTACTCTTTGGCTTGATAATGGTGTTAATAGAAAATTTGCAAACTTTTAAGAAGTTGTTTAAAAAAAAGTCTTTCTTCATTCTAGAACGCTGACCAGGTTGTGAATGTGAAAGGAAAGATTTTGGCTCTTTCCAGAGTATTCAACTTAAAAATGTGATTCTATTAGTTAAATTGTTCAATTAAATTAAATTGTTAGGCTCTTAACCTCTAAGATTTCTTTTTAAGGAACAAAGAAGCTGGAAGAGGTGGTGAGTATTTGGTTTCTCTGAAATATAAAAGGAGAGGAGGAATATGGGTGGGATGTGCTTGGACCTTGTACTCCCTTCCCCCTCCCCCATCCCCCTTAAGAAGATGCTTAGCCTGATTGGGAAACCAATAGACAATGTTATGGAAAGTTAGTGGATTTAAAAATTTAAAAATTGTTTACTGTGATTTGTAATTATTGCTATTAGTTATTAAGCTCCCAAGCCTCATGCTTGGAAGTCACACTTTGTCGGTATTAAATTATTTAGGCCCTTTTGCCCGGGCAAGGAGGATCTCTTTTTGTAATGGAAATTAGCAGAGTAAAAGAGTGGCAGTCTGGAGTGAAAAGTTGAGTTTTGATTTAATGAGATCTCAAAGCTAAAATCTGTGCTTCATGGTTAAATTAAGTAAATATGTCTGATACCAGAGTATGTGTGTAAAATTGCAAATTCACTTTACAATTTCAGTGATTTTTTTTAGAAGCATTAATTCTGTCCAAGTGCTCAGACCATGTGGACAAGGGGAAGGTGACCCTCCCCCATATGATTTAAAGGCTGGGATGAGAGTGGAAGAGCTGGTCTGCTGGGCTTGGGTGGAGAGCTGGAAGATAGCATTTCAGCTCTTTAAGGAAGTAGAGTAAAACAAGAAATTATGGGAAGTTATAAATAAAGTTTTCTTTTAAGTAGCAAGAGTATTTGAAAAAAAAAGAAGGGCTAAAATGTGTATCATTAGTGATTACAAATCCAGGTTTGATAGAATTTCAAGTTAAAATCCATCCTGAAGGAATAATAAGCAGCATCTGAGAATGCTCTTCCTATCAGTATTCAGCAGAAAAAGAGACTGTTACTTGGCATTTATGATTGTAAAGTGCTTAACAAAAAGGTGTATTAAGAAATGCTTTGTAAAATTTTTTGTGTGGTTTTTGGAAGGCCTATCCAATTTGTATTTGTAAGTTAATTTGTTATATAAAGGTTTTATGAGGATTGGAAAATAAGAGACAAGGAACTACAGCTCCTCTTCAGTCAAGACTGGAAGGTATGGAAGCTTCTCCCTTTCCGTTTCTCCTTCTCCTTCTCCAAGCACCTTGGAAGCAGTTTTTGGACCTGACTCCAGGTTCCAGTAGGTCAGGCAACTAGAAGGCTATCTTGCACTCAAGTTTTTGGTTCAGTGGCTCTGTTCAAGGCCATGGACCTAGGCACACCCTCCAAAGCATAGCTGAGGATGGATGCTCTATCAGGAAGTGCATGCCCAACTCTCTGAATTCCCTTGGCACTAGTTGCCTCTTTTCTCTTGTATCTTTTTTCCAAGGCTTACTCCCACATCCTCCTTTTTGGTAGGAGGGACTTCCAGCCCCATTCCTGCAATGGGTCAATCCTCTTCAATCTTCCAAAATTTGCCTTTGGGTTTGTCTTTTACAAAATTGGGAAAAGTTTAGTTTCTCTAAAGAATTTAAAAGGAAAAAGCTGGTGTTCTTTTGCAACACTGTTTGGCCTCAGTATTACCTAGAGGGTCACAAAGCATGGCCCGTTTTGGGGACTTTAAAAACGAATACTCTCTTACAGTTAGAATTGTACTGTGTGCCTAGAAGGAAAGTGGATAGAAGTTTCCTACATAATGGTCTTTGTGGAGCTATTTCAGGAGCCTGTTCTCAGAAAAGACTGTGAGATGCTTGTAGCTAGAACTGAGCCTCCAAAGGAGCAATGGGGGTCAACCGGACATTTTTGATGATCCCCTTCTTGTGGCTCTCAGAGCTTTGGCCCTCTCCCTCTCCCCTGGCCCCAACAACAGGTCTTGCTCAGGTGTGAGCCTCGGCAGCTCCTCTCCCTGAGGCAATTCAAGCCCCATTCCCACAGCAGTCTCTGGGTATCTCCCTGGATGACCCTTTCCTCTCTTCAGGTGTCAGTTGATTGTTTGGCTAGCGGTGACCCCACAATACCCAGGATGGCATTATCAGAAGAGTGAGGATAAGGGAAAGGGAGATCATGTGATAATTTGCTTGTTACAAGGCCTAAGAACTGCATTTCAAAAGCAAGTAGATTTTAAAAAAAGTTAGGGAAATTACTCGGGGAGGAAAGGAAAACTCTGCCCTTTTCCAAGACTAGCTAGTAGAAGCTATTATTCTGTCTCCATTGAAGGGACAGCAGCTACAGCCTGGAAGTATCAAGGTTCAGCACATAGCCACAGCCATGGGTAGAGGGTGAAGAGGGATGGGTCAGGATGGAGAAGTCAGCCAGTAGCTGTCTGCACTTGGTAAGACAGCCCATCCTTCTGTCAATAATTTTTATATGATATGAAAATGCAATTGATGTCATCTGAAATTTACTGTTTGTGTTCACAGCTAAAACAATTTTGTTATCACTTATGAAAATTCTAAGTTTGCCATTTATAGTTCTAATGCTAAAACCTAAAGCTGGTACACTGTGTGTATATGTGTGGAAAGGAGCAGTCCTCAGGCTAGTCAAAAAGTACAGCCCCAGCAGCAGAGGAGATTGGATCAAGAGCTTGCTTTGGTGAGAATTTGAAAATGTATAGAAAATGTATAGAAATGTATAGAAATGTATACTGATTGGCTTTTAGGACAAATTTAAGATCTAAGTTGTAAGATAAAATCCCTGGGAACATTCTTTCTTAATGTAATGGGAATAATTAGATAAAGGAAAGGAAACCAAACTATAAATGTGATATTGAATCATTGTTCCATAGAACAAGATTGGGATTTAAGGATAACTGTAATTGCATCTTATCTACAGAGGAACTGAGGGGAAGAAGTCCCTTACTGAGGAAAAGTGGCCCCAGATGGTCTGGGGGCTCCAGGAATGGTCTTGATGGGAGTGGCCAGTAACTTGGGGATTTGGATTGATAGGATTAAGAGTGGGAAGTAGAACAGAGATTTGGGCATGGCCATAGAGTGGGCCTCAGGAGAGTCAGTTCACATGGGGAAAACCAAGGGGTCCTCAAGGTCAGGTTTTCCAGGGCCTTTGAGACAAATGAGACTAAAACTCTTTTAGGGTAATAGACAAAGGTTCCAACTTGGAATGAAGTCTTTACATGTTACAAAATGATGTAAAAGCCATTGGTATTAAAACAATTGAATTAATTACTGAGACTAAATCTGAGACATCTTCAGTTTGGGGAAAAGGATTTCAGTCTAAGTTTCTCAGCGGCAGGTAGCCTCTGGTAATATTTGGCATTGATGGAAAAGATAAATGTTCGTTGTGATTTGAATTCATTTCATGACCATAAGTTGAAGTTAGTGTTTGAACTTATCATATGTGTAGCTCATTCTTTTAGATTGAGCAGGTTTAGAAAGGGACAGAATAGTTTGGGAAACAGATGTAAATCTATTAGAGCAATAACATGATTGTTATTTAATCAGAACATGTATAGAAAGGCATGTAAGCCACTTAAGACTTGCTGCATAAGATGTTCCTTAGCCAACGTGAAATTATACTCATACTTAAAATTGATTATTGGAGCTTGCTGTTTTAAGATTTTTATGGGACTATTAACTGACTGTTCTTCTGAGTCTAACTCCAGGTATGGGTAGCAAGAGAGGCGATGTGAGCCACTGATGCATGATGCCAGAAAGCCTGTGAGATGCTGGTATGAACTGAAAAAAGGTGATCTCATGGGAAGGTTGGGAGAGCAGCTGTTCAGCCTGGGCTGAGGTAGGATTCTTCTGACTCAATTTTCCCACTGATACCTGGCAGACTTTAAGCCTGACTAGATGCCAGTTGACAGTCTAATCCTGCCTAGAACTGACATGAAGTTAGGAAGATGTTCTTTCCTTGTCATGTCCCTACTCTTAGTAGCAGTTTCCTGCAATCAAGAATTTTGTAAGCATAATACCAGGTCTATTAAATAATAGACTGTTGGTAGGGGAACATCTGCGGTTAAGTCTAAAATTAAGCTATCAGGCTTAGGATCCTAGACCAACAACAAGTTAGGGTCTTTTAATTCTTAGTAATAGTGTGGAGACTATTGGGTCAAGGGCTTGTGAGGTTGGCATACACAGTTATTATTTTGTCTCAGTTGGTTAATGTTAAAAAAAAATGGTTTGCGGTCTATATTGTAAATGCTTTAAAAGAAGCATCACATGACCAGAAGTAGGGATTATTTTATGATGTGATATGCATTGTGTTGAAAATGATTATTTATTGTATTTATGTAAGTACTGGAGCCTGGTATTGACCTAGGGAAATCTCATGTTCCTCATGGGGGGAATGAATAGTGAATAAATGTAAAATGTAAAAGTTGGGTTCTAATGTGAATTTCTTAAACATGATGATTGACCAAAGTTCCAATTTTGATTTTGTAAGGGTTATAAGTGTATAAAATTTAGGAAGAATCATCTGAAATTGTATTAAGTCCAGTTTTGTAGGACAGTGGACATCTGCATTTCTACAAGAAGATAAAGGGAAGAAGATGCTGAGAAGCTGTGCTGAAGACTGCTTGAAGGAGCATCCAGACCAGAAAACTGCATCACATAATGTTCCTCCCCAGATCTGCTCTATGAGATGGGACGTCTAAATGGACAGTGCACTAATTTACCTTTTCCTTTGAATCTCTGTATCTGTACTTATAACAAGGGGACTGCCCTCCTGTAATTTGTCAATGTGTTGGTCAACTTTGCTCCCTTCCCATATTCATATAAAAGGGAAATAGATGAAGGGAAGAGTTCAAGGGGGAAAGAAAGCAAGGAGGTGTAGTTTGGATTTAGGTGTGGAAACAAAAATTTTAATAAAGAGAAAAGGAGTGAGTTTGTGGGAAAACAGGAAGCAAATTTTATTTCCACACTTTGATGGGGGGTTGTGACCTAGCATGGACAGGTTAGAGGTCAGAAACTAATGTGCAGGCCCAAGGAGCTGTGGGAGGAAGATTCTATTAGAGGAGAACATGAAGTCACATGGCAGGGGACTGTATCTCGGGAAATCCAAAGTTCAGAATTCTATAAGGGTCCTGCCTCATCATAAACTGGTCATAGCCCTTTTGGTGGCTGTGCTGAAAGCTACCCATTCCTTCAGGGGAAGGGATGTAGGCCTTCCCTACTCTGAACTCCATTTATTAAATAAATTTTTCTTCATACCTTTTTTTACGTGTCAAGTTTGTCTCACCTAAGATATCATTTTATATGTTTATTTTCTAATATCCTTGTTACAATTTTGTTGCTACTTGTTACCCCACCAACCTATGTAATGGATACAAAAGGTCTTGGGGCCGAATACAGTAGCAATTTAAATGGAAAGTTCTTTCTCATTCATTAATAGGCCCATGAGACCTGCTTAAATTACATGGAAGCCTAAGTCATATGTGGTGGGAAGAGCTTGCTGAACAGGTGGAACAGGAAGGGTGGAGCAGAACCAGGAGGAAGTGAGTGAGCATGGTCAGGACAAAGGAGAGAGGACATAGGCAGGCAGGCATGGCAAGGCTTAGGCTAGGTGAGTGTTTTCTTGTGAGAAGGTCCCAGCAGAGGAGGAGAGGCTTGGGAATGGCTTTGCGCCCTGTGGTGATCATGTTTATTGATTTCTTGGTCAGTAAGAAGGATTTAGCTTTCTGGTTCTGAAATTTGGCTTCCTGGTGTCTAAATAAATGTTTTTCTTGTGCTTTCTATATGGAGAGTCTTTTATACCTTTGATTGAGAACTAAGCCAGCATATTCATACTCACCACTAGTGCTGTGAATATTGCCTTGGCAATACACTGTCTCAGTCAGTTTTGATATTTTCTTTTTTACAAAAAATATCTTCCAGGTTGAGGTCAGCCATTTTCTTGTATTTATTTCCTCCAGATTTTGCTCTTTTGAAAGGATAATATTAGTACTTCACCCAGGAACCAGGTGCTCTGTGTGGTGGAGCTTGCTCAGGACTGTTTCCACCACTGTGAAGTCTTTACCTGTAACATATCTCCTGTGTTCAGATAAGAATGTAAGAAATAGGGGGAGGAGCCAAGATGGCAGAGTAGAAAGACACACATATGTGAGCTCCAAAACCCACAGCCCATAAAATACCTGTAAAGAAGAACTCCCAACAAATTCGGGAGCAGCAGAAGCCAAAGAACAACAGAGTGGAGGAGATTTCTGTTCCAGAGAGCCCTGAAAAATTGATGCAAAAGGTCCACCACGCCCCGGACCCAGGGCAGAGCCCAGCCCTTCCTTGGCCCCGAGCCACCGAGAGGAGCACATTCCAGCAGGCTTCAGGGACAGAATCTCCAGCAGCCTCGCAGGTCCCTCTACCCACAGGTGCCGAAGGTTGGCAAGAGGGTCTCTTTGGTTGGTAGAGAGGGGTGTGGGCTGTCCCCATAACTCAGGCCCCCTCGGGAGGCAGCAGCAGAGGCAGCAGGGAACAAGGGCTCCCAAAGCAGGCAGGAACTTGGAGCCATTGTTGAAGGTCTCCTCTTAAATCCCTTGAGGAAACTGAGCCCCAAGTGGCAGCCTTGCTCCCACCTGAGCAGCTGAACTTAATCTCACACTGAATAGCAGCCCCACCCCAGCCCAAAGCCCTGAGGCTGGGAAGCAGCATTTGAATCTCAGACCCCAAGAGCTGGCTGGGTGGATCTGGAGGCAAGGTGGGGGTGGAGAGGACACTCAGAAGTCAAGCTACTTGCTGGGAAAATGCCCAGAAAAGGGAAAAAAAAGAAGACCATAGAAGGCTACTTTCTTGGTGAACAGGTATCTCCTCCCTTCCTTTCTGATGAGGAAGAACAATGCTTACCATCAGGGAAAGACACAGAAGTCAAGGCTTCTGTATCCCAAACATCCAGAACAAATATTCCATTTGCTCAGGCCATGGAAGAGCTCAAAAAAGGATTTTGAAAATCGAGTTAGAGAGGTGGAGGAAAAACTGGGAAGAGAAATAAGAGAGATGCAAGAAAAGCATAAAAAGCAGGTCCACACCTTGCTAATGGAGACCCCAAAAAATGCTGAAGAAAATAACACCTTGAAAAATAGGATAACTCAATTGTAAAAAGAAGTTCAAAAATCCAATGAGGAGAAGAATGCTTTCAAAAGCAGAATTAGCCAAATGGAAATGGAGGGTCAAAAGCTCACTGAAGAAAATAGTTCTTTCTAAATTAGAATGGAGCAGATGGAGGCTAATGACTTTATGAGAAACCAAGAAATCACAAAACAAAACCAAAAGAAGGAAAAAATAGAAGATAATGTGAAATATCTCATTGGAAAAACAACTGATCTGGAAAATTGATCCAGGAGACACAGTTTGAAAATTATGAGACTACCTGAAAGCCATGATCAAAAAAAGAACCTAGATATTATTTTCATGAAACTATCAAGGAAAACTGCCCTAATATTCTAGAACCAGAGGGCAAAATAAATACTGAAAGAATCCACCAATCACCACCTGAAAGAGATCCAAAAAGAGAAACTCCTAGAAACATTGTGGCCAAATTCCAGAGTTCCCAGGTCAAGGAGAAAATATTGCAAGCAGCTAGAAAGAAACAATTCACGTATTGTGGAAATACAATCAGGATAACACAAGATCTGGGAGCTTCTACATTAAGGGATCAAAGGGCGTGGAATATGATATTCCAGAAGTCAAAGGAACTAGGACTAAAACCAAGAATCACCTACCCAGCAAAACTGAGTATAATACTTCAGGGGAAAATATGGTCTTTCAATGCAATTGGGGACTTTCAAGCACTCTTGATGTAAAGACCAGAGCTGAAAAGAAAATTTGACTTTCAAACACAAGAATGAAGAGAAGCATGAAAAGGTAAAGAGCAAAGAGAAGTCATAAGGGACTTACGAAAGTTGAACTGTCTATATTCCTACATGGAAAGACAATATTTTTAACTCTTGAAACTATTCAGTATCTTGGTAGTTGGTGGGATTACACACACACACACACACACACACACACACACACACACACACACACACACATAGAGCGAGAGAGAGCACAGGGTGAATTGAACAGGATGGGACCATATCTTAAAATAATGAAATTAAGAAGTGAGAGAATAAAAGGAATAAAATGCACACTCATTTTGGTATGAAAACCTCTCTTACAATACAGGATAGTAGGGGAGAAGGGGATAAGCAAGGTGGGGGGATGATGGAAGGGAAGGCAGTGGGAGGAGGGAGTACTCTTGGGGATGGATAGGAACAAAAGAGAGAATAGAAGCAATGGGGGGCAGGATAAGATGGAAGGAAATATAGTTAGTCTTACACAACACTACTATCATGGAAGTCATTCTTACCCATATTCCTCCCCTCCTCTTATTTAATCCTGTTTCCACACCTAAATCCAATCAACAAATACCTCTTCACATTCTTTCCCTTATGAATCCTTCCCTTCGTCTATCTCCCTTTTATATGAATATGGGAAGGAAGCAAAGTTGACTGACACATTAGCAAATTACAGGGGGCAGTCCCCTTGGTATAAGTACAGATACAGAGATTTAAATTAATGAACAGTCCATTTAGAGGTTCCATCTCATACAGCAGTCTGGGGAGAAATATCGTCTTATGCAATTTTCTCATCTGGATGCTCCTTCAAACAGTCGTCAGCACAGCATCTCAGCATCTTCTTTTCTTTATCTTCTTGTAGAAATCCAGATGTCCACTGTCCTACAGAACTGAACTTAATACCAACTTAGATTACCATTCCTATCATTCTTACAAACATCAAAATTGAAACTTTGACAAATTGTAATTTTTTTTAAAAAAAAGAAAATTCACATTAAAATGCAGCTTCTACATTTCACAGTAAGTCATTATTCATTCCCTCATTAGGAAGATGAGATTTCCCTAAGGAGTCAATACCAGGCTCCAGTACTTATATAAATACAATAAATAATCATTTTTAACACAGTGCATACTTTTAAAGCATTTACAATATAGTCCACAAACCATTTTTCATTTAACATTAACCAACTGAGACAAAATAATAACTATGCATGCTAGTCTCACAAGCCCTTGACCTAATCATCTCCACACTATTACTAAGAATTAAAGGACCCTAACTTATTATTGTTGGTCTAAAGTCCTAAACCTGTTAGCTTAATTTTAGACTTAACCTCAGATGTTCCCCTACCAACAATCTATTATTCAATAGATCTGGCATTTTTACTTCCAAAACTTCTGATTTTAGGAATTTGCCACTAAGAATAGGGACATTGCAGGGAAACAACATCTCCCTCACTTCATGTCAATTCCGGGCAGGAGTAGATTGTCAACTGGCATTCAGTCAGGCTTCAAGTCTGCCAGGTGTCAGTGGAGAAATTGAGTCAGGAGAATCCTGCCTCAGCTCAGGCTGAACAGCCGCTCTCCCGACCTTCCCATGAGATCACCTTTTTGCAGTTCATACCAGCATCTCACAGGCTTACTGGTGTCATGGATCAGTGGCTCAGATAGCCTCTCTTGGTATCCACACCTGGAGTTAGACTCAGAAGAACAGTCAGTTAATAGTCCCACAAAAATCTTAAAATAGCAAGCTCCAATAATCAGTTTCAAACATGACTCATTTCACATTGGCCAAGGAACATCTTTTGAAGCAAGTCTAAAGTAGCTTACATGCCTTTCTATATATGTTCTAGTTCCTGATTGAATAACAATCATAAGTCATTGCTCTAATAGATTTATATCTCTTTCCCAAACTACTTTACCCCTTTCTAAACCTGCTCAATCTAAAAGAATGAGCTACACATGTGATAAGTTCAAACAATAACTTGAATTTTTGTGTTCATGTAATGAATTCAAATCAAAACAATCATTTAACTTTCAATGCCAAATATTACCAGAGGCTACCTACCTCTAAGAAAATTAGACTGAAATTCTTTTCCCCAAACTGAGGATGTCTCTGATTTAGTCTCAGTAATTAATTCAGTTAATTTGTTATAATACTAATTGCTTTTACATCATTTTGTAACATGTAAAGATCTCATTCCAAGTTGGGACCTTTGTCCATTACCCCAAAAGAGTTTTAGTCTCATTTGTCTAAAGGCCTTGGAAAACCTCACATTGAGAACTCCTTGGTTTTTTTTTTCCCACGTGAACTGTCTCTCCTAAGGTCCACTCTATCACTATGCCCAAATCTATTCTCCTTCCCACTCTTAATTCTATCAGTCCAAATCTCCAGTTAACTGGGCACTCACATCAACACCATTCGTGGAGCTCCCAGACCACCTGGGGCCACCCCCTTTTTTTTTTGAAGGGATTCCTTTCCCTGAATCCTTCTGTAAATAAAATACAATTACAGTTAACTTTAAATCCCAATCTTGTTCTATGTAACAATGATACAACATCTATTTATTCCCATTAAATTTTAGAAAGAATGTTCCCAGGGATTTTATTTACATCTTAGAGATTAAAATTGCCCTAAAAAGCCAATCAGTGAAGATCATTTCTTATACATTTTCAAATTCTCACCAAAGCAAGTTCTATATACAATCTCCTCAGCTGCTGGGGCTGTACTTGTTACTAGCCTGAGGACTGCTTCTTTCCCCCACATATTCACACAGTGTACCAGCTTTAGGTTTTAGCATTAGAATTACAAATGGCAAACATAATTATCATACGTGATAACAAATTATTTTAGCTATGAACCCTAACAACAAATTTCAGATGACATCAATTGCATTTTCATATCCTATTAGAGAAACTAAATTCTTCCCACTTTTGTAACTTACAAATACCAATTGGATAGGTAGACCTTCCAAAAAACCATACGAAATATTTTACAAAGTATTTCTTAATACAACAAATATTTCCTCTCTTACGAACAGTTTACAGTTTATCACAATCCCCTTGAAACTAATTGACAGAAATCACAAGAAAAGACCTAAACCCAAAGCCTTTTCACATTTGCCCATAAACTTTCTTTTACAAGCATAACTTTAGAATAAATGCTTGATTCATGGCAAAAACAATTTTAGCTAAAGCTTCCTTTTCAATAGCAGAAATAAACTTTTAACATAATACATCCTCAGATGGAACAGGCTTGAAAATCACACACACACACACACACACACACAGATATATATATATATATACATGTACATTTTTAAAGCGTTCTCATTTTCTTAATAAGAATGCTACAACAAGGAAACTCTTACAAAAAAATTCATAATAGCTCTTTTAACCAATTCATTAAATCACAATGGAATTTCTAATACAATATTTAGATGAATTACCTAAAAATTTAAACTTATTTAAGTTTACTTAAAGCTTAAAATAAGCCATTAACCTACTCAACTCCTTTTTTATATAACAAATATAAGTTTCAAATTATCAAATTTCTATCACATCTTTTCAAAATCCCAATCTATATGTAATACATTACAGAATTTAAAATCATGTAACAGTTACATTAGATAAATGTTGCACCTAACAAATACCTATCCTTTTGTTACTGGATCTAACATTTTTGGCAGAAATGCCACTGGGTGTCTCTGCCTTCCTCTTATTTGTGCCAGGATTCCCAAGGCCACCCCTTTCTGGCCCTCCCACTCTGCAAAGAAAAAGAAAAACCTAAACTTATTATCTTTTTACTTTAAATACATTGTCTGGCATCAAATATATTGATCTAATTAAACCTAAATTCCACACTCTCAGCTCTAAGTTGCTTACTTGAGATTTTCTTTTACTTTCTAATCTTCTGCTTCCTTCCTCCAAACTTTAATAAATTCTAACCTATCTGAGACATTACATTAAGAATGACACATTTCACGTATTCACAAATCCAAATACAACCAGAATGAATTCAATTAACTTTCTGTTATTTCCCATCACACTAAAATTTCTTCTTTTGGGTGAGGCAGGAAATGGTTAAATGCTTGCTAGCATGCCTCTTTGATCTGAGGGACAAAAATAAATTCCCTCCCTCCCTTTTATACTTCTTTCAAGTCTTCTGATTACACAGTAGCCGTGCTCCTCTCATCATCTCTACCTGCTTAAATTCTCTTGCGTTTCCCTCAAGCCATTTTGAAACTGCACATAACTTATTTCTTTCTACTCCTAATCTGACACTTCTCCTACATTCTTTTACTTGCTGTTACCAACCACATCAACTGAACAGTAAAATAATATTTTTTTTTCCTTTCTCTCCCTCCTTGTCCCTCTGCCCCTCTGAAACTAATCTGGAGGGGTTGAAGAAAGGGAGTAACAGGAATTTCAAGGACAGTTCAGCTCAGCCTTTCGGCTCATGCTGGCTGGCTGGCTAAATTTACAATCTTATCAGATAAAAACAGAGACACACAGACTTTCATTCCCACAGAAATACCAACACAACATAGACACACAAAACATTTAACAAAACAAAATAGTCCATATAGGTTTAAATTTTTGGCAAACCCAGTCCTCGGAGGAACCATATTTGGGCCAAATTGTGCCTCCTCCTCTGATGTCTTTTCACCCCATATGAAACAACAATACTTAATCATCTTCTTCTACATTCTTTTCTCTATAATTTGGTAATTCATGCCAATTTTGTAATCGGTTTCCCAAGGGACTATTTACCAGTACTTCTTCCTGACTCCACTCCGAAGCTCAATTCTTGGACTGTTTCTATCTCATTTTGGATGAGACACCAACACCTCCAAGTCTAAGACTCAACGAATTATGCTGGCTCCCCTGCTAGCTCTCTTGCTGGCTCTCAAGTGGGGGTTGCCCCCCACCAGCAGTCACCCGGCAAACGTTTTTTGGGGGGCCCTGGGGTCCCACAGTCCACTAATTTGGTTGGGAGTCGTCACCTTTTCCCAGAGTCTATCTAAGACTCAATGAATTGACCCCCAGACCCCCCTCTCCCGCCCCGCGCTTACCTCTGGGTGGCATACTCATACAAGTTGCCTGACTGCAAACCTCAACACCAACTGGTTGGTATTTTTACACACTTTGCAGCTTCGGAGTCTTTGGAGTCCTTATCTCTATTCTTTTCTGTCCTCACTGAGTTCCTCTACTTTGGGTCGTTACTTTGCAGACAGGGAGGCCCGGCAGCCCTTTTCAAGGACCATCGGGGAATCTCCCCATGGGCACCCAGTCTTTGAACTGAGGTGCCAGCCGTCTCTCAGAAAGGTCACAGATCCCGGGCGAATGCCCCCAAACTGTGTGGGATGGCTCAGGTCCCTACATAAATCAATTACTCAGAGGCCTCTCCAAGTGATGACAGAAAAGTGATTTATTTGATTCTCGAGAAGCGGGGCTATCCTGTAGGAGTAGGAAAGACAAAGACAAAGAAAAGGCAGTGATTTATATAGACCCTAACGCAAGTCCCTCCTCCCCCACTGACCATGTTCCTCATTAGCTGAGAATATGATCTTACATTCTAGACACGAAATCTAACCAATCCCTTTTGAAATGAAGACATCGAGGAATTATGTAAGTTTTGTCCAATCACTGAGACCCTAATACACTACACAGTTTTATATTCTTATATAGAACTATTCTATTCTAAAAATATTGTAACCTTGAGCCTCTAGGTCTTACCTCACCCCTGGGAGAAGAATTACAATCTGAGAAGTCTTCACTAAACCTATCCCACTCAATAGGATATAAAAGAAACCCACAAAAATAGTCAACATTTCTGAATATTACTAACAAAATCCAGCAGAGCTAGAACAAGAAATTTCTTGCAAAACAATGACAGAATTTATAAAAGATCTGGGATTGTGCCTACAAAGCCATATTCAGGAATTATATCAATACAACCAGAAAATATGCTTTACAAAAATAAAGGATGACTCAAAGAATTTCAGACAAATCAATTGTTCAGGGATGTGCCATGCTAGGATAGACTAGAGACTGGACCAATGATTTCGCTGTTAAAGGGAAGTCCCCAAGGAGGAAGCTCCTTCTACTCATGCAGGTCTGGCACCTTCTCTGCAACTTAGACAATTGGTAAGCTGCCTAAAGCACTGAGAGTTTGAGTGACTTGTTCAGGGTCACACAAACAATGTGTGTCAGAGGAAGAATTTGAAACTGGCTAGGTGTTCAGAGCTTTGAAGCCAGCTCTTTATTCACTAAGCCATATGGCTTCTCATGAGTCAAGCTCATCTAACAAAAATGACATCACTATATCAAATAAATTGCAGATTTAGCAACATACCAATCAAACTATCAAAGGTCAACTAAAGTTCATCTGGAGCTCTAGAAAAATACAAAAAATATAGAAAAATGGAAAGAAAGTCGAGTAGCCATATGAGATCCCAAACTATGCTACAAAGCAATAATCATCAAAAGAATTTGGAACTAGTTTAAAAATTAGAAAGTTGATCAGTACAACAGATTAAATACACAAGATCTAAAAGTCACTGAATGTAATAGCATCGGTCCCCTGGGGTCTATTGAGAAACTCAAGAACACTAAGTACCAGGATAAGGATCAGATATGTAATAACCTATCATGGTACTTAAAAAATTGAAAAACTACATGGGAGAAATTAAGCTTGGACTAATAGCTCACTCCATATAAAACAGTAAGCTTGAAATGGTTTTCTTCCACAATGAAAGGTCAGATCATGAAGGAATTAGAGGAGCAAAGGAAATACCCTTCCCACTATGACTGGGGAATGAATTAGTTTTACTGAACAAGTGATAGACTCACAGGGGATAGAAAGATTTGATTATATAAAATTGAAAACTTTTGGACAAACAAGATTAAGGAGTTCCAAAGTAAAAGTAAAATAGTAAACCAAGAGGCAGGAGAGAATCTCTGTAACGGGACAAGTTAGAGCCGACCCCTATCCATTTCAGGATGCCACACTGGGAGCCTGCCTAGATAACCTAGGGGCTTGTCAGTAGGGGTGGAACTAGATGGATTTCAGGAGGAAGGGTCTCGTCCTTGTTTGCAACGTGGCAGTTCTTTGTCCTGGCACCAGATGTCCAGTGGAGAAGACACCCATATAAGGAAAGGTGATAGGTGATAGGTTCAATGTGAAAGGTGATAGGTGATAGGTCCTACATAGGCTTAGGAATGTTGTACGTAGGTTAGTCTATATATGCATGTGATTTAGATGAATAAAACGGAGTCTTCACCACCTTTGTGTCCCGCCCCATTTCATTACTCACGAGATCAAGGCCTCTTGTGGGACAAGAGCCTTGGGTCGGGGTCAGGGGTTCCCGTAAATGGTCTAGGGATCCCCAACATTCTGGCGCCCAACGTGGGGCAGAAAAAGAAAAAGAAAAGAAAAAATCCACGGAACACAGCACAGGGCCAAAAGCGTAGTCCTTTAGCGGGGGAGAAGACGTACCTGTGTGCCCTGAGGTGCCTTGGGGAGTGACCACCCCGAGAAGAAGAATTCCGTGCACTCAGCCTCAGGAAGAAAAAGGACAAAGACAACACCAGTTTTGTGAGTAACCTGCTTCGCGAGCAGTGAAGTAAGACTAATCTTACTATGGGGCTAGTTGAATCAGTAGAGACGGCCGATAGAGAAACTTTTGTTAAGATAATTTACAGATCAGCTAAGACACAGGGGGTCATCATTCAAAATAAAGTGATCAGGGAGTTCTTAAACGAAGTAGAAAGAATTTGTCCCTGGACAAAGCAGAGACACCAGCCTCATTTCTCCTCCAGAGCCATCTGAATCCAGTGATCAGATATTCATCAGGATGGCTGGAGATGATTCAGGATGAGGCAATTGGGGTTAAGTGACTTGCCCAAGGTCACACAGCTAGTGAGTGTCAAGTGTCTGGGATAAGATTTGAACTCAGGTCCTCCTGACTCCTGCACTGGTGCTATATCCACCGCACCACCTAGCTGCCCCCAGAATATAAGGTATTAGGCATGGGAAGTAAGGAGAGTATAATTCCATGTGGCCAATGGGGTATTTTTCATGCCACAGAGGAAAGTGAAACCCGGAGGGGCACAGACAGTCCTAGGGTTGCTAGGGACAGCTTGGACTGCCTTACCCCAGGGGTGTGTCTGATCACATTTTGGTAAAGTCCCTGACCTGTTGATTGCCTGAAGGAGGTTACTGAGGAAGGAGGATGGGTCAGGTGGATTTTTCCATGAAGGGTCAGAGAATTCATAAAGGCAGGTGATTAGGGCAGTATGTATCACATGTTGCATAATGATCAGGTATTTCTGAGACTGGACTCCAGCAGTCTTTTCATGAGACACACATTTGTACACAGTGAGGTGTACTCAAGACATTATCATGAAGGAGGGCACATCAATTGAGGCCAGGAATCTCATGTCCTAAACAGGGAGAGGTTCCTATGGACAAATTCTTTGGCAGGGACACCAAGACAAAATGCAGAACCTTCTCCAACGTAAGCACTGTGACTTGTGGGAAAGAGGGTTGTTCAGGTACTGCAATTGGCCCCCTTTTAGATCTATGGAGGTATTGGTGGCAGATCCAGCCATCTTGAATACCCCCATATCCTGCAGTCTCACCAGGGTTACCCATGGTTCACTTTCTTCAGGGGGATTGGGGCCAGGCCAACCCTGCCCAAAAGGCCAGTAGACTGGGTGAAAAAATAAACAGTCATAGGAGGGTGCAGTAAGAGAATTAGCATTTTCAAGGACAGAGAGAATGATTTGAGGTGGCATATGAGAGCAAGTAGCAGAAGTTAAGAAAAAACAAAACAAAATGAGATAATAAGAAGAGGCAGGATAAACCAAAGGGTGTCACCCATTTCCTTTTGCACTTCTCTTGGGTGGCTCCTTCTGGAACAACAATTTCAGGTCTTCAAGGACTCACAGGTATATCCAGGGCTATCTGGAATGTCTGAAATGCCTGGGGAAGTAAAGGGGGTGCAGGCTTAACACAGGACACATGGGTCCAGCTGGGGAGGCCCTCAAGTTTTATGGCAGTGGAAGCAGTGAGAATAAGCCGATAGGGGCCCTTTCACTTTGTATCCAAGTGTTTACTCCTATGGGCCTTCCAGGACTTTTAGGTAAACATGTCTCCGAGTGCACAGAGCTGGAAACTTTACAGCAATGTTCGGTGGGTTTGGGGAGGGTCTCATTAGCATATTTGGTCAAGAGGACTGCTCCAAGGTGAGTTGTAAACTGCGTGATTAAATGCTGCTCTGGGTCTACAAGAATGTCAAGTGTTAAGAAAGGTCTCCCATACAGGAGTTCAGAGGGGCTAAGTTTAATATTATCCCAGGGAGTGAAGCAGACCCCTAATAACCCCACAGGGATGAATTTTCCCCACTTCTCTCATGTTTCCCGACATAATTTGGCCAATACACATTTGAGAGTATGATTCATCTTTTCTACTTTACCTGATGATTGTGTGCAAATGGTGAAGATCCTCAGCCACTCCTTGGGTTACTTGGGAGGTGAAGCCAGGCCTGTTGTCACTTGGCAGTGTGGCAAACCAAGCAGTAATGATTTCCTTTAGGAGGGCTTTTGAAACCTCCTGGGCTTTTTCAGTTCTGCAGGGAAAAGCCTCCATCCAGCTGGTAAATGTGTCTGCTAGTTCAAGTAGAAGCTTAAAGCCTCTGCAAGGTGGCATGTGGGTGAAATCCATCTGCCAGTCTTCACCTGGACACATGCCCCTCTTCTGTAAGGAAACGAAGGGGAAGGGGCTTGACAGCTCCTTCAGGATTGACTTGGGCACATATGGGACATGCACAGCAGGCTTGCTGAATGGTTACTCCCGGTTTGTGACCGGTGAAAATAGTTCTCCTAGGGACAGGGGGGCCTTCTTCCATAAGTGAGTGACCTGATGTAAGCCAAAACAGAGCTTCCATTCGCTCTCTCCTGGTATGAGAAGCTGTCCTAAGGCTGTCTGGAACCACCCTGAGGGGGAGAGTGTGTAGCAGTGTTCCTTATCAAAAGCCTGTTCTTGGGGGCTATAGCAAGGTGGATAAGGATCAGGGAGTTGAGGGATTAGGGGAACCAGTATAATGGCTTGGTGGGCAGTTCCTTCTGCAGGTATATCTGCAAGTCTATTTTCCATAGCTTCTTCTCCCTCACTCTAACCCTTTCTGGTGGCCTTTACAAAAAAATTACACACACCTCTTGTGGCTTATGAACTGCTTTGAGGAGGTGGAAGATTTCCTGTGCAAGCTTAATAAGGGAGTTTTTTGCTGTTAAAAATCCTTTTTCCTTCAAATAGCCCCATGAGTGTATAAAACATGAAAGGCATATTTGGAGTCAGTAAAGATGTTCAACCTCTTATTTTCCCCTAGTTCTAGGGCTCTAGTAAGTGCTATGAGCTCAGACTTCAGGGCAGAGGTCCCAGGGGGTAGAGGTTTGCCTCAATGGTATAGTGAAGACTGACAATTGTATACCCTGCTTTCTTCACCCCTTCTTTGACAAAGCTTGACCCACGAATGTAGAATTCTTTTTCAGGATTGTCAAGGAGTAGATCTTTGAAATCTTGCCTGCTAGAGTAGACCAGGTCCAAGGTCTTCTCACAGTCATGGGCCAGTCCTTCAGAATTTATATTATCTGGGAGAATGGTTGCTGGGTTAGGGGTGTGACATACTCAGAGGGTCAGGTGAGAGGTATCTAGGAGGAGGGCTTGGTATTTAGAAAGCCTTCCACTGGAAAGCCAGCAGAGACCCTTGACTTCTAAAATGCTCTGAACCCTGTGAGGAGTGAGAACTTCTAAAGGTTGGCCCAGAGTGAACTTAGAGGCTTCCTTAATTAAGAGGGCATTAGCTGCTACCACCCTAAGGCAGGAGGGCCACTCAGGGGCAAATGAATCAAGCTGCTTAGAGAAATAAGCTAGTGTGCAGGGATCAGGTCCTAGGGACTGTATTAAAACTCCTAAAGCTTGGCCCCATCTTTTGTCAACATACAGAGTGAAAAGCTTTTCCAGATTCAATAGGGCCATTGCTGGAGTCTTGGTTAATTTGGTTTTAAGAGTCTCAAATGCTTTGGTTTGATCAGGTCCCCCTTCTAAGGGAAGCGAGTCAGAGTCCTGGGTAGAGTCATAAAGAGGCTTTGCAATAATGCCAAAATTAGGGATACAGATTCTACGAAATCCTGTCCTGCCTAAATAGGTACAGAGCTGTTTTTTTTGTGTGACTGGAACAGGGATAGATAGAACTGCCCTTTTTCTTTCTGGGATTAGAGGTTAAGAAGTAAGAGTCAGCTCATGACAGAGATATTTCACAGTTTGGCAAGCAATAGGAGCTTTGGTTTAAAAGACTCTATAGCCCGGGGTTCGAAGGAAGTTAAGGGTCTGTGTGGTGGTAGCTTCTCTGGTGGGGCTACAGATAAGTATATCATCTACACACTGGTTTAGACTGCTATTATTCAACTATAGGTCCCTCAAATCTTTTCTCTGATTTTGGTCAAATAGGTAGGGTTGTCTCTAAAGCCCTGGGGCAGGACTGTCCAAGTTAATTAAAGTGAGTTTGGTTCTCTTGGGAGTGTTCATTCAAAGGCAAAAACAAACTGAGAGTCTTTGTGGAGTGGTATGCAAAAAAAAAATGCATCTTTAAGGTCTAGAGTGGACAACCAGTGAGCATCCCCCAGGATCTGGGTAAGGATAGTGTAAGGGTAGAGCACTATGGGGTAGATTGGTATTATAGCCTCATTTATAGCCCAAAGATCTTGCACCATGCGGTACTCCCCATATGATTTCTTTACTGGAAGAATGAGTGAGTTGCACAGGGACTGGCATGGGACCAAAAGTTCATATTCAAGCAATTTCTTCATCAATGGTTGTAATCTCTTCTGGGCCTTGGGCTTAATTGTATATTGGCACCAGTGGGTGAATAGATAAGGCTCTCTGAGGCAAATAATGGGAGGAATTGCATGAGTCACTAGGCCAAGGTTTCCTTGGTCCTCAACTGAGGTGTCCACCACCTCCCAGATTTCAGGTGGAATATGAGGCATCCTTGAGGAGAGTAGCAATAGTGGTGCCAGTGGTTTCAAGAGGGAGAAATTTGACCTCAATTTTACTATTAAGTCCCGTCCCAGTAAAGGTGGAGGGCAGGAGGAGAGAATAGGAAGGAGTGGTCAAAGAGCAAGTCTCTGAGATAACAGGGCAGAGGGAAGGTTCTAAGGAACTTTCTAAATTTACCCTCCATCCCCACAACCTGCTGGTATGCAGGGCGGGTGGGACCAGAGTGCTGTTGCAGAACTGAATAGGATGCTCCCATATCTATCAATAATCAAGAGTTTTTCCTGCCACTTGTAAACAAAACCTAGGCTCAATCATAGTGATGTAGAGGAAGGGAGTCTCATTGATCCCTGGTCCTGTCATGCCTCACCCAGAGAAGGCTGGAATGTAGGGTCATGGGAGGAGGCAGCTCAGCCCTTTTCAGAGCAGTCCTTTTTCCAATGTTCCTCCTGTTAGCAGACAAGGCATGGACCTGAAGGTTTTTTATTAGGCAGGAGACAGTTAGGAGACCAATGGCACTGCTTGTGACAGTGAAAGTATGAGGCTTTCCCAGGAGTTTTAGGGGTGGGTCCTTCTGGCACCCAGATATGGAGGCAGCTAGGATTTGAGCCTGTTCTCTGTTCCTGGCCCTGGCCCTGTGGTCTCTTTCCTTTACTGCAGCTCGGTCCCTATTACTGAATACCCCAAAATATATTTCCAAAAGTTGGGTCTGTGGTGTCTGAGGACTCAAAACTCACTTCTTCAGTTTCCTCTGGATGTCTGGGGCAGACTGACTAATAAAATGCATACCAAGGATTGCAGTCCCTTTCTTGAGGTTTGGAATACTGGGGGACCCCAAAATACCAACATGCCAGGTCCTGCTCAAATGAATTTGACACAAGCCTTCTTAAAGCCAAAGAAAAAAAACAAAGTTTATTAAAGATTTGCCATATTGAGTGGACTCTTAAGGAGCCTAAGCATTTGTAATGCTTGTTACCCATGGGTCAGATAAAAATCTCAACAAGGCAGGGTCAGAGCAGGATTGAATCTGAGCACATTCATGGAGGTCAGATGGAATTTAAATACAGAAAAGACTGAGGGAAGAATTCAGGTGTTGCCAAGCAGTCTCAAGTCCCAGGGATGGTCTTGATAGGAGAAGTCAGCCTGGAATGTAGATCAAACTCAGGGAGGATTCTAATAGGAGTGGCTGGTAGTCCAGACAATCCACAATCCTGGCTGGGTGACTGGGACCTCAAGAGAATGCTAAGAAGTGGCAGAAGGGGAGGAATACCAAAAGACTGCTAAATCAAGCAGGGGGAATTCAAGGAGCCCCCAAGGTCAGGCTTTTGGGATCCCTTCAGACAAATGGGACGAAAACTTTCCTGGTCCAAGGGACAAAGGTCTTGGTTTGGGCTTGTACCCCATCATTCCCCCCTCAAACAGATGGGACCCAAATTCTTTTGTGGTAAGGGGTGAAGATCTTGGCTTCTAAAACTGCTGCCTTCTGGTAAGGGGCATAGAGCTGTCCCTGCCTTTCTGGGTCCTGTTCAAGGGGTCAGACTTCAGAACCTGGGTGGTGCCAGGTCCAGGGAGTTGGAAACCTTGGATTTAGTCAGAGGTTGAGCTGTCATCTGGAAGCTGATGGCTTGAACCTGGAGGAGACAAACCTGACAAGAATGTTAAGCAAACAAAGACCAAATAGGCACAAAAGGATTATAGGTAGTAGAGGAATAAGAATAGGGGCAAGTAGAGAAAGAAGCCAGGATTCCCATGAAGATGATTTGGGGGCACTAATTTACTGTGGTCTGAGTTTGGGTGCCCCAAGGATCAGAATGGTTGCACATTAAGCTCCCATTTGAGAGGGGTGTCTTTAAGAAATCAATGAGAGTATTCTAACTAGAAGGAGCTGTGGCATTGTGCCTTAATTTAGGAGTAAAACTTAAAAAGGGAAACCTACTAGGAGAATAAGGAGAGGGATGTGGTCAAAGATGCAAATAGGAAATGCTCCCTCATAACAATTGGTACAGCTGGATGATGTAAAGTTATTGGAGAGGGAAGTTTTCCCAAAAATATCCTGCCCTGTGGGTGTGAGTGGCATACACAACAATTTTGGACTACCCCCCCAGCCTAATCAGTTTCCCAGTTTGATCAAGGAGTTATCCTCCCACTTTCAGAGGCCAAGTGTATTTGAAGTATCAGGGAGGAGGAGGAAAAATGTTAACACTGTCATTGCCAATTCAAAAGGAAACAGTTTCACAAGAGAGAGAGAAGTAAAAAGGAAAAAAAAAATATTTTTCCCTGGAGGGGATTAAAGAAGATTATGGAAAGGCCAAAACATAGAGGGACATGTTTGATAAGGGAGTTTTTTTCTGTCAGATATTTCCCTTTTTTCCAGATTGCTCCATGGGCATATAGAACAAGGAAAGCATATTTTGAGTAAATAAAAACATCAACTGGACTGAGTTCAGGTACTAAAGTATGGGTTAAGACTCCCAAAATTTATCTTCTTCTTTCATTAACACACAGAGTGAAAGGTTTTTCTAGATTGGATAGGGCTAGTGATGGGATGGTGGTCAAATTAGTTTTCAGTCTCAAAAGTTTTAGCCTGATCCAGACCCCACTGTAGAGGGAGTAAGTCAGGGCCTTGAGTGGAATTGTAAAGGCACTAAGCAATAAAGTGAAAAATAAGAATCCAGAGTCTACAAAATCCAGCCATGCCTAAAAAGACTTGAACCTGTTTCTTAGTGGTTGCAACAGGGACAGTGCTTTTGCTCTCAGAGGTAAAGGAGAGAGAGGTGGGCATGAGGTCAAGGCCCAGATACTTTTGGATTGGCATGCTATCTGGACTTTATTCAAAGAGACCCTATAGCCTTGAGTGCCCAAGAAATTGAGGGTTTCTTTGGCAGCAGCCAAAGAAGCAGCCTGGGTGGGACTACAAATAAGAATATTATGCACATGCTGAATTAAGCTGCAATCTGCTAGTTTGAGGTTCCTTAAATTGCTTCCCAAAGTCTGGATAAATAAATGAGGGTTATCTCAAAACCCTTGGGGCAAGACTGTTCAAGTTAGCTGATATGGACTTGATTCCCCAGGAAGAGTCCACTCAAAGGAAAAAATAAATTGTGAGTACTCTCCATTGAGGCTTTTTTCTGGGAAGGATTGCAGTGTAGTATGGAGATGAACAATGGACAAGTATTTTATACTTAAGTAATTTTTCAATTAAAGGTTGTAGTCCTTCCCAGGCCTCAGGCTTAATCAGATACTGGGAGAGGTTGGGGAACACTTTAGGGTCTGGGAGGCTAACAATGGCTGGGGTGGCAGAAGTAGCTCGCCCTGGAATTCCCGGATCCCAAACAATTGACTCAACTATCTCCCACACTCTCAAGTGAACATGGGGAGATTTAGTGAACGGAGGGAAAAGGGAAATGGGAGGATTAACTAGAGAAAACTGGCTCCCCAATCTCACCATCAGGTCCCTTTTCAGCAAGGGGGCAGGGCTAGAGGAGGGCATAAGGAAGGAGTGTTTAAACAACAGATCCTCAAGTAGGTTGGGGAGGGGGGTATATCTGGAGACATTCCTTAGTTTCCTCTTCAATGCCTATGACCTGAGGCATCAAGGGGCGGGCAGGGCTAGAGTAACTAGTTAAAGCAGAGAATTTATCCAAATTAAAGTGGGCAACTTTTGCCCAGGGCTTGGAGAGAGGTGGAGAAACTGGGTATGCTGCTAAGTCTAAGGATTCCCCATTTTTCCGAGTCTTGAGAAGACTGGAGAACAGAGTATTGGGGGGCAGTTCCATCACTTTTCCAACCTTGGGGACAATCCTTCTTTCAATGTCCCTTCTGGTCACATGGGCATAGTTCCATAAGTGCCAGTTCCTGTGATTCCCTCTGGGGGGCGCCCTGGAGGGGTACTTCTTGGACCAGTGACCCTCCTTGTAGCATCAGAAGCAGGTTTCCCCACTGTTCAAGTAGCCAGCCTTTCTCCAAGGGGATGCCCTGGAGGGGTGCTCCCTGGGTCTTTTCCTGGCCATGGCAACAGCCAAGAATTGAGCATGTTTTCTGTCTCTGGCCCTCTTTCTGAGCTCTTTTTCCTCTGTTTTGACTAGGTCTCTGTTGTTGAAGACTCCAAAGGCTGTCTCCAGTAATTGGGCCTGAGGTGTTTTGGGTCCCATTGCCAATTTTTGCAGTTTCCTCCTAATATCTGGGGCAGATTGATTAATAAAATACATGCTAAAGATTGCTGCCCCTTCTATGGAGTCAGGATCCAAATTTGTATGCTTTTTAACAGCCTCTACTAGCTGGTCTTGAAAAAGGGCAGGGTTTTCCTTTTCTCCTTGAGTAATTTCCCTAACTTTTTGAAAATTTACTTTTTCTTGAAGTGCAGTTTTTAGGCCTTCTAAAAGGCAAATTACCATATGGTCTCTCTTTCCTCTGTCCTCACTCTTTTGATAATCCCATCCTGGGTCACTAGTGGGAACAGCAGCTGTTCCTGGGGGGTATTTTGGGGCTCATCACTAGCCAAACTATCCCCAAACTTTTGGGTGTGTTCCCAAATATTCCTCTTTTCCTCAATGGTACACAGCAGGCAGAGAAAAGAATATGTAGATCTTTCCAAGAAAGTTCAAATTGTAGGGATATGCCCCTAAAACCCTCAGTAAACTTATTGGGGTCTTCTGAGTATCTCCCTAGTTTCTCCTTAACCTGAATGAGGTCTGAGATAGAGAACGGGATGTGGACTCTAATAGTCCCACTAGAGGCAGGCACTTCTCTCAGGGGAAAAAAGCCTTGAAGGCACTGTGGGGGCAGGGGCTTGGTTAGAGAGATAGAAGTCCTGAGTTTTCATGAGGGAGGTGTCGGGGAATGCTGACTCAACTGGTTTGGACTGCAAGGCCAGGGCATCTGGCTGGCAGGGGAAAAGATCAGCTGGTAACTGAGGAAGGAAAGGTGTCAGAGGGGGAGATACCCCAGAGAATTTGGTGGAAGTGGGACCTAAGGCAAGAGTGGATGTTGCCCCAGGGAGATGGGCTGCAGAAGGAGGTACCTCAGCAAGACTCGTGACTGGGAACTGAGCAGGGGTCACCTCGGGAGGAGGGGCCATGGGAGGAGATGCTGAATAGGAGACATGGAAGGTAAATGAGGCAGGAATTGAAGGGGTAGGGGTAGAGGAAAAGGGAAGGGAAACCAAGGGAAAGAAGGGGTGGCTGAGGAGGAGGCCAGAGTTGAGGGAGGTAAGGGAGTGGCAGGAGGGGCTGTGGGAGATTGGGGTGAGGATAGGAGTTGGGATGGTGGGAATGGAGATAGGGAATGAGGTGAGGCCGAGAACCAAATGTCCAATTCACCCCCATTGCCCTTTTGTGGGGTGTCTCTGGCTACAAGCATCTTACAATCTTTTCCTAGAATGGAGTCCTGAGAGAGCTTGATGAAGGCCATTATGTAGGGTGTTTCTATCCATTTTCCTTTTTGGTGACAATATAACTCAAACTGTAAGAGAATATTACATTTTAAGGTTCCAAAAATGGGCCATACTTCTTAGTTCTCCAAGTGATACGGAGGCCAAACTGTTGTGAAAGAACACTAACTTTTTCTTTTTAAGTTCTTTAGGGAAGCTAAATTTTTTCCATTTTTGTAAAAGACAACCCAAAGGCGAATTTTTGGTGATTGAAGAGGATTGACCCATTACAGGCGTGGGGCTGGAAGTCCCTCTCTCCATAAAGGAGGATGTGGGAGTAAGGCTTGAAAAAAAAAAAAAGAGAAAAAAGAAATTGATGTTTTCCTAATTCCCTACCATGAAGGGAATTGAGAGAGTTGAGCATACATTACCTGACAGGGCTTCCATCCTCTGTGCTTTGGAACATGTGCCCAGGTTCACAGCCTCAAACATGGCCACTGGACCAAAAACCTGAGTTCAAGACAGCCTTAGCTACCCAACCTACTGGGATCTGAGGTCAGGTCCAAAAACACCTGCCAAAGGTGCTTGGAGAGCAAGAAGGGATAGGGAGAGGGGGAGGCTTACGTACCTTCCAGTCTTGGCAGAAGAATTTGAAATTAGCAATTCTTCCCGGTCAGGGAACCATATGTTGAGGTTTGGGGTGCTGGGGACCCCAAAATACCGACACACTGGGTCCTGTTCAAATGAATTCGACACAAGCCTTCTTAAAGCCAAGGGGGAAAAAAAAAACAAGTTTATTTAAGATTTGCCATATTGAGTGGGCTCTTAAGGAGCCTAAGCACTTGTAATGCTTGTTACCCGTGGGCCAGATAGAATCTTGGCTAGGCAGAGTCAGAGCAGGATTGAATCTGAGCACCTTCATGGAGGCAAGATGGAACTTAAATATAGAAAAGACTGAGGGAAGAATTCAGGTGTTGTCAAGCAGTCTCGAGTCCCAGGGATGGTCCTGATAGGAGAAGTCAGCCTGGAATGTAGATCAAATCCAGGGAGGATCCTGATGAGAGTGGCACATTGCTCAAGGACATGGACAAAGAGGCTGGGCATGGAGAAGCAAGAGTAGGAGGCAGAACTAATGGCTAACTGGGCCAACCACTCCAGGGCCTGGCTGGAACTGACAGGAAGAACATGCTGGCAGGCAAACAGTTTGGGGCTGGACATGGAATATTCAGGAGAGGCCTGGACACATGGTACCCCAAGGCACATGGACAAAATACCAAAAAGCAGCAACCAAACTCTCTGGTGGGTAGGCTGACTGAAACCAAAGGCTCTTCACTTAGCACTGGAGATCTCAAGCCAAGCCCTGATCCAGCAGTGGTGGTGGTTTTCTCTATGCACGTCTCTTCTGCTTTCACATGAAAAACTTTTTAAAGGCTTTTTGGGAGGTGGCAGGTAGGAGCTGATAGAGCACCAAGCTCAGCAGCAGGAGCAGAAAGAGATCCCATTGCTCTCTGATAAAGTTTACATGGGTGGATTTTGGGGCATACAGATTTCTTATAGAAATTCTTACATAAAGTCCAATTCGTATGATGTGAATTTACATAAAGCAACATCTGTTTGCACTTCTTTCTATTCCCATTCAGTTTTCCCCAGAGGCCTTCCATAAATAAGTTTTCTAAAATTCTATTCTGCTTTCTAATCCATTTTGCTATCTACTTCCATTTTATGAATGGTTCATGTCACTGACACTGTTAGGATTACTACATTACATTTCCCTCCATCCTATTTTCTTCTGTTTCTCCTTCTCTTTTTATCCAGTCCTTCCCATAATGTTTATTTTATATATGGACACTGCCTTCTTTTATCTGCCCACCTTTTTATCACTACTTTTGCTTTCTCTTATCCCCTTTTCCTACTTACCTACAGGGTAAGATGTAATTTTATGACCAATAGAGTCAATATGTATTTTCCCTTTTTGAATGAATTTAGATGGCTGAGGTCCAAGCATTGCCTTCCTGACATCCCCAGCCCCATCCTCACCTCAGCATTTTTTAACCCAATGTAAAACCTCTTCCTTGCATGCCTATTTTATGTGAGATCATTTCCCCATTCTTTCTCAGTGTCCCCACTCTTTTTCAAGAGTGTCCATATTTCTCCCCTATTTGTTTTACATCATCCCTACCTAATTGTCTCACTCTCAAAACTTCTTTTTAGAAAGAATCCTTCTACCTACTTGAATAATGATAAAATTCTTAGAAGTTAAGCATTTCATCTTCTTTTAGAAAAAAGTACACAGTTTAACCTTATTGAGTCGCTTAATATTTCTCTTTCATATTTACCTTTTAATACTTCTTTTGAGTCTTATATTTGAAAATCACATTTTCTCTTCAACTCTGGTCTTTTCATCAGGAATGCTTCAGAGGCCTCTATTTCATTGTTCATTTTTTTTCTCGATGTGTTTCCCCAGAGAGTAAGCCTATAGTAAGCGGAATGTTTTCAGAGAGCGCGTTTTCTACCACAAATATCTTTTCCTCTGAATGTTCAGAGAGTAGAGGTGGTTCCCCAGAAAGCAAGCCTGTAGTAAGTAGAATGTTCTCAGATTGTGTCTTCAGCCCCAAATGTCTTGTCTACTGAGTGTTCGGACGTTAGATGTGCTTCCCCAGAGAGTAAGCCTGTAGTAACTGGAATGTTCCCAGAAAGACTGTCTCCTGCCACAAGTATCTTTTCCTCTGAATGTTCAGAGAGTAGATGTGCTTCCCCAGAGAGCAAGCCTGTAGTAAGTAGAATGTTCTCAGAGTATTTGTTTTCACCCATAAGCATCTCATCCACTGAGTATTCTGATGTTAGATGTGCTTCCCCAGAGAGTAAGCCTGTAGTAACTGGAATGTTCTCAGAAAGACTGTCTCCTGCCACAAATATCTTTTCCTCTGAATGTTCAGAGAGTAAATGTGCTTCCCCAGAGAGTAAGCCTGTAGTAAGTAGAATGTTCTCAGAGTTTGTGTCTTCACCCATAAGCATCTCATCCACTGAATATTCTGAGACTAGATGTGCTTCCCCAGAGAGTAAGCCTGTAGTAATAAAAATGTTCTCAGAGAGTATCTCCTGTCACAAGTATCTTTTCCTCTGAGTGTTTGGAGGGTAGAAGTGTTTCCACAGAGAGTAAACCTGTAGCAAGTGGCATGTTCTCAGAGAGTGTGTCTTCTGCCTCAATTGTCTTTTCCTCTGTGTACTATATGTTGACTGTTTTTCCCTCCTAAAACAAAAAAAATCATTTGTCACATGGCATGGCTGTCAGGGAGGAGAAGAGGGAGAGGGAGAGATACATGGGAAAATATGATATAAAATACAGAAAACACCAATAAGAAGCTTTTAAATGAGGTGAAGGATCTAAAGGGCACTCATGGAGAAGTGCAAAGAGGAAAGAAAGGGGTTTTGGACGTGAAGAGTAATTACTTCCACCTCTGCAGATTCAGGATGAGAGTTTGGCTTGAGACTTCCAGTACTGAAAGAAGAGACTTTTGGCTGTTCTGCCCATTTATATGTGTGTCTGGTATCCACCTGGCTGTCTTCTGTCCATTCATGCTTGGGTATTTTGTGTCTTTCTTCAGTCCATGTATATCAGCCTGTCCTTTCCTGTGTTTGGCTGTGTCCAGCCTTCATGTGTCTGTCCCTTGCTTGTTCTTCTTCTCGAATCCAGCCAGATCATCATGTGGCTGGCCCCACCATTGTCTGATCCTTCTCCTGCTTTGGCTTCTTAGCCACTGGTCGCCATGTCCTTAAAAGATCTCCTGGCCCCTTCCCTTCACAAGTAAGTGACCCCCTTCCTGCTTCTCTCCCTTTCCCAGCAGTCCATTTACACAAAACAAGAACTCTGTACTTGAAAGAACAACAGAAAACAGATGGCATAAGTATAAAGTAGTTTGACAGGAATTTGATAGGAGATAAAAACCTCACAACATGTATCAAATTAAACTATAAGGGAAAACATGAAGTAAATATCATCATTAAAATAATAAAGTGAGAAGTGATGAAAATTATAAATGAGACATCTATAAAATATGCAATTATAATCATTAATATTTGCTGTACCTTAGACCCACAACTCACTAATTTATTCATTCTTTATAGATTAAGTTACTCCCACATTCTGGGCACAAAGAAAAGACAGTTGACATAATTTAGCAATCAACAAGCATTTCTTAAGTACTTCCTACAAAAAAGGCACAGGCCTAGGTTCTAAAGATATACAGTCCTTAACCACTATAAGCTTAGGTTCTAATGAGACAGAAAATATATAAAAGTACATGAAGAATAAAGACAAATAAAGGCAAAGTACAAGGCAGTCTGGGAGCCAGGCCACTAGCAGTTGGAATCAAGAAAGGTTTCGTGGAAGAGGTGATGCTTGAACTGTGTCTGGATGGAAGAGAGGGAATCTCTGAGGCTCCAGGATCTGTGCATCTGTGCTTCAGTGTCAGAAGGGCTCAGAGTGCAAATCCTGCCTTAGGTCCATGCTAGTAGCATGACCACAGTCAAGTCACATCACCTCTCAGTGCCCCAGATTACTCTGTAAGATCACAGCCACACTGAAGATGGGTTGCTAAACTTACTGAGGAGGCAGAAAGATGAAACAGTGCTTGACTTGGAACACTTGGACTTCCCCTTGCCCAATGTGCCATAATATATAAGTGCCTGAGGCTGGATTTGAACTCATGGCTTCCTAACTCCAAGCCCAGTGCTCTAACCAGTGAACCATTGAGATGGAAAGATTCAGAGATCCTAGAAGACTAATGCCAAGCCATTGTCCAGGAGGCTGCTTTGAGGCCTGGGAAGAATAAGAAAAGAGCTCATTCTCACTGCAGGGAAGTTCCACAAGTGCTCAGTCCCTCCTACATTCATCATCCACCCTGTGGTAAAGCTCTACCTGAGTTAGGAACTCTCCAAGTAGCTTTATGTACAGTGTTTGCAAGGGTCTGGGAGTTAGAGAATGTAAACTACCTTTAATGTAAGCAGCAAGAGAAGCTTCAACTGTCCCATGGGAAAACATGGAATAAATAAAAACAACCACCGGTCATCCTTGGCTTTTGGCCTTTTTTGTTTTCCTCCCACACAACATGTGGCCTGACCCACGGGCAGTACAGGATCCAACATTCTGTCCTGTTGCCACCATAAGGCTGGTCTCATGAGTAAATTCCCTTACTACAACACAATGAGACCCACTAAGCCTAACAAATCGACATATATAATCATCATTGGTGTTCTAGCCTGTTTCTTTCTTTGGAATCAAAACACCTTCCCATTAGTGTATACCATAAGGAATTTCATTGCTTGGACATTGCATGTCCTAACAAGTTTGTTCCCTCTCAAACGGAAACAGGAGAGTCTCAAGTAAACCCTCTTAAACATTGGGTTTAATTAGCCCAGGTTGGCAACAAAATGGTGGAAAGAAGTTAAGGGACTGACACAGAATCACTCAATTTGTGAGTATTTAGAGGCAGGATCTGAACTCAGTTCCTCCTGACTCTAAGCCCTGAAAACAGAGCTACAGTTCAGGCTATGATGTAGAAACCACCACAGCTGCCAGGGATTCAGTCCCCTGAGTCTTGTTCTGGGTTTGTTGGGGTGCCCAGTCTGTGCCGGTTTGCCTCACGCTGGACTGGGCTTCTCTCCCAGCCCGGCGCAACAGACCTTTCCCATTGACCATCCAAGTTATCTTGGGCTAGAAAGTTTTTTCACTCTGTCATTTTATGTGTTCTGCTGCTCCAAAATTTATTTAGAGTCATTTTGACAGGCACTTGGAGGGTTTGGGGTGAGAGCTCAAATGAGGCCCTGCTTTTAATTCTGCCATCTTGACTTCCCCCAAATGACACTTCTAACTCTTAAGAACTGTATCTCTACTAGGGCAGTTAGAAGGAGTATACGCAGATAGAGGGTGTGGGTATAAATTGACTTTAATGAAATTATATTAAAAAAAATCAGGGGTGAGAAGTTGGGCTGCACTGGGAGAAGTGGGGAGGGAGAGGAAGAATGGAGTAACTAATATCACATTTAAAGGTACAAAAGACCCATTACAGTGGAAGGAAAGAAGGGAGGAGGTGGGCATTGTTTGAATCTTTCTCTCAACAGATTTGACTCAAAGAGGAAATGACCCACATTCAGTTGGGTATGGAGATCTATCTTAACCTGTATGTGAGTAGGATTGGAGAGGAATAAGAAAACATGGGGGGCTGATAGAAGGGAGGGCAGATTGAAAGGAGGAAGTAGTCAGAATCAAAACACTAGTGAAGAGGGACAGGGTGCAAGGAGAGTGAAAGAAAAGTATAAACAGGTTCAACACAGTCATTATCACTATAAATGTGAATGGGATGAACTCCCCCATAAAAAAGAAACAGAGAGCTGAGTGGATTACAACCCAGAATCCTACAGTATATTGTTTACAAGAAACATATTTGAAGCAGAGATACATGCAGAGCAAAGGTAAAAGGTCAGAGCAGAATATATCATGTTTCAGCTGAAGTAAGAAAAACAAAGCAGGGATAACAATCTTTATTTTAGACAAAGCAAAAGTAAAAAGAGGTCTAATGAAAAATTCTTGCTAAAAGATACCACAGATAAAGAAGCAATACCAATACTAAGCATATGCATGAAATGGGATATCATCCATATTATTATTAAATGAGTTATAGGAGGAAATTGACAGTAAAACTACTAGTGGGGGACGTCATTTTTTTCCCTCTCAGAACAAGTTAAATCTAATTACAAGATGAAGAAAGGACTTAAGGAGGTGATTAGAAATTTTGAAAAGTTACATATGATAGAATTCTGGAGAAAACTGAATGGAGATAGAAAGGAATATACCCTTTTCATAACAGTACATGGCACCTACACAAAAACTTAGCATGTATAACAACACAAAAACCTCACAATCCATTGCAGAAAAGCACAAATATTAAATCCATCCTTTTCTCATCATGATGCAATAACAGTTACATTTAAGAGAGGGCCATGGAAAGAGATATTAAAAATTCATTGTAAAGGAAATAATCTAATCCTAAAAGACTGAGTGTGTCAAAGAACAAATCATAGAAACAGCCAATAATTTCATCAAGGAAAATGACAACAATGAGACAATGGATCAAAATTTGTGGGATGCAGCCAAAGCAGCACCTGGGGGAAATTTTACATCTCTAAAGCCTTACATCAATTAAATAGAAAAAGAGCTGGTCAATCAATTGGGCATGCAACTAAAAAGCTAGAAAAAGAACAAATTGAAAATACCCAACTAAACAACAAACTGAATATCCTAAAAATCAAAGGACAGTTAAAAGATGGAAAATTAAGAAAATCACTGAACTAGGAAATCAAACTAAGGGCTGGTTTTATGGGGAAAAAAATAATAAAAATTAGACCATTGTTTCATTTGTTTTTAAAAAGCAAAGATGAAAACCAAATGGCCAGTATGGTAAAATGAAAAAGCTGTGTTCACTACCAATGAAGAGAAAATTAAAGCAATAACTAGGAGCTACTTTGCCCAACTGTGCGTCAATAAATCTGATAATCTGAGTGAAACACATGAATATTTACAAAAATATAAATTGTTCAGAATAAAAGAAGAGGAAAAGGATTATATAATCCCATTTTAGAAAAAAAAAATTGAACAAGCCATGAATGGACTCCCTAAGAAAATATTCCCCAGGCGAGACGGATTCATAAATGAACACTATCCAACATTTAAAGGACAATTAATTCCAATACTATATAATCTATTTGGGAAAATAGGCAAAGGAGTCGTCCTACCAAATTCCTTTTATAACACAAATATGGTGTTGATACCTAAACCAGCAAGAGCTAAGACAGAGAAAGTAAACCATAGACCAATTTTCCAAATCAGTACCGACGCAAGAATTTTAAATAAAATACCAGGAAGGAGATTGCAGCAATATATTGCTAGGATCATACACTATGACCAGGCGGGATTTATACCAAGAATGCAGAACTGGTTCAATATTAGGAAAACTATCTGCATAGGTGACCATGTCAAGAGAAATCACATGATTATCTCAAGTGGTGCAGAAAAATTTTTGACAAAATACAGCATCCGTTCCTGGGAAAAACACTAGAGATGCTAGGAATAAATGGAGCTTTCCTTAAAATAGTAAATAATATCTCTCTAAAACCATCAGCAAGCATTATCTGTAATGTCGATAAGGTAGAAGCTTTCCCAGTAAGATAAGGGGTGAAACAAGGATGTGCATTATCACAACTATTATTCAATATTGTACTAGAAATCTTGGCTCTAGCAATAAGAGAAGAAAAAGAAATTGAAAGAATTAGAATAGGCATTGAGGAAATAAAACTATCACTCTTTGTAGATGATGTGATGGTATACTTAGGGAATTCTAGAGAATCAACTAGACAACTAGTTGAAATCATTAACAACTTTAGCACAGTTGTAGGGTACAAACTAAACCAACACAAACCATCTGCATTTCTATATATTACCAGTACAACCTAGCAACAAGTAACAGAGAAATTTCATTTAAAATAACTATAGACAATATACAATACCTGGGAATCTACTTTCCAAGATAAACCTAGGACCTATATGAACACAATTACAAAATACTTTTCACACAAATAAAGTCAGATCTAAACATTTAGAAAAAGAGTTGCTCATGGGGAGGCTGAACCAATACAATAAAATGAAAATTCTACCTAAATTAATTTGCTAACTCAATGCCATGCCAATTAAACTACCAAAAATGATTTTATAGAGCTAGAAAAAATCATTAACAAAATTCATCTGGAAGAACAAAAGGTCAGGAATAGCAAAGGAATTAATGAAAAGAAATGGAAAGGAAAGTGGCCTAGCCATATCAGATCTCAGACTGTATTCAAAGCAGTAATCAACACTATCTGATACTGGCTAAGAAATAGATAGCGTTATCAATGGAATGGATTAGGTATACAAAAGACATGGTAGCAAATTACCATTATAATGTAGTATTTGATAAACTCAAGTAGCCCTGTGTATTTTTTTTAAGAAGAACTGACTATTATTCCCTTTGACCTAGCAATACCACTTCTAGAGCTGTATCCCAAAGATATCAGGAAAATCAGGAAAGGAGTCTCATGCACAAAAATATTTGTAGCAGCTCTTTCTGTGGTGGCCAAGAACTGGAAACTGAGGGGATATCCATCAATTGGGGAATGGCTGAACAAGTTGTGGTATATGAATGTAATAGAATACTATTGTGCTATAAGAAATGAACAAGTAGACTTCAAAAAAAATGGAAAGACTTGTATGAACTGGTTCTAAGTGAAGTGAGCGCGACCAGAAGAACATTGTACACAGTAACAGTCACGTTGTTTGATGAATAACTTTGATAGACTTAGCTCTTCTCAGCAATGCAAGGACTTAAAACAATTCCAAAGGACTTATGGTGGAAATTACCATCCACATCCAGAGAAAGAATTATGGAGTCTGAATGCAGAATGAAGCAGACTATGTTCTTTTTTTGTTTTATTTTTTCATTTTCATGCTTCCTCCCATTTGCTTTAACTCTTCTATACAACATGACTAATGCGAAAATATGTTCAATAGGAATGTGTATGTACAGACTATATAAGAGTGCATGCTGTCTTGGGGAGAAGGAGAAAATTTAAAACTTAGAGAAGTGAATGTTGAAAACTAAAAATAAATAAACTTAAAAAATAAAAAAAAATGAACTCACTTTACAAAACCTTCTCGGAAACAAATGGAAAACAGTGTGGCAGAATTTTGGTATAGACCAAGAGCTTAAATTGTATACGAAGGCTCTCTGCCCAAAGTAATATAAATTTTGATCCCATAAACTTTGCAAGATATCTTGGAATTTGATAGCTAGATCTTTTGTTCTTTTTTCTACTTTTTCATTCTACCATTTAATAAAATATCTGGGACAATGAACTGTCCCATCTAGTTTCATTTATGATTTCTTGAAATAGAACTCTGGGAAACCAGGCTTTGATAAAGTCTATTGGGATTCAAATGCAGCAACTAGAGTATTCCTGGAACCCAAATCACTCTGGCTCTCCTGGATTGGGGAATAATAATCTCCTGGCCTAAACCACCCTGATGGCCCAGAGTGAGTGTCAATAGCAATTGTTTCTGTTCTGAGCAGAAACCCTGAGGGTCTTACCCTCTCAGATGGATTTTTTTGAGTAGGCAAACTAGGACATCTTCTGCCTCATTTTTACCTCACCTTAAATCACTGGATTGGAGTTGCCTCAGACAAACTGAAAGTTGAGAAAACCTTATCTTGAAAAGGCAAAGATCTCTCCCTGCATCTGGGGTCATCTCCAGTGGTGCTGACCAATATCTTGTCACTGGACTCAGATGACTCTGGAGGAGAGAAAAACTTTGCACATCCCTGCCTTGCTTATGTCCAAATCACTTGCAAGTCAAGACATCACCCTCCTGATGTCACTGATACTCTTCCAGAAGGAAGGATGAACAATAACAACAAAGTAAGAACAAAATGGATAGATGATTTAGACATAAAGGGTGATACCATAAGCAAATGAGGAGAGCCAGGAATAGTTTTTACATGTCAGATCGGTAGAGAAGGGAAGATTTTACTGCCAAACAAAAGAGCAAACATTACAAGACAACAAATGGACAATTTTAATTGTTTTAAGTGAAAAGGGGTTTGCCCAAACAAAGCCAATGCCATCAAGGTTAGAAAGAAAGCAGAAAGCTAGAAGTCATTTTTACAACAACTGTCTTTGATAAAAGTTTCCTTTCTCAAATATACAGAGAACTGCATTAAAATTATAAGAATTCAAGTTATTCCCCAGTTGGTAAATGGGTAAAGTATATGAACAGGCAATTTTTAGATGAAAGAAACCAAAGTTATCTATAGTCACAGGGAAAAAGATGGTCAGAATCACTATTGATTAGAGAAATGCAAATTAACAACTTTGAGGTGCCAGCTCACACCCAGGAAAATAGTAAATATTTGAGAGAATGTGGAAAAATTGGCACATTAATTCACTGTTAGTTGGAGTTGAGAACTGATCCAGCCATTCTGGAGAGCAATTTGGAACTATGGCCAAAGGGTCATAAGACTGTGATCTTATGATCCAGCAATATCACTCCTCAGTTTATATCCTAAAGAGATCAAAAAGGGGGGAAAGGACCTATTTGTACAAAATTACTTGTAATAGCTCTTTTCATGGTGGCAAAAACTGGAAAATGAGGACATCGACTGGGGAATGACTGAAGAAGTCGTGACATATGACTGGAATGCAATATTACTGTACTGTAAGAAATGATGAGCACCCACATTTCAGAATAAACTGGAAGAATTATATGAAGTGAGGCAAAATTAATTGAGAAGAAGCAGAAGAACAGTGAGCATAGTAACAACAATACTATATGATGATCAACCGTGAATGACTCAGCTGTTCTCAGCAGCACAATGAGCCAAGACTATTCCAAAGGACTCATGATGCAAAATGCTATCTACCTCCAGTGAAAGAACTGATGAAGTCTAAATGAAGATTTTTTTCACTTTCCGTATTTTTTCATGCATTTTTGTCTTTGGTTCTATAGATTTTTTCACACCATGACTAATCTGGAAATAGGACTTGTATAATTGAACATATATAACCTATACCAGATCGCTTACTCTCTCAGGGAGGGGGGAGGTGAGGGAAAGAGAGAGAAAATTTAGAACTCAAATTTTTTTTAAATGGATGTCAAAAATTATCTTTACACGGATCTGGAGGGAAATGAGATATTATTGAAAAATCCATATATTGTCCTCAGATTTCCCTGTCAGCCTTGGTTCACATAAGTTGCATAAAACTTGAGAGTTAGAAAGGATCACAGCAGGTACCACATCCAATCTATACATGAAATGAATTTCCAGTCTAAGATACAAATGGTCATTCAGCTTTTCCTTGAATTACTTCCAAGGAAGGAGAACCCACCACCTCTTCAAGACACCCCATTACAATTTTGGAGAATGCTCATGTTTAGGAAGTTTTTCCTGATATCAGGCCTAAATCAGCCCTTTTATAACTGCCAGCTATTGCTCATGGTTCTGACCTCAGGTGCCAAGAAGAGCATCCATATAACTGGCTTTTGATTTTTGAAACTGGATTCCCAAGTTTTCTTAAACACTTCATTTAGGCATTTCTTATCGTGATACTATTCCATTATTTTTAATTAACTATTTTTAACCCCCAGAACCAGCACTTTAAACAGCAATGTGAATAGTGTGAAAAGGACTGAAGCTTCAGACACTCCATTTCCCGCTATACCCCTCAATCTCCAATAACGAGACTTACCCACATGTGCAAAAGTACTCACAATAAAATGTTCTAGATCAAGTGAGTCTGAAAAGGAAAGATGAGGAGACATCATCACCCTACCCCATCCAAGATGTGAGAGGTCCACAGTGTTATACATCGCATACCTTTACCTGAATGCACTGATCAGTTGGGCTTGTTTTTCTTTTCCTTCCTGAAACAAAAAGACAATATGTTACATGGCATTGCTCTGGATGATGGAGAGAGAGATGGATACATGGGATACCCAGGTGATGGAAGAAAAAGAAATCATCAAAAAATTTTTAAAAAGAGGTCAAGCATCTCAAGGGAAATAGTATAGGGGGGGAAGGATAAAACGGGATGTGGGGTTAGAGATTGTCAGTAGCAGATCTCAAACTCTGCTACAGATTAGTGATTATGAAACCAATTGTCATTGTTGTTTAGTCTTGCTGCCTGACTTTTCCTGACCAGACACTGGAGTACTTTGTCATGGCCTTCTGCACTGTAGCTCATCCAACAGATGAGAACTGAGGGAAATAGGATTGTGACTTGCCCAGGGTTACGCAACTGGTAAGTGTCTGGAATAAGGTTTGAATTCAAGGAGATGAATCGTCCTGTCTTCAGGCCCTGCAGAATATCTAGCAGCCAGAAAACAATTAAAACTTGTTAAAAATTTAAAGGGTGATCAATAGAAAAGACTAGTACATAAAGTACAGAAGCAAACCAATAAAATAAAATTGTGTTTAATAAATTCAAAGACAAAAGTTAATGGGAGGGAGGCCAGGGGAGTTCACACTATTTGATTAAAAAAACCAGATGAGATAAGAGAAAAGCAGTTATCCACTCAAATTAAACTACAAATACGTACATGAATTAGGTGTAAAAGGGGAATCAACAGCAACTTAGAGGAGCAAGGTAGACATTACTTTTTACATCTATTAAGGGAAGAGATTATGACAGAACAAGTAACAGAGAGAATCATAGAAAGTAAAATGGAGGACTCGGCTTCTATAATGTTGAAATGTTTTTGTGCAAACATGGAATACAGTTAAATGAGGAAAAACATCTTTTCAATAAAGTTCTCTAAGGACTGTTGCATATGCAAGATATAAAAGGAACTGATTCCATTTTTTAAGATTAAGAGCCATTCTCCAATAGTCAAAGGAACATGAAGTTTTCAAAGGAAGAAATTCAAGCTATCAATAACCCTGTGACAAAATGGGCCAAATCCCTCAAGATGAGAGAAGTGCACATTAAAACATCTCTCTTCTTTCTTTCCATAAATCATGGAGATCTCCAGGTACAGGGACAGTCCCCTCTTTCTGTTCAACCACAAAGTACCTGGAAATGGCCCTTTCACCAGATTCTGCTTCAAATCAGAACAAAATTAAATCTAAGAATTTAATCAAACAACACTAAACAAAAGAGATGACCTGGAGAAGGGGAGGGAAAGAGTTTCCAGACCGTCTCCTCTTTGCCCAGTCCTGAGGCCAAGCCAAGAATGGGAGGAAGAAAGGATGGGAATCTCCACTTGAGGAGGGGTGGGAGTGTCCCCAAAGGCTTCTCCCTACTGGTCCCCACCCCCCAAACCCCAGACCTCCCGACAAAGGTCTGGGAAGGCAGAAAGACCAAGGCAGGAGCAGCCTGGGAGGAGAAGGCACACACAGGTTCACCCCTGAACACACACACATGGATTATCCTACCTGCATACACAACACAACACATAAACAAAGATATTGATAATCCCAGGCTTTTCCACCCACCCTTACACACATCCTTCTGGGCACCAAGGGAAAGCAATTGGGGAGGGGGATCCCAATCAAGAAATGATTGCGGGTGGGGGGAGGGTGGAGGGAAGAGAAGACAAAGAGAACAAAGGGAGAGGCTGAGGCACCGGCAGGGAGGGAGCACTTACCTCACTCACTCAGACACTAGCTGGACCCTCAGGATCAGTCAGTCTGGAAGATGGGGAGCAGATGGGGGTAACGGAGAGGAGTGTGGGGTGTGGACGGTAAAGGGAAGGGAAGTGGGTGAGAGGTACGCAGACCTCCTCTTGCTCGCCCCACTCGCATCTTCCTGCAGACAAAGAAGACTTACACTTAATATAGGTTAGGAAGGGGGCGGGCACGGTGACGTCAATGCGGAGAGTGGGTAGTCTCCTCCTAGAACAAAGGGGGAAGAGGAAGGGAGGGGGTCTGCGACATCAGGCCCAGAGGAGTGGGGAGCCTTCGCAGTCCTTTCTCTCAGCCTCCATCATCCAAACTTGCTAGGGGAGGGGAGAGCAGGTGCTTCCTCCACTTGGAGGTCGGCCCAGGGCTTACTAGGCTCCCAGGTTCCTGAGGAGAGGCTGCCGAGGCGGGGGGCGGGGGACGGAGCAGCTGAACTCAGTTAGGGGTTCTGGAGAATCGGCCCCTTTATAGAAACTCGGAGGAGGAGGACAAAGAGAGGAAGGGTGAGGACAAAGACGGGAAGGGTGAGGTAGACGGAGGATTGTCCTGGGCTCCACAAAAAAGAAGAAAGAGTACAGAAGCTGCAGCAGCCCTTGAATGGGACATTAATTCCTCACGACCTCCAGAGGAGGAAAGGGGCAGGGGAGGTCTGGGGATGGGGCGGGGCTCAGCCTCCTTTCTCCAGGCAAGAGGAGACAAAGACCAGGCCTGGCGGGGAGAGAGGGGGGGGAGCAGGCACCCAGGGAGGCGCATCTGCCCCCACCACTTATGTGTGAGTACTCTGGTCTAAATCCTATGTCATATAAACCTTCCAGAGACTGAACAAGAAGGAGCCACAGCCTCCTTTCTCTCTCAGTCTCTACCAAGTGACTTAGTAAATTTCTTTTTAAAGTATATCAGATTGGGTGATTTGTTCTCTCCAACACCAGTTGCCCTGCCACTAGTAAATTGGCATAGTGGGGAGACACCTGGAATTGGATGCACAAGCCCCAGACTGATGTTCTGCTTTATTGACTGTGTGACCATAGGCAAGTCACTTAAACTTTCTAAACCTCAATTTTCATACGTGTTAAATGGAGTGATATAACACCTTTGCCAAGTAAATAACAGGGTGGTTGTAAGGTTCAAATGAGATGTTTGCAAAGTGCTTTTTTATATCTTGAAGCACTCTGTAAAGGTTTACTATTATTACCGTTATTATTCATCTGTCAGTCTTTTGATGTACTTTACATATTATGCTATTGATTCTTTTCTGTGTAATGTTCTTCAGATCATTGCACAGAATTACTATCTTTTGTAACTCAGTCAAAGTATTGAGATGTTAAATCATCTGCTACAGGCTCCAGGAATACATCTTTAGGAAAATTCTGAGAGGAGACAGGACTGTGAGAGTCACATGTTCCTCATACTGTCCTCACATGGTTTTCAGGTTGTCCCCTAGGTCTCTATATGTTGCCAGCTTTTCATCCAGGCAGCTTAGATATTAGGAACACTTGGTGTGCTATTTAAAACATTGGTCTTGAATTTTTATGGATCAACATTATGACTCAGAGATGGGAACAAAAGTTTTGTTACATGGCAATGTTCCAGTTCCACTACAATTTATTTTTTAATCACCAAGGATATTCTGAGGTCTTCACGTGTAACAGAAACAATTGTCACCTGTTCATTTTGAAAAGATATTGAGCTTCTGATGCATAATTCCAGTCACCAGTTCATGTATTGCTGAGTATTCATTAGGTACTAATGATTTACAACCTTCAGTGAAGAGTTGCTCAGTTTCTACCACTTCCTTCCATAGTCTGTGCTGATTATTAGATCTGGGCTCCTGAAACAGTCTATAATATCTGCTGACAATGACCTGATATGGGATTGCTGTCAGAAACCCCCTCCATTTCTGTAAACAAGCCCACATGATGAGCACATGTTTTGTGGTTCTCTGTATACACATTGTTCAATGAATTCCTGTGGAACATCACTATGGAGTGCATCTGTACTCCGCTCTTTGCTGTTTTATAGACTTCCCCCATAGACTGGGGATACACTGGATACATTTTCAGATACACTGGACACATTCAAGGGGGGAGTATCTATTTCATTTTTGTTGACTTATTTTTACTATAGCTTAGTGAAGTGTTACATCTCTGTGTTCCACAAGTATTTCTGTCCATTTTAAACTTGTTTAGTATATGCTTTGAGTGGGAAGTATTGATCACTGTGTTTTACTACTAGGTAGATTTTTTTAAAGGATACTTTCCAACTCCGTTCTCCATTCCCTTTCTACATTCAGCTCTATCTAAGAGGGTAGCTATTTTAAAAGGCCATCTTCTGGAAGGGGACCTGTGAAGCAGGAAAGGATCCCCCTGATTTGGCAGGCAGAGGTTTTCTAAGGGATAGGTGGGTGACTGAGAGTTACAGGCATGGCTGTAGCTCAGGTGGTATTGGGGCTACTGTGGTTATGGTCACATAAAACAAGTGCTGTGTGGAAGTCCAGTCAAGGTAGGCTTCCCCTCTAAGCATGGTCGGAAAATACCAGAGATTTCTGTTTCACCCAAGACGACTTCCTTTAGGAGCAGAGAGAAGGGATTCTCACCAAAATACAAGGACTTGCTGAAGCTTTTTAACCAGGAGCTCCCTCCTGATTTTGTTACCTCAGAAGCATTCTCCTGGGAACATCCCCTCCATTAAGAAGGGGTGTAATTGGTTCCCTTAAATACATTGATAAATATGTTTCAGTTAGGGATTAAGTGACTGCTGCCACTATGGATCCCCAAAGGCCAAAGTGCACACAGAGTAAATATGTAAGTATACACAGGAGTATCTCCATTGTTAATGCTGCGCCTTTATAGCAGGACTGGGGATTCTGGCCAATGGCAGAGATTGCCAAGAATGACACATCACATTCTACTCTCTGGAGTTTACCTTTTCAAATGCCTCATGTTGGTTTTCATGCATACCCCTGGCAAAGATCTCAAATGGGTAGCAGATGCCAACCCTGCTGAAATGGGAACATCTGGAAAAGGGAGTCTGGGCTGCTCAACACTAAGGCAACACAGGTCTAGGGGAAGCAGTGGGAAGGCAATCAATATCAAAGACCTCATTGTGGGAACCCTTGACTGGGTCTACCAAAATCACACACATCCCACTGCAAGCACCCTGGTCCTTCCATACTTAAATCATATATATTCAAGAGCTTTCACCCTATTCAGTAATGAGAGCAGTAGAAAGGGCTTTACATATGGTATCTCATTTCATTTCATTCAGCAACTAAACACATTGTCACCCTCCTAGTTAGGATCCCCCCAGAACTGAAAGTTTTGTCACTCTTAGTCATGATTCATATCTCAAGCTAGTGTATACACAATATAAATTCCTGATGTGACAGTAAGAGTGATCTGTCCAGTGTGAAACAGTCCAAAATGGGAATATGAGGAAATGGTAGAATCCAATTTTTAAAGTGCAGAAAATCACACTATTTATTGTAGTAGAAGGGACTCAGCATACTGTTCAGAGAGATTAGTACATTTGTCATTCCCTTCCACCGAACTCACTTGAGGAGTTCCACCAGACACACCTGTACCTGTAGAGAGCCCCTGACTGGCTTCCCTAGAAAGACAGGGAGGGTTCTATGAGAGGGTAATGGGGTGTTTGGCTGTTTTTTCTTGGACCCCACTTCCAAGATCACATTTCTCCCCAGCCTCAAAACACTTTCTCTCACAGTTTTCTCCCCAGCCCAAGGATACTATGTCTAGCAATAACTCATGAGTGGGCCTCAGTCAGGCAAACCATCTCTCCCTGTCACAAGAACAAGTGGACCTCTGTAGAATTTCCCTTGTATGAACAGGACTATCTTGTATCAGCAGAACTATCATGTACTGATTCCTACAGTTACTGCATACAATCCAGAGGTCAAGCTATAGACATCAGCTCCCAAAACTGTCTTGTTACAAAAAAGAGACAAAATCACACCCCTTAGGAAGCCCCTCCTTCCCGTTTCTAGTAGTGAATGATGCTTGTGACCAAGCTTGCATGTTATCACCTAATTAGCATATCTGCCAGATAATCCACTACGTTTTCTACTTAAGATTCAGCAACATTCTTGTTAAGTGGCAAGTTTCTTAAGGAACTCTGCCCACCATATCAGCATTACAATAACCTTTGCCAACATGACTAAAAGAATTCTTGAGTCCATGAATTCATTCTAGATGACCTTTTCCTGCCCTTCAGTCCTTGGGGTCCTTGAACCTCTCAAATTGCATCAGGGAGATATTTTCAGTAAGCTAGATTAGAGGAATTGAGAGGATGAGAACTCCTTCAGATCAGAACTTTGGAAGGGCCAACTTCATGTAGCTGAGCTCTTGCAACCCAGCACAAATTTACTGAGAGGGAAACATTTGTTAAGAATTGGAAGGAATAGGAAGATTTCCTCTACATCTCCAGTCCTGTGCAGGAACTGTTAGGGGAAGCATTTGCTTCAGGGGAAGGGCAGTGGAGCCAGATTGAGGAAATTCCTCAAGGCTGGGATGTCAATGGCCACTTTTGGGGATGGCCTGGGTGCTGTGTACAGAGCAGCATAGGAGTGTCAAGGGTTGCAATGAGATACAATCCAGGTGCCTGTCTCCAACGGAATATAGAGCAAGAGTGATAGATGAATGTGGCAGAGCAGGCACCTTGGGAAGTAGAGCAATATATTTGGGACTATGATTCAGAGGAGAGAGTGGCTTGAGAGGGACAGTGGAGAAAGTGGGAGACTCTGTTGGGTAGAAGATCTGTGACCTAAATATTATTAGATGTCCCTCTGCCACCAATGCATGGCAAATGCCACCAAATATGATAATCAAGTTCTATGCTCAGTTATAACATTTTCCCTGCCAAGCCCAAAGGGAGACAGTCATGTCTGTGGTATAATTTGATAAGTGCTGAAAGGCTCACATTCCCCTAAATATCAATCAGCTAAGCAACACGCATTTCTTAAGCACCTCCTAAATACCAGACACTGTGATAGGCCCTAGGGATAGCAAAAAGCAATGCATCTCTTCCTTTGAGGAGCATATATTCTATCATGGAAGACAAGTTATACATATGTACATATGTATATTTTATATATATATATATATGTGTGTGTGTGTGTGTGTGTGTGCATACATAAACACATATATATTAAGTGTGTTTGTGAGAGAGTGAGGATCTCTGTTTCTGTATCTCTGTGTCTTTGTATGTACAAAATATATTAATTTTGTATATACAAATTTTGTATATACAAATTATATAGAATGTTAAAATGAAATAATTTCAGGGCAAAGGCACTAGCAGCTGGAGAGGGACAGAAAAGTCATCATGTAGAGCATGGATGGCCTATTACCTCCTTCATCTTTGAAGTCAGGCTGAAAAGGTTCCATTTGGTGGTTTTTGTTGTGATATCATCCTTCTGCCTCACATTGTGCTTGAAATTAAGCAGCAATGGGTCGATGACAAGTCTTTCGGTCTTTCCACCACAGACCACCTCTCCAGTTGATCTGCAATCCTTATACTCCAATCATTCAGCCAATTGTAGGTCTAATTTCACTATAATATGGGTCATATCTCCACACCATTTCTAAAAAAAAGTGCAGTAATCATTTATCAAATATTTTGTAGAAATCTAAGTAAACTAGAGCTACCATGTTCTCCTGGTTAATCATTTTAGCAACTCTGGCAAAAATGGAAATGAAGTTAGTCTGGCTTGGCCTATTTTCAGTGAAGTCATGTTGATTTGTTCTTTTCACCATTCCCTTTGCTATATGTTTGCTGATCACCTCTTTCATAACATGAAGCCTCTCTGGCACCTCTACTTCTATTTAGGGTCCCTGGAATACCTGCCCTACCATTAAGATGCTCCCTGTGTTCACAGACACAAAATGAGAGCTCAGGAGCTCCCATTTTTCTCTAGTCAAAGGGCACAAATTGTTCAAAGCAAAGACATTTAATGAAATAACAAAGTAAAGTCTGCAATAGACCATTCCCCATAATATGCACAGAGCACACTCTCCCATCCATAGATCCCCATTGGTAGGAATAGGGGTGGGGAATGATAACCAGACATTAATAGTCTCAAATGATGCTTTCACTAGACTAGACACTTGGCACATTGCTCCACTGGACTCACCACACAGGTTCTTCTGTGCAGGGCACTGTTCCTCTTTGCTCCTATCTTGTCTATATTTATTTCCCCATAGCCATCTAAGCCTAGGGCATGGTGGCTAAAACCTCTCCATGCTAAGAGAGGGCTGACAGTTCTTGAGGCACTGCCCTCCCAGAAGAAATGTAGGCAGAATGTCCTCAGGTAACATAGGTATCTCCATATCTACCCCTTTGTTTAGATTACAGATAAAGCTTTTTACAGTTAATTATCTAACTACAGATAGCCTGACACATAAGATTCTGGATTAACTGATAATGAATTGAAACCATACCAAAAAGTAGTTTGAGCAGTCAAGGTCAGTGTTGTTCCCCCCAGCTCACCCCCAACACTGTCTTTACTATGCATATATGCCAGCAGCATCTGCTTTGTTGCTATGTTTTGTTCACTGAAAACCCCAGTCTACTTACAAATACATTCTAGAAAAGCTCCCAGAAATCAAGTCTGAAGTTTATTGATCTATAATTTGTAGATTCCATTCCATTCCCTTTTTTGGAAAATTGGAACATTTTCCCTTCTCCAGCCCCCTCATGCTTGCAAGTTTCAGGAATCCACTACTTCATCACGGTAGCCCATTGCCCTTTGGGAGAATTCCCATTTTCCAGAAAAGTTTTCTGATGTCATGCCTAAATTGGTCTCTTTATAACTTCCAATTATTGCTCAGGGTTCTCACTTCTAATCCTTTATTCACATGACAGACTTTTATGTTGGGTACTTGTTTTCCCAGGTTTCTCTGAAACTCTTCATTTAGACATTTCTTAGGTTGCAATAATAGTCCATTATATTTATATAACGTAATTTGTTTAGGCATTCTGCCAATTTAAGGATGCCCCAGAAGTCTCCACTTTACTACTACTACTATTACCACTACCACTACTACTACTACTACTACTACTACTACTACTACTACTACTACTACTACTACTACTACTACTGCTACTGCTACTGCTACTGCTCCTGCTCCTGCTACTCCTCCTCCTACCACTACAACTAGTATAAAAAAGCTGTCATAATACCTTTATATGCATGAGTATTTCCCCTGTTTTTTATTTTATTGGGGTATAGGCCCAGTTGTGGTATAGCTGGGTCAAAAGGCATGCTCAATTTAGTGTTTTTACAATATACTTTAAAACTGATTTTCAGAATGGCTGGACCAACTCATACCTGTACCAATACTATATTATTGGGCCTGCTTGCCCACAGTCTCCAACAACTGTCAGGTTCTTTCCTTTATTGTTTTCTTTAAAAATCAGTTCATAAAGTGCAATTAGTTGTTTTCTTAACTATCTATCTTCTTATCTTCAATGCAATGCCTTATTAATTTCCAAGATTAAGAGCCATTCTCCAACAGCCAAAGGATATGAAGGGGAAGTTTTCAAAGGAAGAAATCCAAGCTCTCAATAGCCCTATGAAAAAATGCTCCAAATCCCTCACAATGAGAAATGCTCCAAATCCCTCAAATTAAAACAACTCTCTTCTTTCTGCCTGTAAATCACAGAGATCTGCAGGGTCAGGGATAGGCTCCCATCTCTGTTCTACAACAAGGTACATGAAAGTATGCCTTTTGCCTGCTTCTAGTTGACACCAGAACAAAAACCAGACATATTAAATTAAAGGACATCAGAGGAAAGAGATGTTATAGAGAAGGGGAGGGGAAGAGTTCCTAGATTGTCTTTTCTCTCCTCAGCCCCCAGGGCGAGCCAAGGATGGGAGGAAGGAGGAAGAAAGGATAGAAAGATCCTTCACAGGAGGGCAGGGAGGGAGTGTCCCCAAATACTTTCCTCCCTGCTGGCCTCCACCTCTCCCCACCCCACTATCCCCCAAGCCTCAGACCTTCAGACAAAGACCTGAGCAGGCAGGAAACCCCTGGTAGGAGCAGCCCTGGGGGAGCAGGTACACAAAAATACATACATACTAAGATATGCACACACAGACACATATGATCCTACCTACACACATGATGCTTGCATAAACAAAGGTATTAATACCTCCACGATCTCTCCCATGCCCCCACATACACCCCTCCATACTAGAAAAAGTCAATTTGTGGTGGGTAGCTGTTTGGCAGAAGACTGAAGGGGCAGGAGAATATAAAGGGTAGGGGGATGCAAGGGGCAGGAGGGGCAGCAGGAGGGGCCATGCCTGGAAGCAGGGTCTTACCTCATGCACCGCAGCACAGGAAAGTGTGGAAATTTCTGGTATCTCTCAGGTAGCAGGGATTGGGGGTGGGGTGGAGGAGGAAGGAGGTATAGTGGGGGAGAGGAAGGGGGTAGGGGACAGGCAGACCTCCAGTTGCTCATACCACCACCACCCAAGACTCAGGGGCAAAGGAAACTAACTCCCTCCTCCTCCACCTCTCCTCCTGCTCCTCCTTCTCCTCTTTCCTTCTCCTGCTTCTCCTCAAAGAGACTAGTCTCCACCCAGAGCAGAGGGAGGAGGGAGAAGACAAGGGAGGAGGCTCCTTGAAGTCAGGTCCAGAACAGTGGGGAGCCCCCCCCCCAGTCTTTTCTCTCAACTCCCATCACCCAGCCTGGTTCCTGAGGGCAGAGGTTGAGGAAGCTGAGGTCAGCATGGGCTGTCTGGGGTCAGTGCCTTTATGGAAAAGCAGGAGGGGGAGGGCAGGGGAGCAGAGGGATTGTCCTGGGCTCCACATAAGGAGACAACACAGTAACATCAGCAGCAGCAGCAGCAGATCACCAGCCCTGAATGGGACTTGGATTCCTGACAACCCACAGAACAGAGGAGAAAAGGGATGGACTGGGGTAGAGTCAGGTCTCAGCTTCCTTTCTCCAGGCAGGAGGAGACAAAATCAGGCCAGGGCCTAAGTGGGACACAAGCCTAGGTAGGCAGGCACACACACGCGCACACACACACACACACACACACACACACACACACACACAGGTCTGCCCCTGACCACCCCTGGGCGTCAAGAAACTAGAGACCATGGTGGCTGGGCAACCCCCCACCCCCAGCAGTGAAGGAGAATTGAGACAAAAGGTCTCATCCCAAATTTCTCTTCTCAGAAACTTGCCTAGAGCATGGAGAGCTTAGGCGAGTCAGCCCCCTTAATAAATTCAGATGGTAGGTGGTGGAGGGTCAAGGGTCAGCCCAATGACTGTCTCCTAGGTCACCCCTTCCCTGAGAAGCTGGTGAGACCAATGACGATGCTCTTCTACTTGGATGAGAGACAGTCATGTCAGAGGATCACCAAGCAAGTGAGCCCAAGGAAATGGGCCAGCAACTAAACCCAGAGGCCATGCACCAGTCAAAGTGTAAATGCAGTCCACTGACAAGAACAAAACTTGGAGGAAATATGTACAAGAAAATGGCTGATCTTAGTCATGAAGGATATTTGTTAAGTAACTAGCTAGTTTTGACCAAGATTGTCACTGTCAAATTAGGGAAGCCCAAGCAGAGTGTGAAAGAAAAATTAACCTTGGTGTTCACAAAAGTCAGACGTTGAGGAAGACTCTAGATGTCATCATTGTAGCAGTAGTAGAGCTGGGACTCCAACCTGGCTCCTCTAACTCCATATCCCCCTGTTCTTGCCATTGGACCATGACCTCCATGCTGAACAGTCTCTCCTTCCAGTCTCTTATGTGTGTTCTCTATTTGCTGTCTCAGTTCCTTCTTCACCCAGTCCTTACCTCAAACCACCACATAGGTCCACAGTATCATAGGCTTAAATATCAAGCTCAAGGCCCCCTCAGAGTCCACCTAGTCCAATCTCCTTCTACTACAGAGGAAAATTAAGCCCAGAGACATCAAGGGACTTGGCCTAAATCTCACTTAGGCTTAGATATATAGAGTTGGAAGGGACCTCAAAAGCCATCTAATCTAACCTCAATTTACAGAGGAAAAAGCTGAATCCCAGAGTGGTGATGGGAGTTGTCTGAGGTCACACAGCCAGTAAGTGCCCAAAGCTAGTGAGGTAGGATGTGAGTCAAGATTTTATGACTCAGAACTGAATGATAAATCCATCAGATGCTGCTACTTTTTATCTTCTCCTCTCACTAGTGTACTCTCATCTTTCTGGATATTGAAAGACTAGAAGAATAAGGGGTAAGTTTCTTTAAATGTCAAAAGAAAAGTCATGTCCAAAACCTATCAAGCTTCACCTTGTGAACATTCAAAAGCCACTTTCTGGCCTGAATTCAATTCTTTGGTGGAATTTCTGACTACATCCTACACTCTCTCTAATGTGAGAAGTCCTTATCCCAATTTGATCTTTTGTGAAAATGAGTTTTCAAGGATTTACACAACAGCTTAGGTTAGATGAGATATAAAAACCATCACTTCAGCACCAAAGACCCTGGAAAGATCTGCCAGATATACTCTCAGCAAACCAACTAATCTAGTAATACTCACATATGCATCAGAGGGAGCCCATGGGGACGTGGTAACACAACCAGGGCAGCTAGGTGGCACAATGCATAGAACCCTGGGCCTGGAGTCAAGAAGACTCGTCTTCCTGAGTTCAAATCTGGATTCAGGCAGCTATCAGCTGTGTGATCCTGGGCAAGTCACTTAACGCTCTTTGTCTCAGTTACTCATCTGCAAAATGAGCTGGAGAACGAGATGGCAAACCACTGTAAAAAAAAAATGACTCACGAAGAGTCGATCACAACTAAAAAATCACTGAACCACAATGAGAAGCACCCAGATCTATGCTGGTCTTCTGTCATTACCAGATACAACAGTGGATCCTGTATCATCATCAAAGAAAAAAGGCAGATGCTGTACAAAACCTGGGTCCAGGGAGATCACTTCCCAGAAAACCTCATTCTAACCAAAGCTGCTTTGTTGTGTTAGCAGAATAATGAAAGGCATGGCCCAAGATGCCATTTCACTTTTTCCCAATCTGAAAACCATTGGCAGAGAATTGGTAAAGTGCTGGTGTCAAATTCACTAAGGCATTTTTAAATTTCTGTTCTGAGTCCTGTGTGATAGCACTATAACACACAGTATTTATGCACAATATGAGTTAGATCCATGCGTCCTCCTTCCCTACAAAAACAGCAACAAGTTTTCCCCAAAAGGGTGACAAAGCTACTCCTGCAGCCATGAGGCAATCTTTTTATACTTCTCCAATTTACTCACCACAATGGCTCTTCAGAAATTTGTCATCCCTCCTCCAACCTCCCATGGCACCATCCCTCATCCACCCACCCTTTCAGCTGAGAATCTTGCCTCATATCTTACTGAAAATACTGAGGTCATTCCCAAGAGCTCTTCCTTCTCCCTTCCTATTCCTCTCACCTCACTCAGATGCCTTCTGCCACTGTCTCCTCTTGTAGCCCTGTCTCACTCATAGAGATGTGCTTACTCCTTATTGAGTCAAACCTCTCTCTACCTGCACAAAGGGTCCCTTTCCAGCCCATTTCCCCCAGGAGACTACTGCCTTTATCATCGTCATTCTCTCACTTCAATATCTCCCTGTGTACTGGCTACCTCCTCCCTGCCCACAAACATAGGTATTTCTCCCCTTCCTTAAAATAATCTCTCCCTGGACTGGTTCACCCCCTCTAATTATCATCTCATATATTGCCTCCCTTCTGTGGCTAAACTCCTTGAAAAGGTCATTTCCAATAGTCCACCTCTATTCGCTTTCTTCTCTTCTTAACTCTCACCAGTCGACCTTCTCCCTCATCATTCAACTGAAACTTCTCTCACTAATATTGTAAATATCTCTTTGATGCCAAATTCAATGTCCTTTTCTTAATCCCCTCCCTTTCAGATTACCTTGCAACCCTTAACATTGTCATTCACCCTTCTCTTGAAACTTTTGTCTCTCTAAGTTTATGTGACGTGTTATTTATTTTATGGCATTATTCCCTTCATCAGTCGAGAAACATTTATTAACTGCCTAATATGTGCCAGGGGCTGTACTAAGCGCTGTAAATACAACACTGTTGATCTTGCACAGCCCTCTTTCACTCAAAACAAAGTCAAGTGCAAGTCATGTCATCATTTCTCTGAAGTCACGTTCTTTGAAAATGAAGGACTAACACAGACCTGTGAGTTGACCAAGCTGCCTGAATGGGGACCCAGCTACCTGGGTAACTCAGCTCATCCTCTCTCTTCTGCCCCACCTTCCGTCTCCTCTCCAAAGGAAGGTAAATTTGGATGGTCAGAGGATTCCCAGCTTCCTTCCTTCCTTCCTTCCTTCCTTCCTTCCTTCCTTCCTTCCTTCCTTCCTTCCTTCCTTCCTTCCTTCCTTCCTTCCTTTCTCTCTCTCTCTCTCTCTCTCTCTCTCTCTCTCTCTCTCTCTCTCTCTCTCTCTCTCTCTCTCTCTCTCTCTTTTTCTTTCTTTCTTGTCTTTCCCAAAACCTTAAACCCAGTGCACTCTGAAACCCATACATTACATAACAATAGGTCACTTCTCAAACTTCACTTCATGGCCCTTTTCAGAACGCCCCTGGCTTTGGAGTGATTACAAATAGTAACTGTTGCTCTTTCCTTCTCACCTTGATTTACTTATTTTTTCTTTTGCTTATTAAAGGGGTCATTCCTGGATTACATCTTAAGGACGCCTATTCACTGAATGGGAGTTACCTCACTCTAAGTGAGTACCTGAATAGGTCAAGGTCTCCCAGTGCATCCTGGGCCTTCTCCAACCATCCTGATGAATATCTGGTCACTGGATCCAGATGACTCAAGAGGGGAAAGTGAGGCTAGTGACCTTGAATAGCTCTCCCTCACTCAAAACAAAGTCAAATGCAAGTTATGTCATCATTTCTTTGATGTCATGGTCTTCAAACACAGACAGACAGGAAATACAAAGAAAGGTCAAAGACATCACTTGCCCCCAGCACCTCACAATGACCACTCCTCAGTATCCTTAGCTGGATCTTCATAGAGGTCAGACCTGGTAACCATGAATGTCCTACTGGGCTCTGTCCTGGGCTGTCTTCCCTTCTGTCTTGATACTATTTCAATTGGTGCTCTCATCAGTTCCCATGGATTCAATGATCATCTCTGTGCCACATAGAGTAGATTCCCACATCTACTTGTCCAATCTAAACCTCTCTGCTGGCCTCTGGTCTTAAATCTCCATCTTACCTATTAGACATAACCAATTGGATGTCCTGTAGACCTCATAAATTCAACCTGTCCATAATTGAACTCTTTCTATCTCCTTCTCCTCAAACTCTACCTTTTCAAAATTCCTTATTACTGTTGAACCAACATCCCAGTCACCCAGGCCCACAATCGAAGTGTAATTCTTCACTCATGATCTTCTCACCGCCCCCAAACCAAACTGTTGCCAAGACCTGTCAATATAACTTTTGGAATATTACTCTCTTACACCTTTCCACTTTATCTCCTCTGTCAATGCCAGCACCTCAGTACAGACCATCAACAATTCACCCAGTGCACTATTGAAAGAGCCTTCTTGTTGGGGTCTCTATCACCAGTACATCCCTATTCCAGTCTGTCCTACACTCAACTCTCAAAATCTCAAAATCGTCATCAACCATCAAAAAGGCACAAGTCTGACCATATGCCCTCCCTCCATCCCTGCTTTTCTACTCAACAAACCCAGTGGCTCCCTATTGACTCAGGATTTAATATAAAATTATCTCTGGCATTGAAAGTCTTTCACAAACTACCCACCTTCACCTTTCCAGTTTCTTTACACCTTACACATATCCTCTCACCTTTATGATGTACTTTTCAGACCAGCAGTACTGGCCTCCTTGCTACTTCCAGCACTAGATTCTCCATCTTCAAAATCTGCCCATTTTTTCTCAGGGGTTGTCCCCCACACCTGGGACATTCTCCCTACTCTTTTCTGCCACCAGAATTTCCTAGCTTTCTTCAAGTCTCGGCTGAAATATCACATCTATAGAAGTTTCTCTTTTCCCTGAAAATTTCTAGCATCTTCCTTATGCTGATTATTTCCAGTATTTTATGTATGTGGCTTCTTTGTTCATAGCTGTTTGACTGTTAAGTCCCCCACTAGTCTCTGAGCTCCTTGGAAAGACAGAATTCTTCATATTTCCAGTGTAGCACAGATCCTGGCACATAGGAAGCAGCTGAAAAAAAAATGTTTATTGACAGAAAGGAACCTTATTGGTCCCTGTTTCCCCTGATGTAACGTCTTTGTCCCCTAAAGGCATAAAAAATAGTACCAATGGGCAATCAGGACCTCTCCAACCTGGTGGATTCTTGAAGGCCACTCAAATCCTCACTACCTCATTCCATCCCAACACTGACCCTGAATGAAGAGACTTCTGGTGCTCAAGCCTTCTTTAACAGCCTGGCACAAGAGAGATACTCTGACTTCTGGATTGACTGATGCTGTCCAAAGGAGACCTCCTCCTGACTGTAATAACTGCAGGACCAAACCTTTTCAGTATGTTAGAGTCAGAGAGGAGAAAAACAATACTAACAATTACATGCAGGAAAGATTTGGAAGATTTGGGAACACCATTCTAGGCTCCAAAAATTTGAGGAAGAGCAGAGTTGACAAAACAAAATCTGAGTTAGGCAGTTGCTTGTGTAGTAGATTTTAAGTCAAATTGCTTTAGAATATGTCATTTATTGAGCACCTACTGAATGTTCAGCATAATGTTAGACTGTGCAGAGAAGTGATGAGGATAAGAACGAAGAAGGGTAGAGATTAGGGGCAACAGCCCCCTCACTCCTGCCCTTGAAAATTGCAGAACTAGATGGACTGCCTCTTTTCTTCTCCTTCCTATTTCCCTTCATTCCTTTTAAATTACAAAGGACAGTTACACCAAATTAGACAACCTTTTGGGATAATAATATTGAATAGATGAACATGGATTTGTGGGATTCAGAAAGGAGAAGTGCAGAATGGAAATGGGGATATGTACTACAGCACTTAGTACACATTTCTTTGTACATAGTAAGTGCTTAACAAATGCTCATTCATTCATTCATTCCTGACTGCCTGTACAGAGTTCTTCTTGAATAGATTTGGGGCTAAGTAATCAATAGCATCCACCAATTTTCCCATGGAAAAAAAATCTAAAGACAATGGCAAACACATCACGACAGTGCAAGTGGGAGAGAATGTGAGAAGATGAAGTTGCCATGACAACCCTCTCCGTGACTGTTTTGCAGATTATAGAAACAGTGTCTGGTAACTTTCCTCCAGGACGTGCTCTGAATGCATGAGTAGGTTGGTTAGCTGTTTTAGACAGTGGTGGGGATTGCTTTTGAAAGGCTATTGAGGGAGAGATGGGGGGATCAGGTTGTGCCAGACAATTGAATATATCACCACCACCTTGAACAGAATCTCCCCACAGACCTAGATGGAGACAGACTTGTGCCCTGAACCCCAGAGCCTTGGAAAGAACAGGCCCCCCCCCAGCCACCAGACCTGCTTCCAGCCCATACACCACAGACTTCATGGAGGGAAGAAATCATTGGAAAGATGGAGCCCACCATCCTCATCACTACCGCAGCAAATGTTGACCACACTTCGCAAATAAACACAAAAACACACAAAAGCCCTTGAAGGGGCAGCCTTCCCCAGAACAACCAGCCTGCTTCCTGCCCATCTCTCACAGCCAGCAGTTGGGGAAGCCACTCCTACAGAGAAGGAGTCAGCCTTGGACACTAAACTGCCCACTCATTACCACTCATAGAGCAGGCAATCCAGACATGCTGAAGAATCAGAACAATCTGAGGGGGGTGGGGGAACAGGAGGAATCCCAGGGTTCAATGTACTTTGGAAGTCTTCTAATTAGTCTGGGGTAGGTGTTTCTGACATCAAGTCTTAATCTCTTTTTTTTTTTTTACAAGATCCACCCATTACTCTCATCCCTGACCTCTGTCTGATCCACTGGCCCACCCTATATACAAAAGCTGCAGGTGATTATTCTGGAGAAGAGTCAGAACAGACACCTCCTTCAGCTCATGTGTGGACTACTACAATAGCTACTGCTTGGTCTTCCTGACACATGTCTTTGCCCACTGCAGTGCAACCTCCACTTGGTTGCCAAAGTGATCTTCCTAACACAGTGTTGGAACCATATCACCATCCCTCCCCAAGATATTCCAGTGGCTCCCCATCACCTGGAGGATCAAATATAAAATCCTCTGTTTGGTCCATAACACCCTGCCCCCATCTCTGCATTCTTCCTACACCCTACACTCTCCCTCCAGAGTGTCCATGATTCAGAGACACCCGAATCCTTGCTAGTCTTTGCATGTGACACTCCATCCTTGTCTATATTGAGAGATAGAGAAGAAAACACAGAAATAGAGATGCAGAGACAGGTACAGGCAGAGCCAGAGCCAGGGAAAGGGAAATAAAGATGGCAACTGCAGATTAGTATTCAGAAGAAGACTCATGAATGGTAGGAGGTGGTGATGCATTCACTTGTCTGACAAATGCTGCCCCCCATTCTGTCTTCCTCAATAGCCTTTCAAAGGCAATCCCCACCTTTGTCTAAAACAGCTAACAGTATTGTTCAAGCAGTTAGAGCACATTCCGGAGGAAAATTACCAGGCACTGTTCCTATAATCTACAAAAGAGTCATGGAGAGCATTGTCATGGCAACTCCATCTTCTCACGTTCCCAAATATGGCCATTTCCACTGGCTGTCCCTCTTCCCTGCAATACTCTCCCTCCTCCTCTCTGTTTCCTGGCTTCCCTGACTTCTTTCAGTTTCCGCTTAGAATCCTACCTTCTATAAGAAGCTTTTCAGGGACCTCCTTAGATCTAGGGCCGTGGTTCTCTTGCTTATTTCCAATTTAAACAGGATAGGGTTTGTTTCTACTTCAGCTTCACCAAATTAGACACCCCTTTGGGATAATAATATTGACTATATGAACATGGATTTGTGGGGTTCAAGAAATGGAAGAGGAGGATTGGCAGTGGAGGTATATACTACAGAATTTAGTACAGTTCCTTGCACATAATAAGTGCTGAACAAATGCTCATTCATTCATTTATTCACGTCTGGTAGCACAGAGTTCTCCTCGAATAGGTCATGGATTAGGGGTGGTTAAGTAATCAATAGTTTTCTTCAAATTTTCTCTGGAAAAAATATAAAGGTAATGTCAAACATATCAAAAAAATGCAAGTGGAATGGTAACGTGAGAAGATGGAGTTGCCATGAAAATGCTCTCCATGACTCTTTCGTAGATTATAGGAACAGTGCCTGATAATTTTCCTCCAGGATGTTCTCTAACTGCTTGAACAGGTTTGTTAGCTGTTTTAGACAGGGGTGGGGATTGCCTTTGAAAGGCTATTGAGGGAGAGAGAATGGGGGGCAGCATTTGTCAGACAAGTGAATGCATCACTATCCCCTTCCATTCATGAGTCTTTTTCTGAATACTAATCTGCAGTCGCCAACTTTATTTCTCTTTCCCTGGCTCTGACTCTGTCTGTGCCTGTCTCTGCATCTCTCTGTATTTTCTTCTCTGTCTCTCAATATAAATAACGCCTGTGTGCACATGCCTGTGCATTTGTGGGTACCTCCTGATAGTTTGTAACCCCTGATGATTTAGATCTGCTCCCAGCTGGCAGTCCAGGATAAAGCTAGGAAGAAGCCCTCCCCTCCCCTTGGCCTAGGGAGCATAACAGAACATATCATAAAGAGGAAATCTGAATACCAGCAACTCATGATTTCAGGTATCCTTGATAATGACCTGGCAACCAGTGATAAGAACTGGCTGCTTGTGCCTTGCTGGACATTTGGGTATCTTGATATTGATTTCCATTAGAAAAACTGTGAGAGCCCCCCTTCCTACTCCTCGTTCTTTAAACAAGCCAGATGCAAGCATACTGGGGCCCAGGGGTGGGACTTTTTGGTACAGTGGCATTCAGTGACTGTTTATGCTTTCAAATTTATATTGATTAAATGATTAAACTAATAAATAATTCACACTGGTTGAATCAAACCAGCTAGTACCAGTCACTGATACAATGCAGGGGGTAAAGCTCTGCTAGGTTTACATTGGTTTATTGTGCAACCTGGCAGGAAAAATTCCATTTTGCTTTTTTATTCAGTTATTACTAAAAATCACTGGGAGGAAGACCTCACTCTAGGAAACAAGAGAATATTGTAGACAGGGTGCTCTGAAAACCTGATGTGTTTATGTAGAGAGGAAGGATCTGTGTGCAGAGAAGTTGTGTCACTGCATAATGCCAGAATTTCTATACTCTGTTGTCTCAAAGTAAACTTGCTATTATTGACTTTTCGGTGACTCCACAGTACCTCATTTCATCCCAACACTGACCCTGAATTAAGAGACTGCTGGTGCTCAAGTCTCCTCTAATTATCCGGCACAAGAGAGATATTCAGGGAATACTAGACTGACTGACACTGTCCAAAGGAGACTTCCTCCTGACTGTAGTAACTGCAGGGCCAAACCTTTTCTTGGATGTTAGAGAGAAGAAAATCATAACAACAATTAAATACATGAAAATGTTGAAGATTCTGGGAGCCAAGATGGTGGAGTGATCAGTAATTTCTCTCTCCCTCCCCTTGTTGACCTTGAAGAGCCCAGAGAATGTGTCCCCAGGCAAAATCCTGGAACAGTAGGAGCAGCAGAAAAGGTAAAAAGTCTCTTAGCCTGTGAGGCTAGGAAAATCACTAAGGAGGGTGCCTCTTGCTGTGACTGAAGGGAACCAGTACAGGACTGGAGCTGTCCCAGACAGCCTCATCTCAGTAAATTGGGAAAAGATTCGGAGCCCCAGGGGTATGAATCCAAAAACTGCCAATATCAGGACCCCAGGCATGCCTCAGTACCCCATGGGTATAGGGAAGACACTAGTGCAGGGGTGTCACCAACCACTGAGCTTGCCTATGCTCTAGTTCAATGAGGAGACCTCCTGTGGCCAGACCACCCCTCTCCCACACTTAACACAGCTAGCTCCAGGGTAACCCTGGGGAAACCCAAAAAGACTTCACCTGGCCTCTGCTTTCCAACACCAGCTAGCTCAGCACCAGGTAAACTGCAGCATTTTAGCTTTTAGATGAAAGAACTAGAGGCTACAACACACAAAGCCTCAAGGTTTAGGCACAGGTACTGGGGGACAGAGCCCTCTGTGCCCCAGATGCAGAGACCTACTTTAAAAGCCAGGAAAAGGGTGATCATCACGAGTAAGAAGCAAAGTAGAAAAGGAAAGACCACAGAATCTTTCTATGGGGACAAGAACCAAAACATGAATACCAAAGAGGTCAAAATTGAGACTGTACTCCCATCTGACAATTCAGAAAGGAATATTAACTGGTCTGAAGCACAAAGAGCATTCTTGGAAGAGGTCATGAAGGATTTTGAAAGCCAAATCGGAGAAATGCAAGAAAAACTAACCAATGACTTCAAAAACATGAAAAAAGAAATCACAGAATAATTTAAAGGAAAATTGGACAAATGGAAAAGGAAGTACAAAACCTAACTGGAGAAAATAACTCCTTAAAAGTAACAACTGGATAGATGGAAAAGGAGATGCTAAAGTTAACTGAAGAAAACAATGGAATAAAAATTGGAATTGGATAAATAGAAGCTAATGATTCTGTGAGACATCAAGAATCAGTCAAACAGAATCTAAAGAATGAAAAGATAGAAGAAAATGTAAAATATCTATTTGGAAAAGCAACTGACCTGGAAAATAGATCTAGGAGAGAAAAATCTAAGGATTATTGGTCTACCAGAAAGCCATGACGAAAAAAAAAGAGCCTGGACAATATTTTCCAAGAAATCATCAAGGAAAACTGCCCAGAAGTCCTAGATCCAGAGGGCAAAATAGTCGTGGAAAGAATCTACCATTCACCTCCTGGAAAGGATCCCGAACTAAAAACACCAAGGAACATCATTGCCAAATTCCAGAACTATCAAGTGAAGGAGAAAATACTGCAGGCAGCCAGAGAGAAACAATTCAAATATCGAGGAGCTACAGTCAGGATCCCACAGGACCTTGGAACTTCTACATTAAAAGATTGAAGGAGTTGGAATATGATATTCTGTAAGGCAAAGGAGCTGGGACTACAACCAAGGATCAATTACCAAGCAAAGCTGGACATAATATTTCAGGCAAGGAAGTGGACATTCAATGAAATAAGGGATTTCCAGATCTTCCTGATGGAAAGGACAGAGTTCAATAGAAAATTAGATCTTCATATGCAGGTAGCAAGAGAAGCATAAAAAGGAAAATGGGGGGGGGGGGAACTTGTTATTCAATATGGGCAAACTGTTTACATCCCTATAAGGGAACTTATACTTGTTAATCTTGAGAACTGTATAGTTATGATGATATATAAAATGGATATACATAGATAGAAGGAGCAGCATAAAGTAAATAATATCATGACAAAAATGTGATTTAAGAATGAGAAGGGATTGTAATGGGAGATGTGAAAAAGAGGAGTCAAAAAAGGTAAATCACATCACAGGAAGAGGCACAAAAGCATATTACAGTAGAGGGAAAGAGGGGAGGGAGATGAGCATTGTTTGAGAGTTACTCTCATCTGATTGGGTTCAACGAGGGAACAACAAACTCAGTTAAATATAGAAATACAACTAGCTCTATAAGCAGTAGGAGAAGAAGGGGGAAAGAAAAGGGAGGGGAGGCTAAAAGGGAAGGAAAAGTTGTAAGGGAAAAGGAGATTAAAGCAGAGCGGGGACTGAAAGAAGGGAGGGAAGACCGGTAGAGGCAGTGGTCAAAAATTAAAATTCTATAGTGAAGGAGAAAGGAGAAGGAAGAACTAAAAGCATAAACAGGGAAAGGGGATGGAGGAAAAGACACAGAAATCATAACTGGAAATGTGAATGGGATGATCTCTCCCATAAAACAGAGACAGATAGCAGAATGGATTAGAAACCATAATGCAATAATATATTGTTCACAAGAAACACATTTGAAATGGGGCATACACACCAATTAAAAGTAACAGGTTGGAGCAGAATATATTGTACTTCAGCTGATGGGAAAAAAAAAGCAGGAGTAACAATCCTAATCTCAGACAAAGCAAAAGCAGAAATAAATCTAATCAAAAGAGATAAGGAAGGAAACTATATCCTGCTAAAAGGCACCATAGACAACAAATCAATTTCATTACTAAACATATATGCTTCAAATGGTATAGCATCCATATTCTTAGAGGAGAAGCTAAGGGAGTTATAGGAAGAAATAGACAGCAAAACTATAGTATTGGGGAACCTCAACCTCCCCCTCTCTGAACTCGATAAGTGTAACCTCAAAATAAACAAGAAAGAAATTAAGGAGGTGAATAAAACTCTGGATGAGGTAGATATGACAGCTCTCCGGAGAAAATTGAATGGGAATAGAAAGGAATATACTTTGAGGATAGAAAGGAATATACCTTTTTCTCAGCAGCACATACACAAAAATTCTCGATGTACGAGGGCATAAAAAACCTCACAATCCAGTTCAGAAAGTCAGAAATGGTCAATGTGTCCTTCTCAGAACATAATGTAATAAAAGTTATAAGTAATAAAAGGCCATGGAAAAATAAACGAAAAATTAATTGGAAACTAAACCATCTAATCCTAAAGAATGAGTGGGTTAAACAACAAATCATAGAAACAATCAACCACTTCATTCAAGGGAATGAAAATAATGAGTCAACCTACTGTAGGGATACTTATGGGATACTACAAAAGCTGTTCTTAGGATAATTTTTATATCTTTGAATGCCTACATGAATAAATTAGAAAAAAGAAGAGATCAATGAATTGGGCATGTAGCTGAAAAAGATAGGAAAAGAACAAATTGAAAATCCCCAAGTAAATACCAAATTAGAAATACTGAAAACCAAAGGAGAGTTTAATAAAATTGAAATTAAGAAAAGCATTGAACTAATAAATAAAACGGAAAGTTGGTTTTATGAAAAAACCAATAAAATTGATAAACCTTTGGTCAATTTGATTTAAAAAAGGAAAGAAGAAAATCAAATTACCAATATCAAAAATGAAAAGGCTGAACTAACCTCCAATGAGGAGAAAATTAAAACAATAATTAGAAATTACTTTCTCCAACTGTATGCACATAAATCCGACAATCTAATTGAGATGGAAGATAATTTTAAAAAATATAAATTGCCCAGATTAACAGAAGAGGAAGTTGAATACTTAAATAACCCAATCTCAGAAAAATAAGTTGAACAAGCCATCAATGAACTCCCTAGGGAAAAATATTCAGGGTCAGATGGATTTACAAGTGAATTCCATCAAACATTTAAAGAACAGTTATTCCAATACTATACAGACAATTTGAGAAAACTGGGGAGCAAGGAGTCCTCCCAAGTTATTTTCATGATACAAATATCTTTCTGATATCTAAACCAGGAAGAGCCAAAACAGAGAAAGAAAATTATAGACTAATTTCCCTAGCGAATATAGATGCAAAAATTCTAAATAAATTAGGAAAAGGATACAGCAAATTATCATGAGAACAATACATTATGATCAGGTAGGATTTATACCAGGAATGCAGGGCTGATTCAATATTAGGAGAACTATCACCATTATTGATTATATCAACAACAAAACTAACAGAAATCACATGATTATCTCAATAGATGCAGAAAAAGCTTTTGACAAAATATAACATCCATTCCCATTGAAAACACTTGAAAGCGTAGGAATAAATAGAACTTTCCATAAAATAATAAGCGGTATCTACCTAAAACCAGTAGTAAGCATTATATGCGTTTCCAATAAGATCAGGGATGAAACAAGGATGTCCATTATCAACACTGTTATTCATTATGGCATAGAAATGCTAGCTGTAGAAATAAGAGAAGAAAAAGAAATTGAAGGAAGTAGAATAGTCAAAGAAGAAACAAAGTTATCACTCTTTGCAGATGATATGATGATATACTTAGAGAATCCCAGAGAATCAAGTAAAAAACTACTTGAAATAAGAAACAACTTTGACAAAGTTGCAGGTTACAAAATAAACCCACATAAATCATCTATATTTCTATATGTTGCTAACAAAGCCCAACAGCAAGAGAGAGAAAGAGAAATCCCATTTAAAGCTATAGTAGACAGTATAAAATATCTGGGGGTCTACCTGCTAAAACAAACCCAGGTAGTATATGAACACCATTACAAAACACTTTTCCCACAAATAAAGTCAGATTTAAGTAAGTGGAAAAATAACAGTTGCTTGTGAGTAGGCATAACTAATATAATAAAAATGACAATTCTACCTAAATTAATTTACTTATTTAGTACCATACCAATCAAACTATCAGGTAATTATTTTCTATAGCTAGAAAAAATAATATCAAAATTCATCTGGAAGAACAAAAGGTCCAGAATATCAAGGAAACTAATGCAAAGAAATGCTAGGGAGGGTGGCCTAACCCTACCAGATCTCAAATTGTATTATAAAGCAGCAATCATCCAAACCACTTGGTACTGGCAAAGAAACAGAGGGTTAGACCAGTGGAATAGGTTAGGTACTCAAGACACAGTAATCAATGAATATAGCAACCTACTTTTTGATAAACCCAAGGACCCCAGCTTCTGGGATAAGAACTCACTGCTTGACTAAAATTGCTGGAAAAAATTGATAATAATGTGGCAGAAACTGGGCATTGACCAATACCTGACACCTTACGCAAGAGTAAAGTCCAAATTGATACATGATCTAGGTATAAAGATTGATACTATAAACAAATTAGGGGAGCAAAGAATAGTGTATTTGTCAGATTTGTGGAGGATGGAGAAATTTATGACAAAACAAAAGATGGAGAACATTGTGACACGCGAAATGGATAATTTGATTACATTAAACTGAAAAGTTTTTACACAAACAAACCTAATGCAGGCAAGCCTAGGAGGGAAGCACAAAGCTGGGATAGAATTTTTGCAACTAGTATCTGTGATAAAGGCCTCATTTCTAAAATATATGGAGAACTGAGTGAAATGTACAAGAATACAAGTCATTCCCCAATTATTCCCCAACTGATAAATGGTCAAAGGATATGAACAGGGAGTTTCCAGAGGAAGAAATTAAAGCCATCTATAATCATATGAAAAAATGCTCTAAATCTCTATTGATTAGAGAGATGCAAATCAAAACAACTCTGAGGTACCACATTGCACCTATCAAGTTGGCTAATACAACAAAACAGGAAGCTGATAAATGTTGGAGAAGATGTGGGAGAGTTGGAACACTAATTCATTGTTGGTGGAGCTGTGAGCTGATTCAACCACACTGGAGAGCAATTTGGAACTATGCTCAAAGGGCTACAAAAATGTGCATACCATTTAACCCAGTAATATGCTTCTGGGACTCTATCCCAAAGAGATTATAGAAATGGGAAAGGGTCCCACATGTACAAAAATATTTATAGCAGCTCTCTTTGTGGTGACCCAAAACTGGAAATCAAGGGGATGCCCAACAATTGGGCAAAGGCTGAACAAGTTGTGATATATGAATGCAATGGAATACTATTGTGCTCTGAAAACCAGTGAATGGGAAGACTTCAGAGAACCCTGGAAAAAATTAAAAGAAACAATGCTGAGTGAAAGGGTCAAAACCAGGAGAACTTTGTACACAGCAACAACCACAGCGGGTGAGAATTTTTTCTGGTAGACTTAGTACTTCATTGCAATGCATGGACTTAAAAAATTTCCAATGGATTCTTGAGGAAAAACACCTTCCACATCCAGGGAAAGAACTACGGAATTGGATTGCAGATAGAAGCTGAAATTTTTCTTTTGTGTGATGTCTTGTTTTGTTTTCTTTTATGGTTTCTCCCGTTCATTTTACATCTTCTATGCAACATATATTTAATAGGAATGCACATGTAAAACCTATACAAGATCATACACTGTCTCAGGGAGAGAGTTGGTAAGGAGCAGGGAATGAGGGGGAGGGAGGGGGAAAATCTAAGATATGTGGAAGTGGTTGTCGAACACTGAAAAGAAATAAAATAATTTAAATTTAAAAAAAGAGTTGAGGAAATTGGGGACCTGATTTTCAGCTCCAAATATTGAGGAAGGGCAGAGTTGATGATCAACAAAATGTGAGTTAAGCAGTTCCTTGATTACTAGATTTTACCTCAAATTGCAGTAGAACAGGCACCATTTATTGAGTACCTACTGAATGCTCAGCATAATGTTAGGCTGTGTCAGGGAGCGGTGGGAAATAAGAATAAGGAAGTGTGGAGATCAGAGGGAACAGCTTTACCCTCCAGGGCAACATCTAGGACTGGATGGGCTGGCTCTGTTCTTCTCCTTATTTCCCTTCATTTCCTTTTAATCACAGTTTCACCAAATTAGACACCCCTTTGGGATAGTTACATTAAATATACAAATATGGATTTATGGGATTGAGAAAGTGAAAATTGGGATTAGCAGGGGAAGTATGTAGTACAGACCTTAGTACAGTTATTTCCATAGAGTAAGTGCTTAACAAATGCCATTCATTCATTCATTCGTTCATTCATTTATTCATTCATTCATGGCTGGCAGTCGAGCTCTCCTTGAATAGATGTTGCATTTAGGGCTATTAAGTAATCAATAGTGCCCACCAATTTTCCTGTGGAAAAAATCTGAAGGTAATGGCCAATACATCATGAAAATGCAAGCGGGATGAGAATTTGCATAGATGGAGTTGCCATAACAACCTTTGCCATGACTGTTTTGCAGATTATAGGAACAGTGCCTAGTAATTTTCCTCCAGGACGTGCTGTGACTGCTTGAGGTCTGTTAACTGTTTTAGGCAATGGTGGGCATTGCCTTTGAAAGGCTATTGAGGGAGAGAAGAGGGGGCAGCATGTGCCAGACAAGTGAATACATCACCATCACCTTTTCTGATGCATGTCTCACAGCAACAGCTGCTTGCTTTGTGTGTCTTCTGTATACTGTTCTGCAGTCGCCATCCTAATTTCTCTTTCCCTTGCCCTCGCTCTGCCTGTTTCTGTCTCTCCATCTCTTTCTTTTGTTCTCTGCCTTCAATATAGAAAATATTCACAGTGCCTATTTGTATATATGTGTTCATTTGTGGGTACCTCCTGATATTTTGTAGCCCCTGGTGATTTAGATCTGCTCTCAGCTGGCAGTTCAGGACAAATCTGGGAAGAAGCCCACACACACACACCTGTTTTGGGGAGTATAATGGAGGCCTAACAAAGGGGCAGCCTGACTGACTCAACTCAGGATTCCAGGTATCCTAGGCAACAGACCAGTTACTGTAGCAACCGGTGATTAGAACTGGCTGCTCCTGTCTTTCTGGACACTAAAATTTGCCTCCAGAGAAATTATACTCCATCAGAGGTGGGTTCAGTCACTTGATCTGAATTTCTACTGGAAATTGTGTGAGACCCCTCTCCCCCACTCCCTGCTTTTGAATAAGCCAAGTGCAAACATCCTGGTTCCCAGGGATTGGACTTTTTGGCACAGAGATTTCAATGCCTCTTTATTCTTACACATTTACATTGAAAAATTGACTGAACTCATCAATAATTTGGAGAGATTGAGCTAAACCAGCTAGTACCAGTCACTCATACAATGACAGGAGGTTAAGTTCTGCTGAGCTTACATGGGTTCATTTGTCCCACCTGACAAGAGAAAATTCCTTTTTTCTTTTTTATTGAGTTATTACTAAAAATCACCTGGAGGAAGGCCTTGCTCCAGGATTAGAGACTACATTTGCGCTCTTGAATATTCCAGGTTCTGTCACACATTTGATGGTGAGAGGAAGAGTGTGGTCTTAGGTACCTCGGAAGGATCAAAGATCCTAGGCAACTGTATCAATGGACTTGACCTCAGTTCCCATTCCTAATTGGGAAGATTCCCTAATAAAAACTGTGTAAGCTTAGACAGACACCCTTCCATCAATGATATTCAGTGTTCTCAAGACCCTCTCAGCTCTGTCTGTCTGTCTGTCTGTCTGTCTGTATGCTGAAGACACTTCTATTGGGGCCAGTCTGTACAGCTCCCCCTGGAGCAGTGACATTTTGGGTTCCAAGATGCCTTTCAGTTCTGGCATTATATAATGCTAATATGATCCTCCCACCCTCTGACGTTTTGTGTTCCAGTGTCCCCTTCTAGCTTTGTCATTCCATATTCTCTGGTCTCTGTGTCCTCCCAGATCACACATGCTATAATCTAATAATATTTCCAGCCCTGACATTCTATGATGTGATATCTAAGTGTAACAATCAAGAACTCATTTTAAAAATGAATGTAGGAGTAATATAATGCACCTTCTCAGTCCACATGGTTGCCAGTTCTGCAGCTTTAGGAAAACTCTTTTAGATGAAACATTGGGGGTTAGGAAAATTCCTAACATTTAGGCAGAGATTGGGCTCTCTGCTTCAATTCGCATTTCTACTCTTCTCCATTTACGCCCTGGCCTCTTTGTGGTTGAGCCAAAATCCAGATTACTAGAAACCTTTTTGTGACTAAAAAGCACATTACTATAGCGTCTATGAGTAGACTGGTATTAAGAGGAAAAGCTGGGGGAAGGATCAGACATCTTCTTGAAACTTTTCTGGACCTTGAGTAGGTGAGTACACTGGCAGCACCAGCCTGGGTCTTCTCCTTTGAGTTGCGCATAGAGCCAGTGTTTGTCTTCGATAATTTTCTTCTCTGCCCCAGTTCAGTCCTACCTTCTCTTTCTCCTCTTGCTGGTTGTCCCAGCTCTGCCTGTTCTTGGCTCAGCTTGCTATGATTCTGCCCTCCCTCTCTGCTTCCAAACCCTAGGAATCTCTGTCTTCTTCTGGGATGGGTCCTCTTCTTTCATGCAAGTTCCTAAAGGCATGGCCAAATCTCTTAAGGTAATGCTTTTCATTGGTTCATACTTGCCTGTCATTGACTCATTGATTCAATTAATAACAGTTGCCAGTTTGTGTTTCGAAGCAACCTTATTTAATGCAGCTTAATTTCGTTTCAGTTCGGATTGGTTCAGAAATGACACAGTCCCAAGTGTGATATGTACTTATGTATATAGTGCTATTTTTAATTAATAATAATAAAATTAGTAAATAATAGTAGTAATAATGATGAGGATGAGGATGATAAAGGCCTCAATCAGTAAGTCTCAACGGTTATGGCACAATCAGTAAGTCTCAATGGGTATCCAATATTACCACAATTGATCAGCACCAAGGCAGAACTTTGTACATCTGGATCACACAGCTGGGGAGCCCTCGTCAGCCTCCAGAGTTCCAACGGGAACTTCTCCAGCTACATGTCCATAATGGGGGAGAGGTTGAGCCCTGAGTTGGGGCTTGGGGAGTTTTGGGATGGGGATCCTTGAAGATGGCTCTGGACTACCCATCTTTAATAGTTCCTTCTCAGCAAAAGCATTTTGCCAGTTAAATGCATGATTGACTGGAAAGCAGTTGTTCTCAAAACATCCGTGAGAGCGTTTCTCTTTGGGAATGTCCGGTTTCAGAAGAGTAGAGAGTCTTCCCCATTAGCAGACATCATAAACAATCCTTCAAGGTCTAGCTAGGAATAAGATTAATTAGTGTCAGATTGTAGGCATACTGAGGGAGGTCAGACTGTCCTAAATGAATTTATGCATTGCACATACATTATACATTACACATGTCTAAGGAAGGTATTATTTACTTTGAAGGGGTGGAATAATCAGAGAAGTTCCTCACTTTTACATAAGGATCATCCCACCTCTAAGAGTCTGTGATCTAAGGACGCCTACCTCAACCATGCCCCCACCCCCACAGGCCAGCACCAGAGAGCTTTCCTTAAAATGAGAAATAGATTCTATCTAACAATATCAGCAGGCATTATCTGTAATGGAGACAAGCTAGAAGCCTTTCCAAAAAGGTCAGCAGTGAAGCAAGAATCTCTATTATCACCACTATCATTTAATATTGTACTAGAAGTGTTAGCTCTAATAATAAGGGAAGAAAAAGAAATTGAAGTAATTAGAATAGGCTATGAGGAAACAAAACTTTTAGTCTTTGAGAGTAAATTAAAAACTAGTTGAAATAATTAACAACTTTAGCCCAGTTGCAGGATACAAAATAAATTCACATCGATCATCAATATTTCTATATATAATCAACAAAGTGCAGCAGCAAGAGAGAGAAAGAAAACTTCCACTTAAAACAATAGTAAGCAATATAAAATACTTGTCAGGTGGCAATACCTCTAAAGGCCAAAATCCCTAGAGAGGGATTGTCTGGGCATTGTTTCCCTTCTACCCACCACCACCACCACCAGCACCACCACCATCTTCATCATCATCATCATCATCATCATCATCATCATCATCATCATCATCATCATCATCATCATCATCATCAATGTCTTCTCCTTTTTACTGAACTACTTAAAAATAAAGTTATTGTTTATTTATTATTGGCCTTCTTTCTGTTTCAGATTTTGAGTTCCAAATTCTCTCCCTCCTTCTAGTCACTCCTCCAACCACTGAAAGGAAGGTGGTACAATATCAATTATGAAAGTGAAATTATGCAAATCCCATTTTCATATCAGCATTATCAGGAAAGCAAAAACAATAAAATGAAAAATTATACTTCAATTTGCATTCATAGCTCATCAGATCTTTCTCTAGAGGAGAACATTTTTTTTATCATGAGTCCTTTGAAAATATCTTCATCACTTCATTGATAGGATCAGTTAAGTCCTTTCACAATTGATAACCATTACTACATTGCTGTTCCTGTACACCATGATATATTGTTTCTGGTTGCTTCATTCTGCGTAAAATTCATATAGGTCTTCCCAGGTTTTCCTGAAACGACCCCCTTGGTAATTTCTTATAGCACAGTAGTATTCCATCACACTTATATGCCAAAACTTGTCCATCCATTCCTGAATTGAAGAGCAACTCCTCAATTTCCAGTTCCTTGCCATCATAAAAAGAACTTGTGTATCTACAGGTCCTTTTCCTTTAATCTCTCTGGATACAGACCTGGTAGTGGTATTACAGAGTTTTATAGATATTTAACAGTGTTTCCAAATTGTGCTCCAGAAAGGTGGGACCAGCAGATAACTCCACTGACAGCTGATTAGTTTGCTTATTTTCTTTCATTTACTCTAGCATTTGTCATTTATGATAGATGTGAGATGGTACTTCACAGCTGTTTTCATTTTCACTTCCCTAAAAATTAGTGATTAAAAACATTCTTTCTTGACAGTATAGCTAGCTTTGATTTCTTCTTATGAAAGGTACCTGTTCATATCCCTTGCCTACTGATCAATTGGGGAACAGTTCTTCTTTTTATAAATGTGACTCAGTTACAGATATATTTGCAATAGGTATTTGTCAAAGAAGCTTACTGTAGAAGTTTTGACATTACTTCATTGTCTATGGTACCTTTTCATAGAATTATGGTTTCCCTGATTATCTTTTTAAATTATGTCTATCTCTGTTTACCTGAGATCATGATTTATACCTAGGCCTCTTTTACTTTAGCTGAAACATAATATATTCTACTCCCATCTCTTCTTTTAACACTCTGTGTGTGTGTGTGTGTGTGTGTGTGTTTCTGTACCAGCTGTTTCTAGTAAACAACATATTGTTGGATTCTGATTGTTAAACCAGCCTTCTATCTACTTCTGTTTTATGAGTGGACTCATCTCTTTAAAATTTGTGGTTATTATTACTAAATACATATTTCTCTCCATCTCATTATCTTCTCTTTCTTCTTTCTCTTCTTTTTTATTCCGTCCCTCCTCAAAGGTCTATTTTGCTTCTAACCACTGCCTCTCTTAATCTGCCCTTCCCCTTGTAATCTTCATTTCTCTTATGCTCTTTTCCTATTATTTTCCTGTTGGGTACGACAGATTTCTATACATGACCAAGTGCCTATATATATATTCTTTCCTCTTTGAACCAATTCTTGCTCAGCCACCTTTATCCCTTAACTGTAAAGGCTCTTCCTTTTACACCTCTTTTATGTGAGAAAATTTTCCACATTCAATCTCTCTTTTCCCCTTTCTCCAAGTATCTCGCTCTTACTCACTCCATTTATTCCCTGCCATCACCTGAACACAATTAACTCACACCAATGATCTCTATGTAGACTCCTTCTAACTGCTCTTATTGTGATAAAGATCTAATGAGTTATATGTATCACCTTCATATGTGGGAAAGGAAACAATTTATCCATATTGAGTCCCTTATGAGTTCGCTTTTCTATTTATGCTTTTCTGCTTCTCTAGAGTCTTGTGTTTCAGAATGCTTAAAATTTCCCTATTGCATCAAATGTGCATTTTTCCTTCTGAATAATTTTACTCACTTTTGCTGTGTAATTTGCGCTTCACTATAATCCCAGATTTTTGCCTTCCCAAATATGTTACAAGTTCTTTGTTCCTTTTACATGGAAGCTGCTAACTCTTGTGTGATCCTGACTCTGGCTCCATGACATCTGAATTGTTTTCTTTATCACTGCTTCTAATACTTTGTCCTTTACCTGTGAGTTCTGTGATTTGGCTATAATATTCCTAGGGGATTTCATTTTAGAATCTCTTTCAGGAAGTGGTTAATAGATCGTTTCTATTTCTATTTTACCCTCTTGATCTAAGATATCAGGGCAGTTTTCCTGGTCAATTTCTTAAAATAATGCCTAGGCTCTTTTCTCTATTCATGCATTTCAGGTAGTGCAATAGTTTGTACATGATTTCTCCTTCATCTGTTTCTCAAACCAATTATTTTTCTGATAAGCTTTTCCATGTCCTTCTATTTTCTCATTCTTTGATTTTGTTTTATTGCAGGACACAAGTCCCCCTACACTGTGGACTGAAGGGCCAGTGTTGGGAAGCAACACCTGACCATCACCTTCCAGAGCCTTACCTCCAACATTACTGTAAGTCACAGAGACTAAGGGTAGAGGGCTAGAAATTGAGATGAAGAAAGGAAGTCAAACACTGCTCATAATTGCTCATTTGTATTAACTGTATGCGAGCTGATGTCCAGCAGCGTGTCATGCCCCAACCTTTCTTCTTATGCTCCCATGCTCCCGTCTTCCTGGAGGAAGCCCCGTATTCCTGCTCCCTTCAGAACCTTAGGCCTGCTCCCCTTCACCTTCTTCATGGTGGTGGTCGTGGAGGTAGTTCCTTCCAGACTCCCAAATCTGCAAGGAAGGATCCCTGATGCATTTTATGGGATCCTGGGTCTTGTCATTTGCCCTGCCAGTGGCATCTTAGTGGCCTTTTCATCCAAGCTGAAGGTGACCCCTTCAGTGTCCATTCTTGTCCCCATTAAAGAGTGAGAGGTCCTTGAGAGCACTGACTCTCTTTATCTGCTTGTAATGGCAGCTTTTAGCATGGTTCAAGGTACATGGTAAGTAAGCACTTAACCAATGCTTTTTCATTTATTCATTCATTTACTTTTCAAAAAAACTACTTGTGTTTTAAGCCTTGGGATCCTATGTGCTTGTCCAAAAAGGTGATCCTGCTGGTGGAGGTGAGAGTGAGTTGACAAATGCTGAAGTGCCCATATTGTCTGGAAGGATGGGGTAAGGAGGGCAGAAATTTCAGGGACATGAAAGGCCTTTCTAGGTATCTGCCCCCTTCATTGCAAAGGAGAGCTGTTGACCAAGGGTCATTCCCCCATGTTCTCCTATGGTGACAGGGTAGACCCATGAGAGACTCAAAGGACACAGGGAACAAGTCCTCAGCTGCATGGTAGACCAAGAGGGTGAGGTCCACTAGAGGGGTTGTGAGTGACTGAAACTGTGTGTAGCTCTTGCACTGTGAAAGAGAGAGAGAGAGAGAGAGAGAGAGAGAGAGAGAGAGAGAGTGTGTGTGTGTGTGTGTGTGTGTGTGTTTGTGTTTCCAGTGCTGTATCCCTAGCCATGTAACTGCCTTAGCTATGGTGATTACAGGTTGCCTGAATAGAAGCATGCAGTGGAGCCTGGGGTAGACAATAGAGGGCCAGTCTTGGAGTCAGAAATACCTGTGATTTTTACTCCTTTGTGTCCAGTCAACTCCCTAAACCATGTCTGATTGACATGAGCAGCCGGACTCTTTCAGATGGAGTGCCCCCACACCAGTGAAATCACAGGACTGGATAAAATAATCGTACCAATAATCAAAGCAGCTCTCTTGGGTCCTGGTCATACCACACCTGGGATATCCTCTTCACTTCTAGGACCCACATTTAGGAAGGACATTGACAAATGGGGGTGATGAGAGACCAGAAAACCTCACTCTATGAAGAATAAATGAAAAGAGGAGTGTCCTATGGTGGAAGGATCCCTGAAGGATATTGGTTTCAACTCCAGCTCTACTTCATACAGCCTGTGAGACTCTATTCAAGTCATTGAACCTCCCTCTCTAGGCCTGTTTCCTCTAGTTCACGTGGAGGGGATTGGACCCTTCCAGCTCTAAATTCCATGAATCTATAAGTGGGTGGGTTTTCACTCTGAAAAGAGAAAAGACCAGAGGCAGTGGTAGCTGAAGGTATCTGAAGGACTGTCACAGTTCAAAGGGATGAGATTTGGTGTGGCTTTGGTATGGAGACATAGAATCAAAGGAAAAGATAATGCTCCTGGCACAGAGTAGGTGCTTAATAAATACTTCTGGTATTTATTGATAAATGAATTGATTACAGGGATGCAGTGATGTCTTAATAAAAAAATTGAACATTCTTAAGGAAAGTCCCAGGTTGGAAGGTAGTTAGTTCCCTCTTATTGAAGGATTCCAGGCAGAGATTGGCTAGCTTCTTGTCAGGGATATCATAGAGAGAATTCACTGTGTATGAGGTAGGAAATGAGAGCTATGATCCTGTGGACCCTTTAGGGCCTTTAAGGAATGGCTGAGAATACACTGGTGCCCTTTGTTTAATCCTTTCTCCATGGGGGACCAGGTGCCAGAATCCAGAAATTGTTTACAGGAGGGTTTTGTGCTACCATTGGAGACTTTTTTATAATGTCTTCATAATCTCATGATTGCCACATCTCTTTTCTGCCTTTCTTTCCTTAGAGGAACATCATCTCTTTAATGTCTGCAGGCTCTGTGTCCTCAGGGGTCTTGGGGCAGCACCAAAGTTTCCCCTCTGGTTGGGGCAGGCTTTTTTTCTCCATATTCTTGCTCTGTGACTTCCTTACTTTGAGTGGTATGGGAAATCCTTTCTCACCTCTCCTCCTTTCACTCCCACCTGCCCCTGTCTCTCTCTTGCTGGCCCAGACTCCAGGCTTCCTTTCCTACCTCACTGGGAAAGCCATCATTCCCAAGGCTCAGTCCCTCCTCATTCCTAGTGTTCCCTGGTATTTGCTGTACGTAGGGGACTCACTTTCCCTCCATTCCTGGTGCTTGCACAGGTTTCCTCTTAGGTGCCTCCCTCTCTTTTCTCTCCTTTTCCCGGGACTGAGATCCCTTGAGACAACAATAATGATGGAATAACTCATATTTCTGTACAACTCTGAGATAGATCAAATGGTTTCCATACAAAAGCCCTGGTAGGTAGGAAATGCCAGGATCATTTCCCTTTTAGAGATGAGGAAACTGAGGCTGAACGAGGTGAGTAGGGAAAATGTGAAGGGGCCTGAATGAGAAAATGGCAAAGAAGTTACCAATCAGTACTGCTGGAAGGAAGAGACCCTATCAGAGCTGAGGATATATTTGCCCAGGGCTTGTTGTTGTTCAGTCACTCAGTCATGTCATATTTGTGTGATGCCATGGACTTTTATACCTGGGGTTTTCTTTGTAAAGACACTGGAGTGGTTTTTTTTTCTCCTCCATCATGTTCCTATTTTACAGATGAGGAGTTGAGACCAATAATGGTTAAATGACTGGCCTAGGGTCACATAGCCAGTAAGAGCTTAAGGCTAGACTTGAACTCAGATCTTCCTGGCTCCAAATCTGGTGTTGTGTCCACTATACCACCTAACTGCCCTGTACAGGGCTATTAAAAAAAACAACCAAGCCAATAACCCCTGGAATATACAAAATCAGGTAGTAAGGCTACAACTATAGTCCTTACCCTCAGTAGCAGTACTTGGATTCCAATCCAGGTTTATGACTTCCAAATCTCATCTTCTCCCTGAGAGAAGTGATTTTTATATTATAGTGAATTATTAAATTAGGATAAAATTTTATTTTATTAAATATTAAATTAGGGTAAAAACTGCTTATTTCTTCCTTCAGGGACCACCTCTTGTAGGTCAATTAGTATCTGATAAATGAGATTTTCAAATCTTCAGGTAACATGCTCCTTGATCCTGGGTAGGACCCCAACCAATTAGAAGACTACTTCTGCTTAGAGTGCAAACAGAATGTGATCCAGGTGCCTAAATCTAATGTATTCCAGACCTAAAGCATCTAGTCTATGCTTTTGAAGCACCTCCCCCACCCCCATTGTGGATAAAGGTAATCCACCTCATGAAGGAGAAAGGCAACCAGAGTTCTGTGGGTAGAGATGGATTCCTTTTTCCAGATTACTGGAGATGGCTGAGTCACCTGATCAAGACATGTTCTCAACAGGAGGAGCTGAACACTTTGAGCCCACCTCCTCATTAATTGTTCACCAATCAGGCTTGATTTTAACCTGTCAAGGGCATCTCCTTTTCCAGACATATTTAAACATTCAGTGTTCTTAGTTGTTTTGTCTCTGGTTATGGAGAGAGACCACAGACCACTCATTTATTGATCATCAGCTAGCCTAATTAGTGAATTAATTTTTAATGGCCCAGTCCTTGTCTCTCAGGCTTTTCATTCATCTCATTGCTTCTGAACCTTGCTCTCCATCTCTCTCCAACTGATCCACTCCATTCTGAACAAAACCATCTTTCCCTTTTCAGGCACTACCACCGTTCTCCTGTACAGTGTATATCTATGACTTTAGTGCTCTCTCTTCCCAGTCATTACTTTAAGGCCTTAAATGGGTCCACAGGATGGATTTAGAGAAGGGAGGGACCTCAGGGAACATCTAGTTCAATCCTCTCATGTTAACGAGGGGATTTGGCCAAGGGTATGTATGAGATTTTAGATGAAGAGCTGCAAAGGATGTCAGAGGTTATCTATCCAACCTACTTAATTTATAGATGAGGAAACTGAGGCCCAGAGAAAAGTGACTTGCTAAGATCACAAATAGGAATACATATCTGGTGCTGAAAGGGATCTCAAAGGCTATGTAATGAAACCTCCTCATTTGACTGATCTGGGAACTGAAGCTCAGATAGACTTACTCAGGATTTCATAGATCATCAGTGATAGAGGCAGGATTTGAGCTCAGGCCTTTGACTCCAAATCCAAGTTCCTTCTATTTTACCACAAAGTGGCCCCATTGACAATCTTTACTTCCTCTTTCTGTGTCCAGGCAAGGTGCATTGTTATTAAAAAGCAATGTCTAATTGGGTGACTCCAAGGTGAGCGAAAATGAGGGGAACAAAAGAGCAAGCCCATTTACTTCTGGGAGGTAAATTGAGACAACACTTTCCTCACCCTTATTTTGTCATTCTCTACCTTCCCCTCCCCACAGAGCCTAACCCTGTGCTGGACAGGCAGTTAGGGTTCAATAAACGTTTTTGTTTTTGTTTTTTTTCTACAGTGAACTGACAAATCCAATTGACAGTAACCCAGCTTTTCCTTGGCTATTATCTACTCAGAGTTTTTTTTAAAATTTTCAGACTAAGAAGTCTGTGCTAATTGTCTGAACTCTTCCACATAGACAAAGTTCTGGAAGATTTTCCTTCCTGTTTTTTCCCCTGCCAGACCTTGGAATGAAAAGAACAAAATACCTTGTTGAAGCTCACATCAGTTCTTTTCTAAGCATGGCAGATTCACAGTCAATAGCTCTGTGGTGTTTTGAACCTGGTCACCTGGCAGTAAAGGGCATCTGGGAGCAAGTGGTCCATTATTCTGTTTCCTTAGCACAGCAGCTGAGAAAGAAGGTGCTTTTCTGGGGAGTGATCATCCCAACACAAGTTTTATATACTGTCTCTTTTTTTAGTTTTTTATTACAATACTTGATGTACTGATGCCTGTGATAAAACCCAGTTATGTGGAGACAGTGGGAAGAATATGATGAATTTCTATCAGACTGTTGTAGACAGAATTTTTTTCTTGAGACCTACAGGGTGGTAGACCTACCATGTCACTTTAGGCCCCCTTTGATGCATAAGTGCGTATTACTGGATTCAGTTTTTTCCATGATCAGATGCCTACAGGAGATTTCTATCATCTTTGGTGTTGAAATGATGATTTTGATAGCTGTCAGTATCTCATAGCTTAAGTTGCTGTATAAATCCTTTGAAACCTCTCACATCACAAGTGCAAAGATGATGTAAAGTGCTTTCAGGACAGAGTGTTGTGTAGACAGAAAGTTAAAGAATTCACTTCAGGCCAGTAAGGATCTACCGAATGCTTAGTAGAGGAATCTTTCCATTTAGGGGAAGGTATTTTTCCTTTAACTTCAAAAACCCAAACTCTTCCTTATATCTTTAATCTTTCAATTTCTAGAGAGATGAGAGTAGTTTAGTGAGATCACAGAATGGAAGGCAGCAGGATCTAGTGCATATAGCAGTGAATTTCAAATTTTGCCACAAATCTGTGCCCTCTCAGAAAAGTCACTTGAGCTCTGTGGTTTCAGTTTCCCCTTCTGTAAAATGAGGGATATGGAACTAGATGCTTATGAGGTCTCTTCCAGCTTGATATCTAGAGTCCTGTGATCTCATGAACTCACTGAAGGTCTTAAAGGAATGACTGGGCAGAGAGGGAACTGAAACAACAGATATACACCATATATATATATATATATATATATATATATATATATATATATATATATATATATATATATATATATATATATATATATATATATATATATATATATATACAGAGAAAAAGAGATGGCTTTGTTCTGATGGAGTATAACGGTGGGAGATAGATGATGAACATCATTCAGTGTTTGGAAGTATAGGAGCTGGAATGAAATCCAAGCCCTACTACTGAGAACAATGACTACAGCTGTAGTTTCACTTACTCTCTTATTTTGTATACTTTCAGGGTTATGTTTTTGTTTTTATTAGCCGTGCACACCTGGGTAAATATTTACCTGCACGTCTGATTTTAAAATGGCCAAGACTCAGTAAGACGTTTGATATTTCTTCGATAAACTTCCTTGAAAGCTAACAACACCCATGTTTTTGTAATTTATTTTATCTGAATATTGAGTGGGTACTATCAGTGTCTTACCTGATTAACTGGTACATTGAAGGCTCAGACCAACTCAGCGGTGTCTCCACTGCTATGCATTCTTATCCTATATCAGATGACCTTTGCTGTAACAAATAATTTCATGGGCAATTTCGATATTGCTGATTTATTTTGAATTCCTATTTACACTGAAACAATTCATTACTCTCTTCCTGTCCCAAACTCAAGACTTCATTTGGCTGCAATCTTTCCCCCTTAACCACTAGTAAAGTGTCCCAAACGTTAAAATCCAATAAAAGTAGATTCTGGAATTCATCTGAGTATAAAATTAGAAATTGGCCACAAGATAGCAGCCTCACAGTAACCATGAAATGATGGTATTATTTGATGTCATTAAATGATGACATTTGTAGTACACTACAGTGTCCTGTTTCTATGTGAGATGTTACTGAAAGACTGTGCTATATTCTTCAATATCAAGTAATTGGTCAATAAACATTTATTATGTGCCTGTTTCAATTCAGTTCAATTTAATAAACATATATTAATCACCTACTATGTACCAGGAACTTTGTGCCAGTCAGGGGAGATTTAATAATCTTCAATTAAAATGAAGTACATGAAGGAGAAGAGTATATAATAAGACTAACAAGGTAGAATATAGCTAAAATGTGAAGGGCTTTAAATGACAATAGGAGGAGTCTTTGTTTGATCCCAGATGTGCAGGGGATGCCCTGAAATTCATTGAACAGGTTTCTTGACTAATGCTTTAAACATTTCAGTAAACACACCTTTGACCTCGAGGTGCCACCATATGCTCCTTTCCTCAGTGGCAAACAATTGGTCAGCACACATTTATCAAGCACCTACTTTGTACTAGTCATGAGGGACAAGCTTTGCAGAGATATGCAGATGGGAAATGAAGTGTCACAGGTGAAGAACAGGAAGCAGTCAGATCTTGCTGAATGGAGCTCCTGAAGTAGAACTGCCCCCTCCTTCCTGTCCCGTCTTCTTTCACCTTAGTTTTTGAACCAGTGAAGATGGCCTCCTGCCTATTCCACAAACAGAACACTGAGTCTCTCAGCTCCTGGCATTTTCTCTGGCTCTCCCCCATGCTTGGAATGTTCCTCTTTCTCATTTCTGCCTACTCACTCCCTGGCTTTCATTAAGTCCCAACTAAGATCCCATATTCTGTAAGAAGCTTTTCCTAATCCAATTCACCAATTCATTGTACCAATTCACCCAGTCATTGGATTGTAAACAGCAAAATTCCTCATGTTTGCATTGTGTTCATTTCAGAAAACTTGCTGTAAAAAGGAAAAGCAAGTATGTGAGTAGATAATCAGACTCAGGATTACCACTCACATTCTCTGTCTATCTGTCTCTGTCTATCTCATGGAGTTGCAATAAGCAATAAAGATTTATCAGGACTCACATACACACGGATTTCATTTAACATCTTTCCTTCCCAAATTTATATTTGTCCTGGTGTAAAAGCCAATTGTTAAAAACAAATCATTTCCCTGTGTAGGAACTACATAACCCAAACAAGTCCTTTTTCTGTGGCTGATTACCTTGCCCACATAGATGGCTTCCAAGGGAGTGGTGCTGATGCTAGTTCCCCTGCCCGTTGACTCTTCTTACCTACAGAAGGACTGTTCTCAATGGGCAGAACCAATACAAACAAAGTTTTCACCCAGTCCCCTCCTTTTCATACACAGTAATCAATTATCAGTTTTAGGTTTCAGCATTAAAACAGTAACCCAAAATAACTTAGTTAACAATCTCACGAATTTCATAAATAATAGCAAAATAATTTTGAAAAAAACTTCTCCCTTAAAGCAAAAGTAAACATTTAAACGTTGGAATTCATTAAAACCATTTTAAGTCCTATTTATTTTGAAATTATTGTAGAATTAATATAGTAGAGCATAAACCTCCAGAGTAACATACACAAATATATCCAGCTTCATATATAACAGCTTCAAATTATCAAATGTCTATAGAAATGCAATCCAGTTTAGAAATATATGTGAAATTCATTTCCAGAAATTATATTATTACTTTTGGCATTTAGAACCCACTTCAAAGTTACCAGATATGGAACAATTACCTTATACTGAAGTCCTTTAGGTTAATCACCTTAAAATCATAAATGCCAAATAACAATATATACATTTTAATCATATATGTGTGTGTGTTTAAGTTCAATCTGAATAACTTTTCTGCTTTTCTTAAAATGTTTAAAATTATGTTAACTTAAAATATGCTTAAGTTAATCTTCTGTCTTTAGCCCAGGTAAAAGAGATCTTATTAATTTTGAACCAATGTTAACTAGGTCGGTTTGACTTCCTTTCTAAGCAGGGAATTTGAAAATTTAATAATTAATTGAATTGCAGCAATTACCGATCACAATAATCAATATCTTTACCCCAGTCAGTACCCATTTTTCAATTTAATAAAACTTTCTATAACTTAGTCTGTTGGTTTTCCAATCAGGTTGCAAATTTGTACTGTAAACTCTGTACTCTTTCAATATACCCAAATCTTCTGAAATAATATGAGGAAGGGAGTGACTGAAAGCACATGGACCCGTTGCTTCCCCATCTCCCGTTTTTCTTTATACCATTCCTTTTTCTTTTCTACCCTTCCTCAGACTACCTTCATTCTCTTTTATATTCCAAATAAAAATAAAATGCCCAACAAGTTTGTCCTACCCCAAACATTAAAAACTAGAAGGAGTTAAATGTCTAACAATTTATATACCAAGAAATCCACATTTCTTCCCCTCTCCCTCTGCATAAAACAACAAAAAAAGCAAAAACAAACAAAACCCTTCTTCCTTATCCTAAGATGATCACTTTTTAAAGACAGGAAAACATTTATTATTATTATCATCATTATTGTTATTAACCACTTTAAACACATTGTCTGGTATCAAATATATTAACTTAATTTGAACATAAAGTACCAACTTTAGCTTCAAGACCTAATTAAACCTAAACTCAAAACTCTCACCCCTTATTCTAAACTACCTGCTTTATAATTTATTTTTATTTCCTAATCTTTCACTTACTTCCAGCAGAGATTAATAAATTCTAGCCTATCTTTAAACATTAAATTAAGAGCGACACATTTCACCTTTTCACATTTCCAAATACAATCAAAATTACCAATTATCTTTTGGTTGTATCCTATTACACAAAAGTTTCTCCTTTGGATGAGGCAGGAAACGGCTAAATGCTGGTTAGCCTGCTTTTCTGTGGTCTAAGGGAAAAAGAGAATTTCCTTTCCTCCTCTTTTTTTTTCTTCTGATCACACAGTACCCGTGCTCCTCTAATTTCTTCCTGCTTCAACTTTCTCACCTTTCCTTCTGGTGGGCTTTGATTAAAGTACCTTTAAAACTAGACATAACATTTCTTTCTACTCCTGACCTGACACTTTTCTTATACTTTTGCTTGCTATGACCAACCATATTAACTAAACATTAAGAATAATTTTTCTCTTCCTTTCTGTCCCTCCCTGTCCTTCTGCTCCTCTGAGACTGATGTGGAAGGCGTGAGGAAGGGAGGTAACAGGAATTTCAAGGACAGTCTAGCTCTGCCTTTCTGTTCTTACTGGCTGGCTGGCTAAATTTACACCTGTACAAAGTGTCAGATAAAACACATGGACTTTCATTCACACAGAAACATCAATACAGCATATACAGACAGAGTAATACCAGTCCAAGAATCAGCACTTTTGGCCATTTAAAATTCTTATCCTGGGGCAGATGTACTACCCCAATCTCCTATCATTTCTGAAGGAATAATGAGAGAATTCTTTATATCCTTCCTAGTACCACTATCTTAAAAACTCTCACTTATTACTGTGAGCGTCCTCCCAATCTTCCTGTGAGATTCTCCCTTTTTTTAGGTACCTTAGAATTTTTAGACGTGGACTATTAAAAAAGTCTTCTGGTTGGGGTCTCTATCCCCAGTACATCCCCATTCCAATCTGTTCTATGCATAGCTATCAAAATCATCTTCTTAAAGCAAAAGACTGACCATGTGCCCTCCCTCCACCCCTGTTTTTCTCTTCAATCAAATCTAATGGCTACTTATTGACTCAGGATCCAATATAAAATCCTCTATGCCATTCAAAGACTTTCATAAACTACTCACCCTCACCTTTTCTGTTTTCTTACACCTTACAGACCTCATCTTCCTTCTATGATGCACTCTTCACTCCAGCAACATTAGCCTCTTTGCTGTCCTAGCACAAGATCCTCCATCTCTCAAATCAGGGCATTTTCTCTCATTGGCTGTCCCCCACACCTGGAACATGCTCCCTCCTCATCTCTTCCACAAGATTTTCATGGCTTTCTTCAACTTTCAACTGAAATGTCACATCTATAGGAAGCTTTTCTTTTTCCTGAAAATTTCTAACATCTTCCTTACGTTGATTATTTCCAGTATTTTCTGTATGTAGCTTCTTTGTTTGTAGTTGTTTGATTCTTGACTCTCCCACTAGTCTGTAAGCTCCTTGTGAGAGCAGAGACTGTCTTAGAGTTCTTTATATTTCCAGCATAGCACAGAGCTTGGCACATAGGAATCAGCTTTAAAAATGCTTATCGACTCAATGGAAAGTGATTGGTCCATGTTTCCCTTCATATAGCTTCTTAGTCCCCTAAAGGTAAAGAAGGTCCCCAGGACCTCTCCAACCTGGTGGATTCCTGAAGGCCACTCAAGTCCCCATACTGTTCCCCATACTGATCTGATCTGATAACCAGATGTGTGTGTATAGAGGGGAGGAGAGGGGTTGTGTCCAGTTTTGGCTGTATTTCTATGCTGTGGTAACTCAAAGTAAACTTGCTACTGTTAACTGTCCAATGACTTCCCACTACCTCATTCCATCCCAACATTGACGCTGAATTAAGAGATTTCCAGTGTTCAAGACTCCTCTAATAGCCTGGTAAAAGAGAGATACTCAGACTTCTGGATTGACTGACACTGTCCAAAGGAAGCCTCCTCCTGACTGTAGTAACTGCAGGACCAAATCTTTTCAATATGTTAGAGTCAGAAAGGAGAAAATCTATTCTAACAATTGCGTACATAGAAGATTTGGGAGATTTGAGAACAATATTCTAGGTTCCAAAAATTTGTGGAAGAGCAGAGTTGACAAAACAAAATCTGAGTTAGGCAGTTGCTTGTGTGGTAGATTTTAAGTCAAATTGTTTTAGAACAGAAACCATTTGTTGAGCACCTACTGAATGTTCAGCATAATGTTAGACTGTGCAGAGGAGTGGATGGGAATAAGAATGAGGAAAGGTGAATATTAGGGGCAACAACCTCACACCCCTGCCCTTGAAAGTTCCAGAACTAGATGGATTGCCTCTGTTCTTCTCCTGCCTATTTCCCTTCATTCCCTTTGAAATACAAAGGAAAGTTCCAATAAATTAGACACCCCTTTGGAATAATAATATTGAATAAATTAATATGGATTTGTGGGGTTCATAAAATGGTAGTTAGGATTGACAATGGGTTTATGTACTACAGCATTTACTACAGTTCTTTGCACATAGTAAGTGCCTACTTTTTCAATCATTCATTCATTCATCCATTCATTCACTCCTGGATGGCAGTACAGAATTTTTCTTGAATAGATAATGCGTTTGGGACTGTTAAATAATCAACAGCTCCCACCAGTTTTCCTGTGGAAAAAATCTAAAGTCAATGTCAAACACATTACGAAAATGCAAAGGGAATGGGAACGTGAGAACACGGAGTTGCCATGACAACCGTCTCCGTGACTGTTTTGAAGATTATAGGAGCATTGTCTGGTAATTTTCCTCCAGGACTTGTTCTGACTGCTTGAGGAAGTCTGTTTTAGACAGTGGTGGAAATAGCCTTTCAAAGGCTATTGAAGGAGAGATGGAGGGCAGCATATGCCAGACAAGACATCACCACCACCTTGTCCAGAATCTTCCTACAGATCCAGATGGAGACAGACCCATGCCCTGCTCCCCAGAACTTTTGAAGGAACTGACCTCCACCTCCCTCAGGCTACCAGACCTGCTTCCAACCCAGTCCCCACAAACATCAGGGAGGGAAGAAATCATTGTAAAGACAGAACCCACCTTCCTCACCACTACTAGCAGCAACTGGTGACCACATATCACCAATACACAGAAAAACACAGAAGAACCCCTGGAAGGGCAGCCTTCCCCAGAACAGCCAATCTGTTTCCTGCCCATCTCTCACAGCCAGCAGTTGGGGAAGCCACTCTTGCAGAGAAGGGGCCAGCCATGGACAGTAAACTGACAACCCATTGCCACTCACAGGGCCGGCAAGCCAGACTAGCTGAAGAAACAAAACAACCTGAACTGGGGACAGGAGGCAGCCCAGACCTCAATGTGCTTTTGGATTCTTCTAATCAGTCTGGGGGGCATGTTTCTGAAATCGAGTCTAAATCTCATTTTTTCCAAGAGCCACCCATTACTCTCATCTCTGACCTCTCTAATCCATTGTACAAAGGTGATTATTCTGGAGAAGACTCAGGGCAGAAATTCCCCCTCACCTAAAGCCTGGACTACTACAGTAGCTGTTGCTTGGTCTTCCTGCCACATGTCTCTGTGCACTGCATTCCATCCACCAGGCTGCTGCCAAAGTGATTTTCCTAACGCATGATTATGACCATGTTACCTTCCACACACACTTAAGATATTCCGCTGATTCTCTATCACCCTGAGGATCAAGGACAAAATCCTCTGCTTGGTATTCAAGGCTCATCACACCCTTCCCCCATCTCTGCATTTTTCCTACACCCTACACTCTCTCTACAGAGAGTCTGTGATCCGGTGACACCCTACTCTTGCTGGTCTTTACACAAGACACTCCATCTCTCAAATAGCCATTTTCCCTGGCTGTCCCTCTTCCCTGCAATGCTCTCCCTCCTCATCTCTGTCCCCTGGTAACCCTGACTTCTTTCAGGTCCCACTTACAATCCAAACTTTCAGACACCTCTTTAGCTCTAGGGTCTTTTTACTCTTGCTGATTTGCAACGTAGCATGTATAGGGTTTGTTTCTACTTCAGCTTCACCAAATTATATACCCCTTTGGGATAATAATATTCAATACATGAATATGGATTTGTCAAATTTGAAAAATGGAAGGGGACATTGTCAGTGGAGGTATGTACTACAGCATTTATTATAGTTTTTTGCACATAGTAAATACTGAACAAATAATATTTCATTGATTCATTGATTTATTCATTCATTGATTCATTCCTGGCTGGCAGTACAGAGTTCTCCTTGAATAAATGATGATTTTGGGGCTGTTAAGTAATCAAGAGCTTCCACCAAATTTTCTCTGGAAAAAAAATCTAAGGATATTCTAAACACATCATGAGAATGCAAGCAGGATGAGAACTTTAGTAGATGGAGTTGTCATGACAACCCTCTCCATGACTCTTTTGAAGATTATAGGAGTGGTGTCTCATAATTTTCCTCCAGGACATGCTCTGTTTGCTGGAGCAGCTCTGTTAGCTGTTTTAAACAGGGGTGGGGACTGCCTTTGAAAGGCTATTGAGGGAGAGAAGGGGGGCATCATGTGCAAGACAAGTGAATACTTCACCACCATCTTCCCTGATGCATGTCTCACAGACACAACTGCTTGCTTTGTGTGACTTCTGCATACTATTCTGCAGTCAGAATCTTTTATTCTCTTTCCCAGGCCCTGACTCTGCATGTCTCTGTCTCTGTATCTCTTTGTCTGTTTGGTTCTTTGTCACTCAATATAGACAATAGAGACATGTGTGCATTTGTGGGTACCTCCTGATATTTTGTAGTCCCTGGTGATTTAGATCTGTTCCCAACTGGCAATCCAGGACAAAGCTGGGAAGAAATCCTCCCCTCCTCCTGGCCGAGGGAGAATAATGGAGGCCTGATAAAGAGGTAACCTGAGTGCCCCAACTCAGGATTCCAGATATCCTAGGTGATGGACCAGTTACCACAGCAACCAGTGATTAGAACTGGCTGCTCATGCCTAGCTGGACACTTGGGTAACTTGATCTGGATTTCCAATGGAAATGGTGTTAGATCCCCATCCCCTACTCCCTGCTCTTTGAGCAAGCCAGGAGCAAGCATTCTAGAGCCCAGGGGTTGAGCTTTTTGGCACAGGGGCCTTCTGTGCCTGTCTATGCTTTCACATTTATATGTATTAAATGATTAACCTCATCAATCATTTACACTGGTTGAGCCAAACCAGCTAGCACCAGTCACTCATACAATGGCAGGGGGTTAAGTTCTCATGGGCTTCCATGGGTTCATTCATGAAACCTGTCAAGGGTTGCATTTTGCTTTTTAATTCAATTGTAACTAAAAAAATCTCTGGGAGGAAGGCCTCACTCTATTACTGAAGAGATTACGCTTGCACCCTACAAACTCCAGGTTCTGCCAGAGGTCAGATGGTGGGAGGAAGAAAAGACACACTAATCAATAGTTGGTAGAGTTGTCTGCTAGTCCCACCACTGTGGAGAATAATTTGGACCTATGCCCAAAAGAATGGAAAACTGGTTATCTTCTTTGATCCAACAGTACAACTACAAGTCCATATTTGGAAGAAATCACAAAAATGACAGAAGAGGCCACATGTACAAAAATATTTTTACCAGCTCTTTTTGTGGTGGCCAAGAATTCCAAATTGAGGGGATACCCATCAATTGGTAATGGCTGAAGAGGTTGTGGTATATGAATACTCTCAGCAAATGATCTCACCGTTTTAATAAACTCTGAGATAAGGTTCTCAGTTGTCAGGATCCCTTGCCTTCCCTTCTCTCCCCTTCCCTCCCCTCCCCTCCCTGCCCCACCTTGTCTCGTCTTTCTTTCTCTCTTTCTTTTCTGCCCTAAAACCTTACACTCCGTGCACTCTGAAGCCCATGGATTAAACAAAGAGGGGTCCTTGCCCAACCTACACTCAATTCCTGTTTTTGGACCCTTCTGACTTAGAGTGAATGTCAATAGCAACAGTTTCTCTTCCAAACAACAACCCTGAGACTCCTGTCCCTCCCAGCGTGATTTATTTTTTTTCTTTTCTATTAAAAGGACCATCCCCCTGACTACTTTTTAAACAGGCCTATTCACTGAATGAGCATTACCTTACTTTAAGTGAGTACTTGAAAAGGACTTAGCCTAAAAGGTCAAGGTGTCCCATTGCATCATGGGCCATCTCTAGTCATCCTGATGAATATCTGGTCACTGGATCCAGATAGCTCAGGAGGAGAAAGTGAGGCAGGTGATCTTTCACAGCCCTCTTTCACTCAAAATAAAGTGAAGTTCAAGTCATGTCATCATTTCTCTGATGTCATGATCCTCTTCGAGACAAGGATGAACCCAGCAACAACAATAAAAAGGATTGTCTTGCTGCAGAGAGAACCTAGAACAGGATCCTCCATCTCCCAAATCTGGGCATTTTTTTTTCGGTGGCTGTTTCTCACACCTGGAACATTCTCCCTAATCATCACTGCCACCTGACTTCCCTGACTTTCTTCAAGGTTCAGCTAATATTCCACCATCTAGGGTTCTAAGTCTGAATCAGTCACTCAACAAACATTTATGAAACACCTACTATGTGCCTTGTGCTCAGCCATGAAGATACAAAAGACAGACAAGAGACAGCCCCTGCTCTCAATGAGCTCAGAGTACAATGAGAGATACAACATACAAATAATTATGTGTAAACTAGCTACATGCAGGACAAATAGGAAATAATTGCCAAGATAAATGCAAGAGAATTAAGGTACATTCAGAAATATTTCTTATAGTAGGTGGGACTTTAGCTATATGTTGAGGGTACTAGAAGGTGGAGATGAGGAAGGAGAACATTGTAGACATGGGGGATAGCTAGGGGAAATGGCTGAAGTCTGGAGATGGGGTATCTTGCTCAAGGAGCAGCAAGGAGGCCAGTTTGACTGAATTACAAAATCTATGAGGAATGGGATATAAGGTAGAAGAAGAGAGAAAGGCAAGAAGGGGTGAAGATCTGGAGGGCTTTCTATGCCGAAATAGGGCATTCCATAAATATGGAGAGAAGAGAATAACCGAGAGAAGAGGGAGATCAAAAGTGTCAAAGTCCAGAAGGATGAGGACTGAGAAAAGGCCAATCGATGTGGCAATTCAGAGATAGTTAGTGACTTTAAAGGGAGCAGTTTCAGTTGAATGATGAAGTAGGAAGCCAGAATACAAAGAGTTAAGAAGAGTGAGAGAAGAAGAAGTGGAGACACCCATTTTTATAAATTAATTAATTTATGTGTTTTTAGTTTTCTACAATCACTTTCATAAATGTTAGTTTTTCTCTCTGTCCCTCCCCAACACAACGTGCAATCTTATGTGGGTTCTACATGTACATTCTTACTAAATACATTTTCACCTTGGTCATGTTGCATGCAACAATTCAAATGAATGGGAGAAACGATCAGAAAAACCAAAACAAACCAAAACGGAAAAGAAAATAGTCTGCTTCCTTCTGTGATCCAATTCCATAGTTCTCTCTCTGGATGTGGAAGGTATTTTGTCTCGAGTCCATTGGGAACTTTTAGGTCCTTGCATTGCTGTGAAGGGCTAAGTCTACCAGAAAAATTCCTTGCACACTGTGGTTGTTGTTGTGTACAAAGTTCTCCTGGTTCTGCTCCTCTCGCTCAGCATCAGTTCATATAAGTCATTTCAGGCTTCTCTGATCTCTTCTTGTTCATCATTTCTTATAGCACAATAGTATTCCTTTACATTCATATACCACAACTTGTTCAGCCATTCCCAAATTTATGGGCATCCCCTTGATTTCCAGTTCTTGACCACCACAAACAGAACTGCTATAAATATTTTTGTACGTGTGAGACTCTTTCTCATTTTTATGATCACTTTGGGATACAGTCCCAAAGTGATATTGGTGGGTCAAAGGGTATGCAAATTCTTGTAGCCCTTTGGGCATAGTTCCAAATTGCTCTCCAGAGTGGTTGGATCTCTTCACAACTAGTGGAGGCATCTATTGCAAGTGACATTCTACAGAACTTTAGTTGCAAAAGGCGTGAAAGCTAAGGGACAGAGAGATCATATGAGGTACTTTGAGGATGCGGGACCCATGAGCTTGCTTGCAGCCTATGGGAAAGCAGCCAGTAAACAAGTAGAGATTGGAGATTCAGAATGTGGGGGCAGTAAGAGGGAGAACAGTCTGCTGGATGATAAGATGATATGGGATCCTTTGTGTCTGCAGAAGCGTTTTCCTTGGAGAAGTTAAGAGCTGCCTTATCATGTGAGAACTCTTTCTGTACTCTCCTCTCAACATTGTTCTCTTTCAAAATTCCTTCTTACTGTTGATGGTCCCATCATGCTCACAATCACCAGACTCGCAACCTAGGTGTCATCCTTCACTCTTTATTCTCTCACCATTCACTAAAGAGACAAATTGCCAAGACCGGTCAATTTGACCTCTGTCACAACTCTCATATAAGTAAGCCCTCTTATCTCCTCTGACAGTGTGACCACTGTGGTGGAGGCCTTAGACAATTCACGTGATGGAATATTTAAGCAGCCTTCTGGTTGGTGTCTCTACCTCCATTACATCCTCATTCCAGCCTGTCCTACACTCAGCTTCCAAAATCATCTTCCTAAAGTTTAAGTTGGACCTTGTATCCTTCCTCCCAACTCTGCTTTTCTACTCAATCAAATCCATTGGCTCCCTATCATCTTAGGATCCATTATAAAATTCTCTCTTATATTAAAAGCCTTTCATAAAGTACAGTCTCTCATATTTATAGTTTCTTTACAACTTACAAACTCCCTCGCCACCTGCATATCTTCCCTCAACTTAATGATAAATAATCGGTTCAGAGTTGGATGTTTGGAAGAGACTGCTCTCCAGCAAGAGACCTTAAACTAGAAAAACACTTTACGAACATGAGGTCAGACTTCCTGCCAAGATGTTTGTCTTAATGGCCCGCACGTGTCCCACGTTCCATATGAATAGTTAAGGAAAGCCCTGATCTTTGGACAGAAAGCCCCCAAAATAATCAAGGTTTGCAAATGAGAAATGTCAGTGGGTGATTCATCCATACACAAACAACAGTCAGAAAAATAAAAGTTCAGCGCTTCAGCCCCACTACCAATAGATTCATTATGTGAAAATGGAGGGAAGGAAGAAATGTTTCCAAGGCTTCTAATTCATCTTATTATCCATGAGCCATGTTTTCTCCATCCCTATCCAACTAATATACTCCATTCAGAACAAAGCCACCTTTCTTTTTTTTTTTTTCTATTTTATTATTAAATTTATTTATTTAACTTTTAACATCCATTTTCACAAAATTTTGGGTTACAAATTTTCTCCCCTTTTGTCCCCTCCCCCCCCAAACACCAAGCATTCTAATTGCCCTTATGACCAATCTGCTCTCTCTTCTATCATCCCTCTCTGCCCTTGTCTCCATCTTCTCTTTTGTCCTGTAGGGGCAGATAGCTTTCTATACCCCTTTACCTGTTTTTCTTATTTCCTAGTGGCAAGAACATTACTCGACAGTTGATCCTAACACTTTGAGTTCCAACTTCTCTTCCTCCCTCCCTCCCCACCCCTTCCCTTTGGAAGGCAAGCAATTCAATATAGGCCATATCTGTGTAGTTTTGCAAATGACTTCCATAATAGTTGTGTTGTATAGGACTAACTATATTTCCCTCCATCCTATCCTGTCCCCCATTACTTCTATTCTCTTTTGATCCTATCCCTCCCCATGAGTGTCGACCTCGAATTGCACTCTCCTCCTCATGCCCTCCCTTCTATCATCCCCCCCACCCTGCTTGTCCCCTTATCCCCCACTTTCCTGTATTGTGAGATAGGTTTTCCTACCAAAATGAGTGTGCATTTTATCCTTTCCTTTAGTGGAATGTGATGAGAGTAGACTTCATGTTTTTCTCTCACCTCCCCTCTTTATCCCTCCACTAATGAGTCTTTTGATTGCCTCTTTTATGAGAGATAATTTGCCCCATTCAATTTCTCCCTTTCTCTTCCCAATATATTTCTCTCTCACTGCTTGATTTCATTTTGTTTTAAAGATATGATCCCATCCTATTCAATTCACTCTGTGCACTCTGTCTCTATGTATGTGAGCGTGTGTGCATGTGTAATCCCACCCAGTACCCAGATACTGAAATGTTTCAAGAGTTACAAATATTGTCTTTCCATGTAGGAATGTAAACAGTTCAGCTTTAGTAAGTCCCTTATGACTTCACTTTGCTGTTCACCTTTTCATGGTTCTCTTCATTCTTGTGTTTGAAAGTCAAATTTTCTTTTCAGCTCTGGTCTTTTCATCAAGAATACTTGAAAATCCTCTATTTCATTGAAAGACCATTTTTTCCCCTGAAGTATTATAGTCAGTTTTGCTGGGTAGGTGATTCTTGGTTTTAGTCCTAGTTCCTTTGACTTCTGGAATATACTGTTCCATGCCCTTCGATCCCTTAATGTAGAGGCTGCTAGATCTTGTGTTATCCTGATTGTATTTCCACAATACTTGAATTATTTCTTTCTAGCTGCCTGCAGTATTTTCTCCTTGACCTGGGAACTCTGGAATTTGGCCACAATGTTCCTAGGAGTTTCTCTTTTTGGATCTCTTTCAGGTGGTGATCTGTGGATTCCTTGAATATTTATTTTGCCTTCTGGTTCTACAATCTCAGGGCAGTTTTCCTTGATAATTTCATGAAAGATGATGTCTAGGCTCTTCTTTTGATCATGGCTTTCAGGTAGTCCCATAATTTTTAAATTGTCTCTCCTGGATCTATTTTCCAGGTCTGTTGTTTTTCCAATGAGATATTTCACATTATCTTCCATTTTTCCATTCTTCTCTCTTTGTTCTGTGATTTCTTGGTTTTGCATAAAGTCATTAGCCTCCATCTGTGCCAATCTAATTTTGAAAGAACTATTTTCTTCAGTGAGCTTTTGAATCTCCTTTTCCATTTGGCTAATTCTGCTTTTGAAAGCATTCTTCTCCTCATTGGCTTTTTGAACCTCTTTTGCCAATTGAGTTAGGCTAGTTTTCAAGGTGTTAATTTCTTCAACATTTTTTTGGGTCTCCCTTAGCAGGGAGCTGATCTGCTGTTCATGCTTTGACTTCATGTCTCTCATTTCTCTTCCCAGCTTTTCCTCCACCTCTCTAACTTGATTTTCAAAATTCTTTTTGAGCTCTTCCATGGCCTGAGCCCATTGGGTGGGCTGGGACACAGAAGCCTTGATTTCTGTGTCTTTGCCTGATGGTAAGCATTGTTCTTCCTCATCAGAAAGGAAGGGAGGAAATGCCTGTTCGCCAAGAAAGTAACCTTCTATAGTCTTATTTCTTTTCCCTTTTCTGGGCATTTTCCCAGCCAGTGACTTGACCTCTGAATATTTTCCTCACACCCACCTCACCTCCTGATCTTCCCAGCCCGTGTTTGTGGTCTGAGATTCAAATGCTGCTTCCAGCCTCAGGGCTTTTGGCGGGGGCAGGGCTGCTATTCAGTATGAGATTATGTTCTGGTGCTGAGGTCGGGGCAGGGCCACCTCTCAGGCTCAGTTCCCTCAGGGGGTTTATGCACAGACCTTCCACAATGGATTCAGGCTCCCGCCCGCTTGGGGAGCCCCTGTCTGCAGCCGCCTCTAAGCTTCTACCTCCCGGGGGGGCCTGAATTATGGGGGCACCCCACTCCCCTCTCGACCCGCCAAGGGGACTCTCTCACCCACCCCTGTCACCTGTGGGTGGAGGGACTTGTGCGGCCACTGGAGATCCCGTCCCTGAAGCCTGCTTGGATCTGTTTCTTTCGGTGCTGCAGCCGTGACCGCAGCAGGTCTGGGCTGGGCTTTGTGTCTGCAGCGCGACGGACCTTTTGCGAGAGGTTTGCAGATCCCTCTGTGGGTGGAGGGACCCGCGTGGCCGCTGGAGATCCTGTCTGTGAAGCCTGCTCGGATCTTTTCCTCTCGGTGCTGCGGCCGCGGCAGGGCTGCACTCAGCTCCCAGTCCCGGCGCCCAGTCCGCAGCGCGAAGGACCCCCCCGCGAGAGGTTTGCAGGTCTCTCTGGAACAGAAATCTCCCTCGCTCCAATGTTCCGTGGCCTCTGGGTGCGGAATTCGCCGTGAGTTACTTCCCTGTAGCCATTCTATGGGTTGTGGGTTCAGAGCTATGTGTATGTGCGTCTTTCTACTCCTCCATCTTGGCTCCGCCCCAAAGCCACCTTTCTCCTTTCAGGCACTACCAACATTCTCAAATGTATGGTGAGTATCTGTGGCCTTAGTTCTCTCTCTCCTCAGTCATTCGTTTAATGCTTTTAATAGGTACACAGGATCATATCACCCTAGATTTAGAGATGTGAGGGATGTCAGAAAACAGGTAATCCAGTATCCTCATGTTACAGTGGTGATTTGTCCAAACTCAGGCACGAAATTTTAGATGGAGATCCTCAAAGTATATTGGAGGGACAAATAGCCAATGAGGAGAAGAAAGCCTTAAAAAGCAGAGCTGGCCAACTGGAAAAAGAGACACAAAAATTCACTGAAGATAAAAACCTCCTTACAAAGTAGAATTGACCAAATGGAAAGGAGGTACGAAAGGGCATTGAAGAGAATAATACATTTGTAACGAGAACTGAACAAATGGAAGCTGACAGCTTCATGAGATATTATGGAACAATAAAACAAAACAAAAAGAATAAAGAAATAGAATACAATGTGAAACATTTCGTTGGAAAAACAAATGATCTGGAAAATAGATCCAGGAGGAGATAGAGGCAGAAGGCATGTGGATAATAGGAGATAAGAAGGAGGGGAGAAGAGGGAGCTCTCAACACATGATCTCAATGCTTTTAGTGAACTGTGAGGTAAGGTTCTCAGCTGTCAGGGTAGAGAAGGAGGAAGTGTTTGAGGAGACATAAAAATGTTTGTAATACTTTTTGTGGTGATTGGGATCATGAGTTAGTTAGGGAGGTATAAAAATGATTGCCTTGCTGCAGGGAGAGCCTAGCCCAGGATCTTTCATCTCTCAAGTCTCAGCCTTTTCTTTCAGTGTCTGCTCTTCACACCTGGAACATTCCCCCTAATCATCTCTGTCACCTGACTTCTCTGGCTTTCCTCAAGTCTCAGCTACAATCCCACCATCTATAGGAAGGTTTTCCTATTCCTACAAATTTCTAGCACTTTGCATATTTCCAGTATTTCCTCTATATGGTTTGTTTGTTCACTGTTATTTGATTGCTGACTCTCCATTAATCTGCAAGCTCCTTGAGAGGATATGGCCTTTCTTAAGAGTTCTTCATATTTCCAGTGTAGCAGAGAGCCTGGCACATAGGAAACAGCTTTAAAAATGTCAATTGACTCAATGGAACCTGAGTGGCCCCTGTTTCCCCTGATATTAGTTCCTTGTTTCCTAAGGGCATAGAAAATCCCACCATTGGGAAAAAATTGTGCTGAGGAGCCATGGTGTGGAGCCATTTCACTGTGTGGTGGGACTGGTGGACTCTGGGTGCTGCTCGCCTCCCTCAACATGTCCTGCAAGCCCAACTTGAACACCCACATGAAAGAGGTGTGCCTGAACCCTGCTCAGAGTGTCCATTTTCCTTCTCCCAGGCTGGCAGCCTCCACCTAGTACTGGAAGTATGGGGAGCAGCCAGCTACCCCAAAGCAAATATGCTCAGTTCCTAGCTATCATTGAAGATGTAGGCAAAAAGATCAGACCCACGTATGCGGGGAGCAAAAGTTTCATGGAGAGGCTAAAGTGAACCATCATTCATGCTTGAGGATTAGTCTGGGAAGGCCTGAAAGAGTCTGGATGAAATTCAAGATCCTAGTCTTCCACTTCATTTCCAAAATTTTCCATTTCTTTGTGAAAAAGAAAGAATAAAACTTATTTCTCTGGTGACTTTGAAAACATTCATATGCATTCCTTATTTTGAATGGTCTAAAAGTTTGGGTTCTTTCCCCTTTTCTTTATCCAATCTATACCACAGTCAGGTTGCTGTTTGTTTAAAAAATTATTTTGTTTTCAGTGTTCTACAATAATTTCCATATAACTTAGATTTTTTCCCCTTCCTTCCCCCTTCTTCCTCCCTCTCTTCCCTCCTCCCTGAGACTGCATACAATTTTATACAGGTTCTACACATACATTCCTATTAAATATATTTTCACCTTAGTCATGTTGCACAGAAGAATTAAAATGAATGGGAGAAATCATAAAAGAAACCAAAAAAGAAAACGTTGTGCTACATTCTGAGGTCAAATTCAACAGGGGGTAGGCTGAGTGCACACAACTTAGCATTCCAAGTATTCAAGTTGAGGACCAGTTACTATAGCAACCAGTAATTAGAACTGATTGTTCCTGTCTTGTTGGACACTTGGGTAACTTGGTTTGGATTTCCACTGGAAAAGGGGTGAGAGACTCCCCTACTATTTCTTGCTCTTTGAAAAAACGAGGGGCAAGGATGCTGGGGCCTAGGGTTTGGGCTTTTGAGCACAGAGGCCTTCAGTGTCTGTTTATGTTTTCACATTTATATTGATTAAATGATTAACCTCATCAAGCTTTGCTGGGCTTCTATTGGTTCATTTGTACAACCTGGCAAGGGAAAACTTCATTGTACATTTTTATTCATTTAGTACTAAAAATCACTTGCAGGAAGGCCTCACTCTAGGAAACAAGAGAATATTGTAAACAAACCACTCTGATAACTAGATGTGTTTAGGTAGAGGAGGGAGTCATGTCCAGAGAAGTTGTGTCACTGTATCATGCCTGCAGTTCTATGCTGTGTTGGCTCAAAGTGAACCTGCTACTGCTAACTGTCCAGTGATTCCCCAGTAACTCATTTCATCCCAAAATTGACCCTGAATTAAGAGACTGCTGGTGCTCAAGGCCCCTCTAACGGTCTGGCACAAAAGAGATACTCAGGGACTTCTGGATTGATTGACACTGTCCAAAGGGAGCTTCCTCTTAACTGTAGGAACTGCAGGGCCAAACCTTTTCCTGTATGTTCGAGCGAGAGAGAAGAAAAATCACAGCAACAATACAATACAGGAAAGAGTTGAGGAAATTGGGGACATAATTCTCAGATGAAAAAAGTTTGAGGAAGAGTAAAGTTGATGATCAACAAAATGTGAGTTAGGCAGTTCCTTGATGATTACATTTGTAAGTCAAATTGCAGTAGAACAGGCACCATTTGTTGAGTACCTACTGAATGTTCAGCATAATGTAAGGCTATGGCAAGGAGTGGTGGGGAATAAGAATGAGGAAGGGTAGAGATTAGGGGGAATAGCCTTCGACCCCAGGGCAAGTTCTAGAACTGGATGGGCTGGCTCTGTTCTTCTACTTCTTATTTCCCTTTATTCCCTTTGAATTCCACCCAATTAGACATTCCTTTTTGCAATAGCATCGAATTCAAGAGCATGGATTTCTGGGGTTCAGAAAATGGAAATGGGAAGTGGCAGTGGGTATGTGTACTACAGCCCGGAGCACAGTTATTTGTGTAGAGTGTGTGTTCGTCCTTCGTGGCCGAAGAAAACCATGCCATCAGAGAAATAGTGACATAACTTGCACTTGATTTTTTTTTGAGTGAGAGAGGGCTGTGCAGGTCACCAGCCTCACTTCTCCTCCAGAGTCGTCTGAATCCAGAGACCAGATATTCATGAGGATGACTGCAGATGACCCAGGATGAGGCAATTGGGGTTAAGTGACTTGCCCAATGTCACACAGCTTGTGAGTGTCAGGTGTCTGAGGTGAGATTTCAATTCAGGTCCTTCTGACCCATGCACTGGTGCTCTATCCACTGCACCCCCTAGCTGCCTCGATTTGTGTAGAGTAAGTGCTTAACAAATGATCATTTATTCCTTCATTCCTTCATTCATGGCTGGCAGTACAGAGTTCTCCTTGAATAGATGGTGGGTTTGGGGCTGTTAAGTAGTCAATAGGGTCCACCAAATTTCCCGTGGAAAAAATCTAAAGACAATGGAAAGCGAGATGTGAACCTGAGAAAATGGAGTTGCCACGACAACCCTCTCCATGACTCTTTTGCTGATTATAAGAACAAGGCCTGGTAATTTTCCTCCAGAACGTGTTCTGATTGCTTGAGCAGCTCTTTTAGCTGTTTTAAGGATTGCCTTTGAAAGGCTATTGAGGGAGAAAAGGGGGAATGTAGTATGTGCAAGAAAAATGATTACATCAACACGATCTTTCCTGATGCATGTCTCACAGCAACAGCTACTTGCTTTCTGTGTCTTCTTTTGCGTACTATTCTGCACTCGCCAACTTTATTTCCAGTGACGCCCCACTACCTTATTTCTTCCCAACATTAACCCTTAATTTAGAGACTGCTGGTGCTCAAACACCCTCTAGCAGTCTGGAACAAGAGAGACACTCAGGGACTACTGAATTGCCTGACACTCTCCAAAGGAAGCCTCCTTCTGACTTTAGGAACTGCAGGGCCAAACCTTTTCTTCTATGGTAGAGCCATAGAGAAGAAAAACCGTAGCAACAATTAAATACAGGACAGAGTTGAGGAAATTTCGGACACCAATCTGAGCTCAAAAATTTTGAGGAAGAGCAGTGCTGACAATCAACAAAATGTGAGTTAAGAAGTTCCTGGATCATTAGATTTAAGTCAAACAGCAGTACAGCTGGCACCATTTGTCCAGTACCTACTAAATGCTCAACCTAATGTTAGGCTGTGCCAAGGACTGGTGGGAAATAAGAATGAGGAAGGGTGGAGGTTAGGGGCAACAGCCTCTCTTAGCCCCTGGCTAGGCCAGTTCCAGACTGACAAGGGCTGCCCTTCTTTTTCTCCTTTTCTTTCTCGCTTCATTCCCTTCGAATCACAGGTCCATCCAATTAGAGAACCTTTGGGGATAATAACATTGAACACACGATCATGGATTTGTGGGGCTCAGAAAGTGGAAATAGGGATTGGCAACGAAAAGAGGTACTACAGTCCTTAGTTGAGTTATTTGTATATAGTAAGGGCTGAACAAATGCTCATTCATTCATTCATTTATTCATTCATTCATTCATTCATTCTTGGCTGGCAGTGGAGCTCTGCTTTGAAAAGATGATGGTTTGGGGGCTGCTGAGTAATCAGAAGTGTCCGTCAGGATTCCTGTGGGGAAAAGAGAAGCAGAGGACAATGGGCAGTACATTGTGAAAATGCAATTGGCATGAGAACTTGAGCACATGGAGTTGCCATGAAAATCCTAGCCATGAGTCTTTTGCGGATTAGAGATGAAGTGCCTGGTTCTTTTCCTCCAGCTGTTCACTGCTTGAACAGTACTGTTAACTGTTTGAGGCAGTGATAGGGATGGCCTTTGAAAGGCTAAGGGGGGAGAGAAGGTAGGGGCCAGCATATGCTAGACAAGTCAAGGCATCACCACCCCCTTTTCTGTTCATGTCTATTGTTCTGCCTACGGATCTGCAGTGCGCATCTTAATTTCTCTCTCCCTGTCTCTGAATCTGCCCATAGATCTCTACGTCTCTATGTCTGTGTTCTGTTCTCTGACTCTCAATACAGACAACATAAACATTGATTTTGTGCACAAAGCTGTGCGTTTCGGGGTACTCCTGATATGTGGTAAGCCCTGGTGATTTACATCTGATCCCAGTTTTGTCAGGCTTGGAACAAAGGTGGGAAGAAGCCTTCCCATACCCTCCCCTCCCTCCGCACAACCCACCCCCCCACCCCCCGCACCCGGCCCTACTGAGCATAAAGGAGGCCTGATAAAGGGGAAGCCTGATTGCCTACAACTTAGCATTCCAAGTACCCCTAGGTGAGGACCAGTTACCATAGCAACCAGTGATTAGAAGTGGCCGCTGCTGCTTTGTTGGACACTTGGAAAACTTGATCTGGATTTCCACTGAAAAAGGGGTGAGATTCCTCTCCTACTCCCTGACCAAACGAGGGGCAAGCATGCTGGGGCCCACGGATTGGGCTTTTTGACACAGGGGCCTTCAGTGCCTGTTTATGCCTTCACATTAATATTGATTAAACCGCTATCCTCATCAATAATTTACCGTGGTTGATCCAGACCAGATAGAACCAGTCACTCGTACAATGGCAGGTGGTGAACCTCTGCTTCCATGGGTTCCTTTGTGTAACCAGGCGCGGGGGAAGTGATTTTGCTTTTTTTTTTAGTTATTTCTAAAAAGTGCTGGGCGGTAGCACTATTGTAACGTTGATGGCCATGGAGAGACTTAGCTACTCTAATTAATACGCTAATTCAAGAAAATTTCCAAGGAGCCATGATGAAAAAATGGTATCCATCTCCGGAGAGATAGCTGATGAGCACTGAGTGTAGGCAGTATGCTGAAGCATAGATATCTCATTTTCCTTTTGTTCTTTGCTTTACCCCTTTTTTTCTCAGCCTAGCTTCCATGGAACCAAGGTTTCGATCGCTTCAAATGGAGAATTGATATCATATTTCCTGCCTTCTGCATGGGAGGTGAACAGGGAGTCAGAGAATTTGGAACGGAAAATATAAAGGAAATGAGCATTAAAATGAATAAAGAAATGGAAAGAAAATTGCTGATGTATATACTTGGACAAATCATTTCTTGGGAAATTGCTCTCAGGATATTATGTCTGAATCAGTCACTCAAGAAACATGTATGAAGCCCCTCACATTTGCCTCGTGCTAAGCCATGAGCATAGAAAAGACAGGGAAGAGACAGTCCCTGCTGCAAATGAGCTCAGAGTACAATGGGGGATACAACATACAAATACCTGAATGTAAACAACCTATACACAGAATAAATCGGAAATGATTTTCACGAAGAAAGGAAGAGAATTAGGGTAGATTGAGAAAGATTGTTTATAATGGGTGAGATTTTGGCCAGATATGGAGGGCACCCAGAGGTGGAGATGAGGAAGGAGATGGCTGTAAGCATGGGGGAGAGCTAGCAGAGATGTCCGGAGTCTGGACATGGAGAATTTTGTTCGAGGAACAGCAATTTGCCTGGATTGCAAAATCTGTGGGGAATGGGGAATAAGGTAGAAGAAGACTGAAAGATAAGAAGGGGGTGAGAGACTGAGAGGCTTTCTATGCCAACCTAGAGCATCCTATAAACATGGAGAGAAGAGAATAACACGGATGAGAGGGAGATCAACAGTGTCAAAGATTGAAGGTCCAGAAGGATGAGGACTGAAAAAAGTTTGCCAACCGTTTTGGCAAATGGGAGATGGTTAGTGACTTCAGAGGGAGCAGTTTCAGTTGAACGATGAAGTAGGAAGCCAGAATACAAAGAGTTGAGAAGACAGTGAGAGGAAAAGAAGTGGAGGCACCTATTGCAGATGCCATTCTACAGAACTTTGACTGCTAAAGGCAGGAGAGCTAAGGGGTGGATGGTCATAAGAGGTTCTTTGAATCCTCAAAGCAAAGGGAGCATGCTTGCATTGCATGGGGAAGTAGCCAGTAGAAAAGGATAGGCTGGAGATTCAGAATGTGGGGATGATAAGAGGGGGGAGGGGGCAGTCTGATGGGTGATAGGGTGAGATGGGATCCTTCGTGCCTGCACAGGAGAGGGTAAGAGCTCCCTTATTATGTCAACTCTTTCCATCCCCTTCCTCTCAACACTCGTCTCTTTCAAAATGCCTTATGACTGTTGAAGGTACCACCTTCCTCCTTAGAAAGTAGAATTCGTCCAATGCAAGAGGAGGGACTAAAAGTCATTGAAGAGGATAATTCCTGAAAACTGAGCATTGAGGAAATGGCAGCTCATGACTTCATGAGATATCAAGAAATAATCAAACAAAACAACACAAAAACCCCGAAAATAGAAGACAATGTGAACCCTTTCTTTGGAAAAGCAAATGACCTGGAAAATAGATCCAGGACGAGATAGAGGTAGAAGGCATGTGCAAGATGTGAGATGAGAAGTCAGAGAGAAGAGGGAGCTCTCAGCAAATTGTCTCCACGTCTTTTGTCAACTATCAGATAAGGTTCTCAGCTGTCAGGGTGGAGGAAGGGAAAGTGTTGAGGATACATTAAAAAGTTACTAAAAGTTTTTGTGGTGAATGGGAACGTGAGTTAATTAGGGAGCTAAAAAAAGAAAAAGGATTTCTTTTCTGTAGGAGGAGCCAAGCACAGGATATTGCATCTCCGAAATTTTGGCATTTTCTTAAAGTGGTTGTTCCTCACACCTGATACCATTCTTCCTAAGCATCTCTGCCACCTGACTTTTTTGTCTTTCTTTAAGTCTCAGCTAAAATCCCACCATTCCTAGGATGCTTCTCCCTTCCCTGCAAATTTCTACCAATTTCCTTCTTTCTACTATTTCCTCTATATGGCTTGTGTGCTCCTTGTTGTTAATCGGTGAGCACCTTGAGAGGGCGGGTTGTGTCTTAGAGCTCGTCGTATTTCCAGTGTAGCAGAGAGCCTGGCACATGGCAAGCAGCTTACGATTTTCCGTGGCCTGAACGGAACCTGATTGGGCCCTGTTTCCCCTGACGTTGCTTCCTTGTTCGCTACGGGCACAAAAAGTCCCACGAATGGGAATAAAAAAACAAAAATAGAGTTCTAGAGCCAGGGCTTGGAGGCACTCCTCTGTCGCGTGGGACCTTCTGGCTTCCAGCGCTGCTCGCCTCGACGGGCATGTCCCACAAGCCCAACTTGAACACCACCTTACCGCGTGCGTCCCTGAACCCATCTCCGACTGTCCACTCACCTTTCACGAGACTGGCGGCCTCCACCTAACACCGGCACTTGCTCAGCCACTATGGACCCCTGTCTCGAGGCAACACCCAGGGTGAGGGGAGCAGCCGAGTACCTCAAAGAAAATATGCAGAACTGCTTGCTCTCCTCCAAGAGATCACACCCATGTACATGGAGAGAAAAAGTTCCATGGAGAGGCTGAAGCGAGGCATCGTTCATGCTCGAAGATTAGTACTGGCAAAGCCTGGCTGATCCTGAACGAAATGCAAGATCCTACCATGCCACTTTATTCCCAGAGCTTTCCACTTCGTTATGAAGAAGCCAGAATAACACATTCCTCTGGGGACTTTCATGAGCATTCATATGAATCTCTTATTTTGAATGATCTAAAAGTTTGGCTTCTCTTCCCCTTTCTTTGTCTTATCCCCACCACCATCTCGAAGAATAGAAGAAAAGGCAATTTTGCACTTAAAGTTAGCATTTTACACAGTTAGGGACTACCCAGGTCACTTTTATTTAAGGCACTGAGTCCAGATATTGCTAGTAAAAATGTTACTTATGTTGGGGCTGACGATAGTCTCCTACCCTGCTAACCCGCCCCAACCGTTTTTCTTCCTTTGGATACTCTTAAAACCACCGAAATTGTCGCGTTTTTTGCACCTTTTCAGAGTTTCCAATGAGGCTTAATGATTTTCTCATGAGTCAAAGCTTACTGGTGTCTCCCACTAAGGTCCACATGATAGACACCCTGCTTCAAAAACTAGCTTGTTTTTCTCTTGCTTTGGGCTTTGGTGTGTGTACATTTGCATGATTGTTCACGCTTTGCAATAAATTGAAAATGCGGCACGTATAAATACAGAGGACTGTTCAGCCTACTAAAAATTAAGAACCCACGTAGTTCCTTTCCAGAAGACTGTCCATGTCACATCTCGAGTTTGCCATCGAATGATGAAAAAAGAACCCTGGATAAATGACCAAGGCTGCTAAGTGCATCTTTGCATGTATTTCTTACTTGATGTAATAAAGCTTATTTTCATTAACAAAACAAGTCCCACCGATGGGCAGGCCGGACCTCTCAAACCTGGTGGATTTCTGCAGACCACTCAAGTCCTCATAATCTTCCCTGGCAGCCTGCTCTGACAATCAGATGTGTTTGTACAGAGAGGAGAGGGGCTGTGCCCAGAGAAGCTTCATCACTGTATCACGGTTGCATTTCTTTGCTGTGTTGTCTCCAAGTAAACCTGCTACTCTGAAGTCTCCAGTGACGCCCCACTACATTATTTCTTCTCAACATTAACCCTTAATTTAGAGACTGCTGGTGCTCAAACACCCTCTAGCAGTCTGGAACAAGAGAGACACTCAGGGACTACTGAATTGCCTGACACTCTCCAAAGGAAGCCTCCTTCTGACTTTAGGAACTGCAGGGCCAAACCTTTTCTTCTATGGTAGAGTCATAGAGAAGAAAAACCGTAGCAACAATTAAATACAGGACAGAGTTGAGGAAATTTCGGACACCAATCTGAGCTCAAAAATTTTGAGGAAGAGTAGTGCTGACAATCAACAAAATGTGAGTTAAGAAGTTCCTGGATCATTAGATTTAAGTCAAACAGCAGTACAGCTGGCACCATTTGTCCAGTACCTACTAAATGCTCAACCTAATGTTAGGCTGTGCCAAGGACTGGTGGGAAATAAGAATGAGGAAGGGTGGAGGTTAGGGGCAACAGCCTCTCTTAGCCCCTGACTAAGCCAGTTCCAGACTGACAAGGGCTGCTCTTCTTTTTCTCCTTTCCTTTCTCCCTTCATTCCCTTCGAATCACAGGTCCATCCAATTAGATAGCCTTTGGAGATAATAACATTGAACACACGATCATGGATTTGTGGGGCTCAGAAAGTGGAAATAGGGATTGGCAACGAAAAGAGGTACTACAATCCTTAGTTGAGTTATTTGTATATAGTAAGGGCTGAACAAATGCTCATTCATTCATTCATTCATTCATTCTTGGCTGGCAGTGGAGCTCTGCTTTGAACAGATGATGGTTTGGGGGCTGCTGAGTAATCAGAAGTGTCCGTCAGGATTCCTGTGGGGAGAAGAGAAGCAGAGGACAATGGGCAGTACATTGTGAAAATGCAATTGGCATGAGAACTTGAGCACATGGAGTTGCCATGAAAATCCTAGCCATGAGTCTTTTGCGGATTAGAGATGAAGTGCCTGGTTCTTTTCCTCCAGCTGTTCACTGCTTGAACAGTACTGTTAACTGTTTGAGGCAGTGATAGGGATGGCCTTTGAAAGGCTAAGGGGGGAGAGAAGGTAGGGGCCAGCATATGCTAGACAAGTCAAGGCATCACCACCCCCTTTTCTGTTCATGTCTATTCTTCTGCCTACGGATCTGCAGTGCGCATCTTAATTTCTCTCTCCCTGTCTCTGAATGTGCCCATACGTCTATACGTCTCTATGTCTGTGTTCTGTTCTGTCTCTCAATACAGGCAACATAAACATTGATTTTGGGCACAAAGCTGTGCGTTTCGGGGTACTCCTGATATGTGGTAAGCCCTGGTGATTTACATCTGCTCCCAGTTTTGTCAGGCTTGGAACAAAGGTGGGAAGAAGCCTTCCCCTCCCCTCCCCTCCCTCCGCACAACCCACCCCCCCTAGCCACCCCACCTCCCGCACCCGGCCCTACTGAGCATAAAGGAGGCCTGATAAAGGGGAAGCCTGATTGCCTACAACTTAGCATTCCAAGTACCCCTAGGTGAGGACCAGTTACCATAGCAACCAGTGATTAGAAGTGGCCGCTGCTGCTTTGTTGGACACTTGGAAAACTTGATCTGGATTTCCACTGAAAAAGGGGTGAGATTCCTCTCCTACTCCCTGACCAAACGAGGGGCAAGCATGCTGGGGCCCACGGATTGGGCTTTTTGACACAGGGGCCTTCAGTGCCTGTTTATGCCTTCACGTTAATATTGATTAAACCGCTATCCTCATCAATAATTTACCGTGGTTGATCCAGACCAGATAGAACCAGTCACTCATATAATGGCAGGTGGTGAAACTCTGCTTCCATGGGTTCCTTTGTGTAACCAGGCCGGGGGAAAGTGATTTTGCTTTTTTTTTTTTTTTTTTAGTTATTTCTAAAAAGTGCTGGGCGGTAGCACTATTGTAACGTTGATGGCCATGGAGAGACTTAGCTACTCTAATTAATATGCTAATTCAAGAAAATTTCGAAGGAGCCATGATGAAAAAATGGTATCCATCTCCGGAGAGACAGCTGATGAGCACTGAGTGTAGGCAGTATGCTGAAGCATAGATATCTCATTTTCCTTTTATTCTTTGCTTTACCCCTTTTTTTCTCAGCCTGGCTTCCATGGAACCAAGGTTTCGATCGCTTCACATGGAGAACTGATATCATATTTCCTGCCTTCTGCATGGGAGGTGAACAGGGAGTCAGAGAATTTGGAACGGAAAATATAAAAGAAATGAGCATTTAAATGAATAAAGAATAGGAAAGAAAATTGCTGATGTATATACTTGGACAAATCATTTCTTGGGAAAATGCTCTCAGGATTTTATGTCTGAATCAGTCACTCAAGAAACATGTATGAAGCCCCTCATATTTGCCTCGTGCTAAGCCATGAGCATAGAAAAGACAGGGAAGAGACAGTCCCTGCTGCAAATGAGCTCAGAGTACAATGGGGGATACAACATACAAATACCTGAATGTAAACAACCTATACACAGAATAAATCGGAAATGATTTTCACGAAGTAAGAAAGAGAATTAGGGTAGATTGAGAAAGATTTTTTGTAATGGGTGAGATTTTGTCCAGATATGGAGGGCACCCGGAGGTGGAGATGAGGAAGGAGACCGCTGTAAGCATGGGGGAGAGGTAGCAGAGATGTCCGGAGTCTGGACATGGAGAATTTTGTTCGAGGAACAGCAATTTGGCTGGATTGCAAAATCTGTGGGGAATGGGGAATAAGGAAGAAGAAGACTGAAAGATAAGAAGGGGGTGAGAGACTGAGAGGCTTTCTATGCCAACCTAGAGCATCCTATAAACATGGAGAGAAGAGAATAACAGGGATGAGAGGGAGATCAACAGTGTCAAAGATTGAAGGTCCAGAAGGATGAGGACTGAAAAAAGGGCAACGGTTTTGGCAAACGGGAGATGGTTAGTGACTTCAGGGCTAGCAGTTTCAGTTGAATGATGAAGTAGGAAGCCAGAATACAAAGAGTTAAGAAGAGAGTGAGAGGAAAAGAAGTGGAGGCACCTATTGCAGATGCCATTCTACAGAACTTTGACTGCTAAAGGCAGGAGAGCTAAGGGGTGGATGGTCATAAGAGGTTCTTTGAATCCTCAAAGCAAAGGGAGCATGCTTGCATTGCATGGGGAAGTAGCCAGTAGAAAAGGATAGGCTGGAGATTCAGAATGTGGGGATGATAAGAGGGGGGAGGGGGCAGTCTGATGGGTGATAGGGTGAGATGGGATCCTTCGTGCCTGCACAGGAGAGGGTAAGAGCTCCCTTATTATGTCAACTCTTTCCATCCCCTTCCTCTCAACACTCGTCTCTTTCAAAATGCCTTATGACTGTTGAAGGTACCACCTTCCTCCTTAGAAAGTAGAATTCGTCCAATGCAAAAGGAGGGACTAAAAGTCATTGAAGACAATAATTCCTGAAAACTGAGCATTGTGGAAATGGCAGCTCATGACTTCGTGACATATCAAGAAATAATCAAACAAAACAACACAAAAACCCCGAAAATAGAAGACAATGTGAACCCTTTCTTTGGAAAAGCAAATGACCTGTAAAATAGATCCAGGACGAGATAGAGGTAGAAGGCATGTGCAGGATGTGAGATGAGAAGTCAGAGAGAAGAGGGAGCTCTCAGCAAATTGTCTCCACGTCTTTTGTCAACTATCAGATAAGGTTCTCAGCTGTCAGGGTGGAGGAAGGGAAAGTGTTGAGGATACATTAAAAAGTTACTAAAAGTTTTTGTGGTGAATGGGAACGTGAGTTAATTAGGGAGCTAAAAAAAGAAAAAGGATTTCTTTTCTGTAGGAGGAGCCAAGCACAGGATATTGCATCTCCGAAATTTTGGCATTTTCTTAAAGTGGTTGTTCCTCACACCTGATACATTCTTCCTAAGCATCTCTGCCACCTGACTTTTTTGTCTTTCTTTAAGTCTCAGCTAAAATCCCACCATTCCTAGGATGCTTCTCCCTTCCCTGCAAATTTCTACCAATTTCCTTCTTTCTACTATTTCCTCTATATGGCTTGTGTGCTCCTTGTTGTTAATCGGTGAACACCTTGAGAGGGCGGGTTGTGTCTTAGAGCTCGTCGTATTTCCAGTGTAGCAGAGAGCCTGGCACATGGCAAGCAGCTTACGATTTTCCGTGGCCTGAACGGAACCTGATTGGGCCCTGTTTCCCCTGACGTTGCTTCCTTGTTCGCTACGGGCACAAAAAGTCCCACGAATGGGAATAAAAAAACAAAAATAGAGTTCTAGAGCCAGGGCTTGGAGGCACTCCACTGTCGCGTGGGACCTTCTGGCTTCGAGCGCTGCTCGCCTCGACGGGCATGTCCCACAAGCCCAACTTGAACACCACCTTACCGCGTGCGTCCCTGAACCCGGCTCCGACTGTCCACTCACCTTTCACGAGACTGGCGGCCTCCACCTAACACCGGCACTTGCTCAGCCACTATGGACCCCTGTCTCGAGGCAACACCCAGGGTGAGGGGAGCAGCCGAGTACCTCAAAGAAAATATGCAGAACAGCTTGCTCTCCTCCAAGAGATCACACCCATGTACATGGAGAGAAAAAGTTCCATGGAGAGGCTGAAGCGAGGCATCGTTCATGCTCGAAGATTAGTACTGGCAATGCCTGGCTGATCCTGAACGAAATGCAAGATCCTACCATGCCACTTTATTCCCAGAGCTTTCCACTTCGTTATGAAGAAGCCAGAATAACACATTCCTCTGGGGACTTTCATGAGCATACATATGAATCTCTTATTTTGAATGATCTAAAAGTTTGGCTTCTCTTCCCCTTTCTTTGTCTTATCCCCACCACCATCTCGAAGAATAGAAGAAAAGGCAATTTTGCACTTAAAGTTAACATTTTACACAGTTAGGGACTACCCAGGTCACTTTTATTTAAAGCACTGAGTCCAGATATTGCTAGTAAAAATGTTACTTATGTTGGGGCTGACGATAGTCTCCTACCCTGCTAACCCGCCCCAACCTTTTTTCTTCCTTTGGATACTCTTAAAACCACCGAAATTGTCGCGTTTTTTGCACCTTTTCAGAGTTTCCAATGAGGCTTAATGATTTTCTCATGAGTCAAAGCTTACTGGTGTCTCCCACTAAGGTCCACATGATAGACACCCTGCTTCAAAAACTAGCTTGTTTTTCTCTTGCTTTGGGCTTTGGTGTGTGTACATTTGCATGATTGTTCACGCTTTGCAATAAATTGAAAATGCGGCACGTATAAATACAGAGGACTGTTCAGCCTACTAAAAATTAAGAACCCACGTAGTTCCTTTCCAGAAGACTGTCCATGTCACATCTCGAGTTTGCCGTCGAATGATGAAAAAAGAACCCTGGATAAATGACCAAGGCTGCTAAGTGCATCTTTCCATGTATTTCTTACTTGATGTAATAAAGCTTATTTTCATTAACAAAACAAGTCCTACCGATGGGCGGGCCGGACCTCTCAAACCTGGTGGATTTCTGCAGACCACTCAAGTCCTCATAATCTTCCCTGGCAGCCTGCTCTGACAATCAGATGTGTTTGTACAGAGAGGAGAGGGGCTGTGCCCAGAGAAGCTTCATCACTGTATCACGGTTGCATTTCTTTGCTGTGTTGTCTCCAAGTAAACCTGCTACTCTGAAGTGTCCAGTGACGCCCCACTACCTTATTTCTTCCCAACATTAACCCTTAATTTAGAGACTGCTGGTGCTCAAACACCCTCTAGCAGTCTGGAACAAGAGAGAACACTCAGGGACTACTGAATTGCCTGACACTCTCCAAAGGAAGCCTCCTTCTGACTTAGGAACTGCAGGGCCAAACCTTTTCTTCTATGGTAGAGCCATAGAGAAGAAAAACCGTAGCAACAATTAAATACAGGACAGAGTTGAGGAAATTTCGGACACCAATCTGAGCTCAAAAATTTTGAGGAAGAGCAGTGCTGACAATCAACAAAATGTGAGTTAAGAAGTTCCTGGATCATTAGATTTAAGTCAAACAGCAGTACAGCTGGCACCATTTGTCCAGTACCTACTAAATGCTCAACCTAATGTTAGGCTGTGCCAAGGACTGGTGGGAAATAAGAATGAGGAAGGGTGGAGGTTAGGGGCAACAGCCTCTCTTAGCCCCTGGCTAGGCCAGTTCCAGACTGACAAGGGCTGCCCTTCTTTTTCTCCTTACCTTTCTCCCTTCATTCCCTTCGAATCACAGGCCCATCCAATTAGAGAGCCTTTGGGGATAATAACATTGAACACACGATCATGGATTTGTGGGGCTCAGAAAGTGGAAATAGGGATTGGCAACGAAAAGAGGTACTACAGTCCTTAGTTGAGTTATTTGTATATAGTAAGGGCTGAACAAATGCTCATTCATTCATTCATTCATTCATTCATTCATTCTTAGCTGGCAGTGGAGCTCTGCTTTGAACAGATGATGATTTGGGGGCTGCTGAGTAATCAGAAGTGTCCGTCAGGATTCCTGTGGGGAAAAGAGAAGCAGAGGACAATGGGCAGTACATTGTGAAAATGCAATTGGCATGAGAACTTGAGCACGTGGAGTTGCCATGAAAATCCTAGCCATGAGTCTTTTGCGGATTAGAGATGAAGTGCCTGGTTCTTTTCCTCCAGCTGTTCACTGCTTGAACAGTACTGTTAACTGTTTGAGGCAGTGATAGGGATGGTCTTTGAAAGGCTAAGGGGGGAGAGAAGGTAGGGGCCAGCATATGCTAGACAAGTCAAGGCATCACCACCCCCTTTTCTGTTCATGTCTATTCTTCTGCCTACGGATCTGCAGTGCGCATCTTAATTTCTCTCTCCCTGTCTCTGAATGTGCCCATACGTCTCTACGTCTCTATGTCTGTGTTCTGTTCTGTCTCTCAATACAGACAACATAAACATTGATTTTGTGCACAAAACTGTGCGTTTCGGGGTACTCCTGATATGTGGTAAGCCCTGGTGATTTACATCTGCTCCCAGTTTTGTCAGGCTTGGAACAAAGGTGGGAAGAAGCCTTCCCCTCCCCTCCCCTCCCTCCGCACAACCCACCCCCCCTAGCCACCCCACCTCCCGCACCCGGCCCTACTGAGCATAAAGGAGGCCTGATAAAGGGGAAGCCTGATTGCCTACAACTTAGCATTCCAAGTACCCCTAGGTGAGGACCAGTTACCATAGCAACCAGTGATTAGAAGTGGCCGCTGCTGCTTTGTTGGACACTTGGAAAACTTGATCTGGATTTCCACTGAAAAAGGGGTGAGATTCCTCTCCTACTCCCTGACCAAACGAGGGGCAAGCATGCTGGGGCCCACGGATTGGGCTTTTTGACACAGGGGCCTTCAGTGCCTGTTTATGCCTTCACGTTAATATCGATTAAACCGCTATCCTCATCAATAATTTACCGTGGTTGATCCAGACCAGATAGAACCAGTCACTCATATAATGGCAGGTGGTGAAACTCTGCTTCCATGGGTTCCTTTGTGTAACCAGGCCGGGGGAAAGTGATTTTGCTTTTTTTTTTTTTTTTTTTAGTTATTTCTAAAAAGTGCTGGGCGGTAGCACTATTGTAACGTTGATGGCCATGGAGAGACTTAGCTACTCTAATTAATATGCTAATTCAAGAAAATTTCGAAGGAGCCATGATGAAAAAATGGTATCCATCTCCGGAGAGACAGCTGATGAGCACTGAGTGTAGGCAGTATGCTGAAGCATAGATATCTCATTTTCCTTTTATTCTTTGCTTTACCCCTTTTTTTCTCAGCCTGGCTTCCATGGAACCAAGGTTTCGATCGCTTCACATGGAGAACTGATATCATATTTCCTGCCTTCTGCATGGGAGGTGAACAGGGAGTCAGAGAATTTGGAACGGAAAATATAAAAGAAATGAGCATTTAAATGAATAAAGAATAGGAAAGAAAATTGCTGATGTATATACTTGGACAAATCATTTCTTGGGAAATTGCTCTCAGGATTTTATGTCTGAATCAGTCACTCAAGAAACATGTATGAAGCCCCTCATATTTGCCTCGTGCTAAGCCAAGAGCATAGAAAAGACAGGGAAGAGACAGTCCCCGCTGCAAATGAGCTCAGAGTACAATGGGGGATACAACATACAAATACCTGAATGTAAACAACCTATACACAGAATAAATCGGAAATGATTTTCACGAAGAAAGGAAGAGAATTAGGGTAGATTGAGAAAGATTTTTTATAATGGGTGAGATTTTGGCCAGATATGGAGGGCACCCAGAGGTGGAGATGAGGAAGGAGATGGCTGTAAGCATGGGGGAGAGCTAGCAGAGATGTCCGGAGTCTGGACATGGAGAATTTTGTTCGAGGAACAGCAATTTGCCTGGATTGCAAAATCTGTGGGGAATGGGGAATAAGGTAGAAGAAGACTGAAAGATAAGAAGGGGGTGAGAGACTGAGAGGCTTTCTATGCCAACCTAGAGCATCCTATAAACATGGAGAGAAGAGAATAACAGGGATGAGAGGGAGATCAACAGTGTCAAAGACTGAAGGTCCAGAAGGATGAGGACTGAAAAAAGGGCAACGGTTTTGGCAAATGGGAGATGGTTAGTGACTTCAGGGCTAGCAGTTTCAGTTGAATGATGAAGTAGGAAGCCAGAATACAAAGAGTTAAGAAGAGAGTGAGAGGAAAAGAAGTGGAGGCACCTATTGCAGATGCCATTCTACAGAACTTTGACTGCTAAAGGCAGGAGAGCTAAGGGGTGGATGGTCATAAGAGGTTCTTTGAATCCTCAAAGCAAAGGGAGCATGCTTGCATTGCATGGGGAAGTAGCCAGTAGAAAAGGATAGGCTGGAGATTCAGAATGTGGGGATGATAAGAGGGGGGAGGGGGCAGTCTGATGGGTGATAGGGTGAGATGGGATCCTTCGTGCCTGCACAGGAGAGGGTAAGAGCTCCCTTATTATGTCAACTCTTTCCATCCCCTTCCTCTCAACACTCGTCTCTTTCAAAATGCCTTATGACTGTTGAAGGTACCACCTTCCTCCTTAGAAAGTAGAATTCGTCCAATGCAAAAGGAGGGACTAAAAGTCATTGAAGAGAATAATTCCTGAAAACTGAGCATTGAGGAAATGGCAGCTCATGACTTCGTGACATATCAAGAAATAATCAAACAAAACAACACAAAAACCCCGAAAATAGAAGACAATGTGAACCCTTTCTTTGGAAAAGCAAATGACCTGGAAAATAGATCCAGGACGAGATAGAGGTAGAAGGCATGTGCAGGATGTGAGATGAGAAGTCAGAGAGAAGAGGGAGCTCTCAGCAAATTGTCTCCACGTCTTTTGTCAACTATCAGATAAGGTTCTCAGCTGTCAGGGTGGAGGAAGGGAAAGTGTTGAGGATACATTAAAAAGTTACTAAAAGTTTTTGTGGTGAATGGGAACGTGAGTTAATTAGGGAGCTAAAAAAAAAAAAACAACAGGATTTCTTTTCTGTAGGAGGAGCCAAGCACAGGATATTGCATCTCCGAAATTTTGGCATTTTCTTAAAGTGGTTGTTCCTCACACCTGATACATTCTTCCTAAGCATCTCTGCCACCTGACTTTTTTGTCTTTCTTTAAGTCTCAGCTAAAATCCCACCATTCCTAGGATGCTTCTCCCTTCCCTGCAAATTTCTACCAATTTCCTTCTTTCTACTATTTCCTCTATATGGCTTGTGTGCTCCTTGTTGTTAATCGGTGAACACCTTGAGAGGGCGGGTTGTGTCTTAGAGCTCGTCGTATTTCCAGTGTAGCAGAGAGCCTGGCACATGGCAAGCAGCTTACGATTTTCCGTGGCCTGAACGGAACCTGATTGGGCCCTGTTTCCCTTGACGTTGCTTCCTTGTTCGCTACGGGCACAAAAAGTCCCACGAATGGGAATAAAAAAACAAAAATAGAGTTCTAGAGCGAGGGCTTGGAGGCACTCCACTGTCGCGTGGGACCTTCTGGCTTCGAGCGCTGCTCGCCTCGACGGGCATGTCCCACAAGCCCAACTTGAACACCACCTTACCGCGTGCGTCCCTGAACCCGGCTCCGACTGTCCACTCACCTTTCACGAGACTGGCGGCCTCCACCTAACACCGGCACTTGCTCAGCCACTATGGACCCCTGTCTCGAGGCAACACCCAGGGTGAGGGGAGCAGCCGAGTACCTCAAAGAAAATATGCAGAACAGCTTGCTCTCCTCCAAGAGATCACACCCATGTACATGGAGAGAAAAAGTTCCATGGAGAGGCTGAAGCGAGGCATCGTTCATGCTCGAAGATTAGTACTGGCAATGCCTGGCTGATCCTGAACGAAATGCAAGATCCTACCATGCCACTTTATTCCCAGAGCTTTCCACTTCGTTATGAAGAAGCCAGAATAACACATTCCTCTGGGGACTTTCATGAGCATACATATGAATCTCTTATTTTGAATGATCTAAAAGTTTGGCTTCTCTTCCCCTTTCTTTGTCTTATCCCCACCACCATCTCGAAGAATAGAAGAAAAGGCAATTTTGCACTTAAAGTTAACATTTTACACAGTTAGGGACTACCCAGGTCACTTTTATTTAAAGCACTGAGTCCAGATATTGCTAGTAAAAATGTTACTTATGTTGGGGCTGACGATAGTCTCCTACCCTGCTAACCCGCCCCAACCGTTTTTCTTCCTTTGGATACTCTTAAAACCACGGAAATTGTCGCGTTTTTTGCACCTTTTCAGAGTTTCCAATGAGGCTTAATGATTTTCTCATGAGTCAAAGCTTACTGGTGTCTCCCACTAAGGTCCACATGATAGACACCCTGCTTCAAAAACTAGCTTGTTTTTCTCTTGCTTTGGGCTTTGGTGTGTGTACATTTGCATGATTGTTCACGCTTTGCAATAAATTGAAAATGCGGCACGTATAAATACAGAGGACTGTTCAGCCTACTAAAAATTAAGAACCCACATAGTTCCTTTCCAGAAGACTGTCCATGTCACATCTCGAGTTTGCCATCGAATGATGAAAAAAGAACCCTGGATAAATGACCAAGGCTGCTAAGTGCATCTTTCCATGTATTTCTTACTTGATGTAATAAAGCTTATTTTCATTAACAAAACAAGTCCTACCGATGGGCGGGCCGGACCTCTCAAACCTGGTGGATTTCTGCAGACCACTCAAGTCCTCATAATCTTCCCTGGCAGCCTGCTCTGACAATCAGATGTGTTTGTACAGAGAGGAGAGGGGCTGTGCCCAGAGAAGCTTCATCACTGTATCACGGTTGCATTTCTTTGCTGTGTTGTCTCCAAGTAAACCTGCTACTCTGAAGTGTCCAGTGACGCCCCACTACCTTATTTCTTCCCAACATTAACCCTTAATTTAGAGACTGCTGGTGCTCAAACACCCTCTAGCAGTCTGGAACAAGAGAGAACACTCAGGGACTACTGAATTGCCTGACACTCTCCAAAGGAAGCCTCCTTCTGACTTAGGAACTGCAGGGCCAAACCTTTTCTTCTATGGTAGAGCCATAGAGAAGAAAAACCGTAGCAACAATTAAATACAGGACAGAGTTGAGGAAATTTCGGACACCAATCTGAGCTCAAAAATTTTGAGGAAGAGCAGTGCTGACAATCAACAAAATGTGAGTTAAGAAGTTCCTGGATCATTAGATTTAAGTCAAACAGCAGTACAGCTGGCACCATTTGTCCAGTACCTACTAAATGCTCAACCTAATGTTAGGCTGTGCCAAGGACTGGTGGGAAATAAGAATGAGGAAGGGTGGAGGTTAGGGGCAACAGCCTCTCTTAGCCCCTGGCTAGGCCAGTTCCAGACTGACAAGGGCTGCCCTTCTTTTTCTCCTTACCTTTCTCCCTTCATTCCCTTCGAATCACAGGCCCATCCAATTAGAGAGCCTTTGGGGATAATAACATTGAACACACGATCATGGATTTGTGGGGCTCAGAAAGTGGAAATAGGGATTGGCAACGAAAAGAGGTACTACAGTCCTTAGTTGAGTTATTTGTATATAGTAAGGGCTGAACAAATGCTCATTCATTCATTCATTCATTCATTCATTCATTCATTCTTAGCTGGCAGTGGAGCTCTGCTTTGAACAGATGATGGTTTGGGGGCTGCTGAGTAATCAGAAGTGTCCGTCAGGATTCCTGTGGGGAAAAGAGAAGCAGAGGACAATGGGCAGTACATTGTGAAAATGCAATTGGCATGAGAACTTGAGCACGTGGAGTTGCCATGAAAATCCTAGCCATGAGTCTTTTGCGGATTAGAGATGAAGTGCCTGGTTCTTTTCCTCCAGCTGTTCACTGCTTGAACAGTACTGTTAACTGTTTGAGGCAGTGATAGGGATGGTCTTTGAAAGGCTAAGGGGGGAGAGAAGGTAGGGGCCAGCATATGCTAGACAAGTCAAGGCATCACCACCCCCTTTTCTGTTCATGTCTATTCTTCTGCCTACGGATCTGCTGTGCGCATCTTAATTTCTCTCTCCCTGTCTCTGAATGTGCCCATACGTCTCTACGTCTCTATGTCTGTGTTCTGTTCTGTCTCTCAATACAGACAACATAAACATTGATTTTGTGCACAAAACTGTGCGTTTCGGGGTACTCCTGATATGTGGTAAGCCCTGGTGATTTACATCTGCTCCCAGTTTTGTCAGGCTTGGAACAAAGGTGGGAAGAAGCCTTCCCCTCCCCTCCCCTCCCTCCGCACAACCCACCCCCCCTAGCCACCCCACCTCCCGCACCCGGCCCTACTGAGCATAAAGGAGGCCTGATAAAGGGGAAGCCTGATTGCCTACAACTTAGCATTCCAAGTACCCCTAGGTGAGGACCAGTTACCATAGCAACCAGTGATTAGAAGTGGCCGCTGCTGCTTTGTTGGACACTTGGAAAACTTGATCTGGATTTCCACTGAAAAAGGGGTGAGATTCCTCTCCTACTCCCTGACCAAACGAGGGGCAAGCATGCTGGGGCCCACGGATTGGGCTTTTTGACACAGGGGCCTTCAGTGCCTGTTTATGCCTTCACGTTAATATCGATTAAACCGCTATCCTCATCAATAATTTACCGTGGTTGATCCAGACCAGATAGAACCAGTCACTCATATAATGGCAGGTGGTGAAACTCTGCTTCCATGGGTTCCTTTGTGTAACCAGGCCGGGGGAAAGTGATTTTGCTTTTTTTTTTTTTTTTTTTTAGTTATTTCTAAAAAGTGCTGGGCGGTAGCACTATTGTAACGTTGATGGCCATGGAGAGACTTAGCTACTCTAATTAATATGCTAATTCAAGAAAATTTCGAAGGAGCCATGATGAAAAAATGGTATCCATCTCCGGAGAGACAGCTGATGAGCACTGAGTGTAGGCAGTATGCTGAAGCATAGATATCTCATTTTCCTTTTATTCTTTGCTTTACCCCTTTTTTTCTCAGCCTGGCTTCCATGGAACCAAGGTTTCGATCGCTTCACATGGAGAACTGATATCATATTTCCTGCCTTCTGCATGGGAGGTGAACAGGGAGTCAGAGAATTTGGAACGGAAAATATAAAAGAAATGAGCATTTAAATGAATAAAGAATAGGAAAGAAAATTGCTGATGTATATACTTGGACAAATCATTTCTTGGGAAATTGCTCTCAGGATTTTATGTCTGAATCAGTCACTCAAGAAACATGTATGAAGCCCCTCATATTTGCCTCGTGCTAAGCCATGAGCATAGAAAAGACAGGGAAGAGACAGTCCCTGCTGCAAATGAGCTCAGAGTACAATGGGGGATACAACATACAAATACCTGAATGTAAACAACCTATACACAGAATAAATCGGAAATGATTTTCACGAAGAAAGGAAGAGAATTAGGGTAGATTGAGAAAGATTTTTTATAATGGATGAGATTTTGGCCAGATATGGGGGGCACCCGGAGGTGGAGATGAGGAAGGAGATCGCTGTAAGCATGGGGGAGAGCTAGCAGAGATGTCCGGAGTCTGGACATGGAGAATTTTGTTCGAGGAACAGCAATTTGGCTGGATTGCAAAATCTGTGGGGAATGGGGAATAAGGTAGAAGAAGACTGAAAGATAAGAAGGGGGTGAGAGACTGAGAGGCTTTCTATGCCAACCTAGAGCATCCTATAAACATGGAGAGAAGAGAATAACAGGGATGAGAGGGAGATCAACAGTGTCAAAGACTGAAGGTCCAGAAGGATGAGGACTGAAAAAAGGGCAACGGTTTTGGCAAATGGGAGATGGTTAGTGACTTCAGGGCTAGCAGTTTCAGTTGAATGATGAAGTAGGAAGCCAGAATACAAAGAGTTAAGAAGAGAGTGAGAGGAAAAGAAGTGGAGGCACCTATTGCAGATGCCATTCTACAGAACTTTGACTGCTAAAGGCAGGAGAGCTAAGGGGTGGATGGTCATAAGAGGTTCTTTGAATCCTCAAAGCAAAGGGAGCATGCTTGCATTGCATGGGGAAGTAGCCAGTAGAAAAGGATAGGCTGGAGATTCAGAATGTGGGGATGATAAGAGGGGGGAGGGGGCAGTCTGATGGGTGATAGGGTGAGATGGGATCCTTCGTGCCTGCACAGGAGAGGGTAAGAGCTCCCTTATTATGTCAACTCTTTCCATCCCCTTCCTCTCAACACTCGTCTCTTTCAAAATGCCTTATGACTGTTGAAGGTACCACCTTCCTCCTTAGAAAGTAGAATTCGTCCAATGCAAAAGGAGGGACTAAAAGTCATTGAAGAGAATAATTCCTGAAAACTGAGCATTGAGGAAATGGCAGCTCATGACTTCGTGACATATCAAGAAATAATCAAACAAAACAACACAAAAACCCCGAAAATAGAAGACAATGTGAACCCTTTCTTTGGAAAAGCAAATGACCTGGAAAATAGATCCAGGACGAGATAGAGGTAGAAGGCATGTGCAGGATGTGAGATGAGAAGTCGGAGAGAAGCGGGAGCTCTCAGCAAATTGTCTCCATGTCTTTTGTCAACTATCAGATAAGGTTCTCAGCTGTCAGGGTGGAGGAAGGGAAAGTGTTGAGGATACATTAAAAAGTTACTAAAAGTTTTTGTGGTGAATGGGAACGTGAGTTAATTAGGGAGCTAAAAAAAGAAAAAGGATTTCTTTTTCTGTAGGAGGAGCCAAGCACAGGATATTGCATCTCCGAAATTTTGGCATTTTCTTAAAGTGGTTGTTCCTCACACCTGATACATTCTTCCTAAGCATCTCTGCCACCTGACTTTTTGTCTTTCTTTAAGTCTCAGCTAAAATCCCACCATTCCTAGGATGCTTCTCCCTTCCCTGCAAATTTCTACCAATTTCCTTCTTTCTACTATTTCCTCTATATGGCTTGTGTGCTCCTTGTTGTTAATCGGTGAACACCTTGAGAGGGCGGGTTGTGTCTTAGAGCTCGTCGTATTTCCAGTGTAGCAGAGAGCCTGGCACATGGCAAGCAGCTTACGATTTTCCGTGGCCTGAACGGAACCTGATTGGGCCCTGTTTCCCCTGACGTTGCTTCCTTGTTCGCTACGGGCACAAAAAGTCCCACGAATGGGAATAAAAAAACAAAAATAGAGTTCTAGAGCGAGGGCTTGGAGGCACTCCACTGTCGCGTGGGACCTTCTGGCTTCGAGCGCTGCTCGCCTCGACGGGCATGTCCCACAAGCCCAACTTGAACACCACCTTACCGCGTGCGTCCCTGAACCCGGCTCCGACTGTCCACTCACCTTTCACGAGACTGGCGGCCTCCACCTAACACCGGCACTTGCTCAGCCACTATGGACCCCTGTCTCGAGGCAACACCCAGGGTGAGGGGAGCAGCCGAGTACCTCAAAGAAAATATGCAGAACAGCTTGCTCTCCTCCAAGAGATCACACCCATGTACATGGAGAGAAAAAGTTCCATGGAGAGGCTGAAGCGAGGCATCGTTCATGCTCGAAGATTAGTACTGGCAATGCCTGGCTGATCCTGAACGAAATGCAAGATCCTACCATGCCACTTTATTCCCAGAGCTTTCCACTTCGTTATGAAGAAGCCAGAATAACACATTCCTCTGGGGACTTTCATGAGCATACATATGAATCTCTTATTTTGAATGATCTAAAAGTTTGGCTTCTCTTCCCCTTTCTTTGTCTTATCCCCACCACCATCTCGAAGAATAGAAGAAAAGGCAATTTTGCACTTAAAGTTAACATTTTACACAGTTAGGGACTACCCAGGTCACTTTTATTTAAAGCACTGAGTCCAGATATTGCTAGTAAAAATGTTACTTATGTTGGGGCTGACGATAGTCTCCTACCCTGCTAACCCGCCCCAACCTTTTTTCTTCCTTTGGATACTCTTAAAACCACCGAAATTGTCGCGTTTTTTGCACCTTTTCAGAGTTTCCAATGAGGCTTAATGATTTTCTCATGAGTCAAAGCTTACTGGTGTCTCCCACTAAGGTCCACATGATAGACACCCTGCTTCAAAAACTAGCTTGTTTTTCTCTTGCTTTGGGCTTTGGTGTGTGTACATTTGCATGATTGTTCACGCTTTGCAATAAATTGAAAATGCGGCACGTATAAATACAGAGGACTGTTCAGCCTACTAAAAATTAAGAACCCACATAGTTCCTTTCCAGAAGACTGTCCATGTCACATCTCGAGTTTGCCATCGAATGATGAAAAAAGAACCCTGGATAAATGACCAAGGCTGCTAAGTGCATCTTTCCATGTATTTCTTACTTGATGTAATAAAGCTTATTTTCATTAACAAAACAAGTCCTACCGATGGGCGGGCCGGACCTCTCAAACCTGGTGGATTTCTGCAGACCACTCAAGTCCTCATAATCTTCCCTGGCAGCCTGCTCTGACAATCAGATGTGTTTGTACAGAGAGGAGAGGGGCTGTGCCCAGAGAAGCTTCATCACTGTATCACGGTTGCATTTCTTTGCTGTGTTGTCTCCAAGTAAACCTGCTACTCTGAAGTGTCCAGTGACGCCCCACTACCTTATTTCTTCCCAACATTAACCCTTAATTTAGAGACTGCTGGTGCTCAAACACCCTCTAGCAGTCTGGAACAAGAGAGAACACTCAGGGACTACTGAATTGCCTGACACTCTCCAAAGGAAGCCTCCTTCTGACTTAGGAACTGCAGGGCCAAACCTTTTATTTTATGGTAGAGCCATAGAGAAGAAAAACCGTAGCAACAATTAAATACAGGACAGAGTTGAGGAAATTTCGGACACCAATCTGAGCTCAAAAATTTTGAGGAAGAGCAGTGCCGACAATCAACAAAATGTGAGTTAAGAAGTTCCTGGATCATTAGATTTAAGTCAAACAGCAGTACAGCTGGCACCATTTGTCCAGTACCTACTAAATGCTCAACCTAATGTTAGGCTGTGCCAAGGACTGGTGGGAAATAAGAATGAGGAAGGGTGGAGGTTAGGGGCAACAGCCTCTCTTAGCCCCTGGCTAGGCCAGTTCCAGACTGACAAGGGCTGCCCTTCTTTTTCTCCTTACCTTTCTCCCTTCATTCCCTTCGAATCACAGGCCCATCCAATTAGAGAGCCTTTGGGGATAATAACATTGAACACACGATCATGGATTTGTGGGGCTCAGAAAGTGGAAATAGGGATTGGCAACGAAAAGAGGTACTACAGTGCTTAGTTGAGTTATTTGTATATAGTAAGGGCTGAACAAATGCTCATTCATTCATTCATTCATTCATTCATTCATTCATTCTTAGCTGGCAGTGGAGCTCTGCTTTGAACAGATGATGATTTGGGGGCTGCTGAGTAATCAGAAGTGTCCGTCAGGATTCCTGTGGGGAAAAGAGAAGCAGAGGACAATGGGCAGTACATTGTGAAAATGCAATTGGCATGAGAACTTGAGCACGTGGAGTTGCCATGAAAATCCTAGCCATGAGTCTTTTGCGGATTAGAGATGAAGTGCCTGGTTCTTTTCCTCCAGCTGTTCACTGCTTGAACAGTACTGTTAACTGTTTGAGGCAGTGATAGGGATGGTCTTTGAAAGGCTAAGGGGGGAGAGAAGGTAGGGGCCAGCATATGCTAGACAAGTCAAGGCATCACCACCCCCTTTTCTGTTCATGTCTATTCTTCTGCCTACGGATCTGCAGTGCGCATCTTAATTTCTCTCTCCCTGTCTCTGAATGTGCCCATACGTCTCTACGTCTCTATGTCTGTGTTCTGTTCTGTCTCTCAATACAGACAACATAAACATTGATTTTGTGCACAAAACTGTGCGTTTCGGGGTACTCCTGATATGTGGTAAGCCCTGGTGATTTACATCTGCTCCCAGTTTTGTCAGGCTTGGAACAAAGGTGGGAAGAAGCCTTCCCCTCCCCTCCCCTCCCTCCGCACAACCCACCCCCCCTAGCCACCCCACCTCCCGCACCCGGCCCTACTGAGCATAAAGGAGGCCTGATAAAGGGGAAGCCTGATTGCCTACAACTTAGCATTCCAAGTACCCCTAGGTGAGGACCAGTTACCATAGCAACCAGTGATTAGAAGTGGCCGCTGCTGCTTTGTTGGACACTTGGAAAACTTGATCTGGATTTCCACTGAAAAAGGGGTGAGATTCCTCTCCTACTCCCTGACCAAACGAGGGGCAAGCATGCTGGGGCCCACGGATTGGGCTTTTTGACACAGGGGCCTTCAGTGCCTGTTTATGCCTTCACGTTAATATCGATTAAACCGCTATCCTCATCAATAATTTACCGTGGTTGATCCAGACCAGATAGAACCAGTCACTCATATAATGGCAGGTGGTGAAACTCTGCTTCCATGGGTTCCTTTGTGTAACCAGGCCGGGGGAAAGTGATTTTGCTTTTTTTTTTTTTTTTTTTAGTTATTTCTAAAAAGTGCTGGGCGGTAGCACTATTGTAACGTTGATGGCCATGGAGAGACTTAGCTACTCTAATTAATATGCTAATTCAAGAAAATTTCGAAGGAGCCATGATGAAAAAATGGTATCCATCTCCGGAGAGACAGCTGATGAGCACTGAGTGTAGGCAGTATGCTGAAGCATAGATATCTCATTTTCCTTTTATTCTTTGCTTTACCCCTTTTTTTCTCAGCCTGGCTTCCATGGAACCAAGGTTTCGATCGCTTCACATGGAGAACTGATATCATATTTCCTGCCTTCTGCATGGGAGGTGAACAGGGAGTCAGAGAATTTGGAACGGAAAATATAAAAGAAATGAGCATTTAAATGAATAAAGAATAGGAAAGAAAATTGCTGATGTATATACTTGGACAAATCATTTCTTGGGAAATTGCTCTCAGGATTTTATGTCTGAATCAGTCACTCAAGAAACATGTATGAAGCCCCTCATATTTGCCTCGTGCTAAGCCAAGAGCATAGAAAAGACAGGGAAGAGACAGTCCCCGCTGCAAATGAGCTCAGAGTACAATGGGGGATACAACATACAAATACCTGAATGTAAACAACCTATACACAGAATAAATCGGAAATGATTTTCACGAAGAAAGGAAGAGAATTAGGGTAGATTGAGAAAGATTTTTTATAATGGGTGAGATTTTGGCCAGATATGGAGGGCACCCAGAGGTGGAGATGAGGAAGGAGATGGCTGTAAGCATGGGGGAGAGCTAGCAGAGATGTCCGGAGTCTGGACATGGAGAATTTTGTTCGAGGAACAGCAATTTGGCTGGATTGCAAAATCTGTGGGGAATGGGGAATAAGGTAGAAGAAGACTGAAAGATAAGAAGGGGGTGAGAGACTGAGAGGCTTTCTATGCCAACCTAGAGCATCCTATAAACATGGAGAGAAGAGAATAACAGGGATGAGAGGGAGATCAACAGTGTCAAAGACTGAAGGTCCAGAAGGATGAGGACTGAAAAAAGGGCAACGGTTTTGGCAAATGGGAGATGGTTAGTGACTTCAGGGCTAGCAGTTTCAGTTGAATGATGAAGTAGGAAGCCAGAATACAAAGAGTTAAGAAGAGAGTGAGAGGAAAAGAAGTGGAGGCACCTATTGCAGATGCCATTCTACAGAACTTTGACTGCTAAAGGCAGGAGAGCTAAGGGGTGGATGGTCATAAGAGGTTCTTTGAATCCTCAAAGCAAAGGGAGCATGCTTGCATTGCATGGGGAAGTAGCCAGTAGAAAAGGATAGGCTGGAGATTCAGAATGTGGGGATGATAAGAGGGGGGAGGGGGCAGTCTGATGGGTGATAGGGTGAGATGGGATCCTTCGTGCCTGCACAGGAGAGGGTAAGAGCTCCCTTATTATGTCAACTCTTTCCATCCCCTTCCTCTCAACACTCGTCTCTTTCAAAATGCCTTATGACTGTTGAAGGTACCACCTTCCTCCTTAGAAAGTAGAATTCGTCCAATGCAAAAGGAGGGACTAAAAGTCATTGAAGAGAATAATTCCTGAAAACTGAGCATTGAGGAAATGGCAGCTCATGACTTCGTGACATATCAAGAAATAATCAAACAAAACAACACAAAAACCCCGAAAATAGAAGACAATGTGAACCCTTTCTTTGGAAAAGCAAATGACCTGGAAAATAGATCCAGGACGAGATAGAGGTAGAAGGCATGTGCAGGATGTGAGATGAGAAGTCAGAGAGAAGAGGGAGCTCTCAGCAAATTGTCTCCACGTCTTTTGTCAACTATCAGATAAGGTTCTCAGCTGTCAGGGTGGAGGAAGGGAAAGTGTTGAGGATACATTAAAAAGTTACTAAAAGTTTTTGTGGTGAATGGGAACGTGAGTTAATTAGGGAGCTAAAAAAAAAAAAACAACAGGATTTCTTTTCTGTAGGAGGAGCCAAGCACAGGATATTGCATCTCCGAAATTTTGGCATTTTCTTAAAGTGGTTGTTCCTCACACCTGATACATTCTTCCTAAGCATCTCTGCCACCTGACTTTTTTGTCTTTCTTTAAGTCTCAGCTAAAATCCCACCATTCCTAGGATGCTTCTCCCTTCCCTGCAAATTTCTACCAATTTCCTTCTTTCTACTATTTCCTCTATATGGCTTGTGTGCTCCTTGTTGTTAATCGGTGAACACCTTGAGAGGGCGGGTTGTGTCTTAGAGCTCGTCGTATTTCCAGTGTAGCAGAGAGCCTGGCACATGGCAAGCAGCTTACGATTTTCCGTGGCCTGAACGGAACCTGATTGGGCCCTGTTTCCCTTGACGTTGCTTCCTTGTTCGCTACGGGCACAAAAAGTCCCACGAATGGGAATAAAAAAACAAAAATAGAGTTCTAGAGCGAGGGCTTGGAGGCACTCCACTGTCGCGTGGGACCTTCTGGCTTCGAGCGCTGCTCGCCTCGACGGGCATGTCCCACAAGCCCAACTTGAACACCACCTTACCGCGTGCGTCCCTGAACCCGGCTCCGACTGTCCACTCACCTTTCACGAGACTGGCGGCCTCCACCTAACACCGGCACTTGCTCAGCCACTATGGACCCCTGTCTCGAGGCAACACCCAGGGTGAGGGGAGCAGCCGAGTACCTCAAAGAAAATATGCAGAACAGCTTGCTCTCCTCCAAGAGATCACACCCATGTACATGGAGAGAAAAAGTTCCATGGAGAGGCTGAAGCGAGGCATCGTTCATGCTCGAAGATTAGTACTGGCAATGCCTGGCTGATCCTGAACGAAATGCAAGATCCTACCATGCCACTTTATTCCCAGAGCTTTCCACTTCGTTATGAAGAAGCCAGAATAACACATTCCTCTGGGGACTTTCATGAGCATACATATGAATCTCTTATTTTGAATGATCTAAAAGTTTGGCTTCTCTTCCCCTTTCTTTGTCTTATCCCCACCACCATCTCGAAGAATAGAAGAAAAGGCAATTTTGAACTTAAAGTTAACATTTTACACAGTTAGGGACTACCCAGGTCACTTTTATTTAAAGCACTGAGTCCAGATATTGCTAGTAAAAATGTTACTTATGTTGGGGCTGACGATAGTCTCCTACCCTGCTAACCCGCCCCAACCGTTTTTCTTCCTTTGGATACTCTTAAAACCACGGAAATTGTCGCGTTTTTTGCACCTTTTGAGAGTTTCCAATGAGGCTTAATGATTTTCTCATGAGTCAAAGCTTACTGGTGTCTCCCACTAAGGTCCACATGATAGACACCCTGCTTCAAAAACTAGCTTGTTTTTCTCTTGCTTTGGGCTTTGGTGTGTGTACATTTGCATGATTGTTCACGCTTTGCAATAAATTGAAAATGCGGCACGTATAAATACAGAGGACTGTTCAGCCTACTAAAAATTAAGAACCCACATAGTTCCTTTCCAGAAGACTGTCCATGTCACATCTCGAGTTTGCCATCGAATGATGAAAAAAGAACCCTGGATAAATGACCAAGGCTGCTAAGTGCATCTTTCCATGTATTTCTTACTTGATGTAATAAAGCTTATTTTCATTAACAAAACAAGTCCTACCGATGGGCGGGCCGGACCTCTCAAACCTGGTGGATTTCTGCAGACCACTCAAGTCCTCATAATCTTCCCTGGCAGCCTGCTCTGACAATCAGATGTGTTTGTACAGAGAGGAGAGGGGCTGTGCCCAGAGAAGCTTCATCACTGTATCACGGTTGCATTTCTTTGCTGTGTTGTCTCCAAGTAAACCTGCTACTCTGAAGTGTCCAGTGACGCCCCACTACCTTATTTCTTCCCAACATTAACCCTTAATTTAGAGACTGCTGGTGCTCAAACACCCTCTAGCAGTCTGGAACAAGAGAGAACACTCAGGGACTACTGAATTGCCTGACACTCTCCAAAGGAAGCCTCCTTCTGACTTAGGAACTGCAGGGCCAAACCTTTTCTTCTATGGTAGAGCCATAGAGAAGAAAAACCGTAGCAACAATTAAATACAGGACAGAGTTGAGGAAATTTCGGACACCAATCTGAGCTCAAAAATTTTGAGGAAGAGCAGTGCTGACAATCAACAAAATGTGAGTTAAGAAGTTCCTGGATCATTAGATTTAAGTCAAACAGCAGTACAGCTGGCACCATTTGTCCAGTACCTACTAAATGCTCAACCTAATGTTAGGCTGTGCCAAGGACTGGTGGGAAATAAGAATGAGGAAGGGTGGAGGTTAGGGGCAACAGCCTCTCTTAGCCCCTGGCTAGGCCAGTTCCAGACTGACAAGGGCTGCCCTTCTTTTTCTCCTTTCCTTTCTCCCTTCATTCCCTTCGAATCACAGGCCCATCCAATTAGAGAGCCTTTGGGGATAATAACATTGAACACACGATCATGGATTTGTGGGGCTCAGAAAGTGGAAATAGGGATTGGCAACGAAAAGAGGTACTACAGTCCTTAGTTGAGTTATTTGTATATAGTAAGGGCTGAACAAATGCTCATTCATTCATTCATTCATTCATTCATTCTTAGCTGGCAGTGGAGCTCTGCTTTGAACAGATGATGGTTTGGGGGCTGCTGAGTAATCAGAAGTGTCCGTCAGGATTCCTGTGGGGAAAAGAGAAGCAGAGGACAATGGGCAGTACATTGTGAAAATGCAATTGGCATGAGAACTTGAGCACGTGGAGTTGCCATGAAAATCCTAGCCATGAGTCTTTTGCGGATTAGAGATGAAGTGCCTGGTTCTTTTCCTCCAGCTGTTCACTGCTTGAACAGTACTGTTAACTGTTTGAGGCAGTGATAGGGATGGTCTTTGAAAGGCTAAGGGGGGAGAGAAGGTAGGGGCCAGCATATGCTAGATAAGTCAAGGCATCACCACCCCCTTTTCTGTTCATGTCTATTCTTCTGCCTACGGATCTGCAGTGCGCATCTTAATTTCTCTCTCCCTGTCTCTGAATGTGCCCATACGTCTCTACGTCTCTATGTCTGTGTTCTGTTCTGTCTCTCAATACAGACAACATAAACATTGATTTTGTGCACAAAACTGTGCGTTTCGGGGTACTCCTGATATGTGGTAAGCCCTGGTGATTTACATCTGCTCCCAGTTTTGTCAGGCTTGGAACAAAGGTGGGAAGAAGCCTTCCCCTACCCTCCCCTCCCTCCGCACAACCCACCCCCCCTAGCCACCCCACCTCCCGCACCCGGCCCTACTGAGCATAAAGGAGGCCTGATAAAGGGGAAGCCTGATTGCCTACAACTTAGCATTCCAAGTACCCCTAGGTGAGGACCAGTTACCATAGCAACCAGTGATTAGAAGTGGCCGCTGCTGCTTTGTTGGACACTTGGAAAACTTGATCTGGATTTCCACTGAAAAAGGGGTGAGATTCCTCTCCTACTCCCTGACCAAACGAGGGGCAAGCATGCTGGGGCCCACGGATTGGGCTTTTTGACACAGGGGTCTTCAGTGCCTGTTTATGCCTTCACGTTAATATTGATTAAACCGCTATCCTCATCAATAATTTACCGTGGTTGATCCAGACCAGATAGAACCAGTCACTCATATAATGGCAGGTGGTGAAACTCTGCTTCCATGGGTTCCTTTGTGTAACCAGGCCGGGGGAAAGTGATTTTGCTTTTTTTTTTTTTTTTTTTTAGTTATTTCTAAAAAGTGCTGGGCGGTAGCACTATTGTAACGTTGATGGCCATGGAGAGACTTAGCTACTCTAATTAATATGCTAATTCAAGAAAATTTCGAAGGAGCCATGATGAAAAAATGGTATCCATCTCCGGAGAGACAGCTGATGAGCACTGAGTGTAGGCAGTATGCTGAAGCATAGATATCTCATTTTCCTTTTATTCTTTGCTTTACCCCTTTTTTTCTCAGCCTGGCTTCCATGGAACCAAGGTTTCGATCGCTTCACATGGAGAACTGATATCATATTTCCTGCCTTCTGCATGGGAGGTGAACAGGGAGTCAGAGAATTTGGAACGGAAAATATAAAAGAAATGAGCATTTAAATGAATAAAGAATAGGAAAGAAAATTGCTGATGTATATACTTGGACAAATCATTTCTTGGGAAATTGCTCTCAGGATTTTATGTCTGAATCAGTCACTCAAGAAACATGTATGAAGCCCCTCATATTTGCCTCGTGCTAAGCCATGAGCATAGAAAAGACAGGGAAGAGACAGTCCCTGCTGCAAATGAGCTCAGAGTACAATGGGGGATACAACATACAAATACCTGAATGTAAACAACCTATACACAGAATAAATCGGAAATGATTTTCACGAAGTAAGAAAGAGAATTAGGGTAGATTGAGAAAGATTTTTTATAATGGGTGAGATTTTGGCCAGATATGGGGGGCACCCGGAGGTGGAGATGAGGAAGGAGATCGCTGTAAGCATGGGGGAGAGCTAGCAGAGATGTCCGGAGTCTGGACATGGAGAATTTTGTTCGAGGAACAGCAATTTGGCTGGATTGCAAAATCTGTGGGGAATGGGGAATAAGGTAGAAGAAGACTGAAAGATAAGAAGGGGGTGAGAGACTGAGAGGCTTTCTATGCCAACCTAGAGCATCCTATAAACATGGAGAGAAGAGAATAACAGGGATGAGAGGGAGATCAACAGTGTCAAAGACTGAAGGTCCAGAAGGATGAGGACTGAAAAAAGGGCAACGGTTTTGGCAAATGGGAGATGGTTAGTGACTTCAGGGCTAGCAGTTTCAGTTGAATGATGAAGTAGGAAGCCAGAATACAAAGAGTTAAGAAGAGAGTGAGAGGAAAAGAAGTGGAGGCACCTATTGCAGATGCCATTCTACAGAACTTTGACTGCTAAAGGCAGGAGAGCTAAGGGGTGGATGGTCATAAGAGGTTCTTTGAATCCTCAAAGCAAAGGGAGCATGCTTGCATTGCATGGGGAAGTAGCCAGTAGAAAAGGATAGGCTGGAGATTCAGAATGTGGGGATGATAAGAGGGGGGAGGGGGCAGTCTGATGGGTGATAGGGTGAGATGGGATCCTTCGTGCCTGCACAGGAGAGGGTAAGAGCTCCCTTATTATGTCAACTCTTTCCATCCCCTTCCTCTCAACACTCGTCTCTTTCAAAATGCCTTATGACTGTTGAAGGTACCACCTTCCTCCTTAGAAAGTAGAATTCGTCCAATGCAAAAGGAGGGACTAAAAGTCATTGAAGAGAATAATTCCTGAAAACTGAGCATTGAGGAAATGGCAGCTCATGACTTCGTGACATATCAAGAAATAATCAAACAAAACAACACAAAAACCCCGAAAATAGAAGACAATGTGAACCCTTTCTTTGGAAAAGCAAATGACCTGGAAAATAGATCCAGGACGAGATAGAGGTAGAAGGCATGTGCAGGATGTGAGATGAGAAGTCAGAGAGAAGAGGGAGCTCTCAGCAAATTGTCTCCATGTCTTTTGTCAACTATCAGATAAGGTTCTCAGCTGTCAGGGTGGAGGAAGGGAAAGTGTTGAGGATACATTAAAAAGTTACTAAAAGTTTTTGTGGTGAATGGGAACGTGAGTTAATTAGGGAGCTAAAAAAAGAAAAAGGATTTCTTTTCTGTAGGAGGAGCCAAGCACAGGATATTGCATCTCCGAAATTTTGGCATTTTCTTAAAGTGGTTGTTCCTCACACCTGATACATTCTTCCTAAGCATCTCTGCCACCTGACTTTTTTGTCTTTCTTTAAGTCTCAGCTAAAATCCCACCATTCCTAGGATGCTTCTCCCTTCCCTGCAAATTTCTACCAATTTCCTTCTTTCTACTATTTCCTCTATATGGCTTGTGTGCTCCTTGTTGTTAATCGGTGAACACCTTGAGAGGGCGGGTTGTGTCTTAGAGCTCGTCGTATTTCCAGTGTAGCAGAGAGCCTGGCACATGGCAAGCAGCTTACGATTTTCCGTGGCCTGAACGGAACCTGATTGGGCCCTGTTTCCCCTGACGTTGCTTCCTTGTTCGCTACGGGCACAAAAAGTCCCACGAATGGGAATAAAAAAACAAAAATAGAGTTCTAGAGCGAGGGCTTGGAGGCACTCCACTGTCGCGTGGGACCTTCTGGCTTCGAGCGCTGCTCGCCTCGACGGGCATGTCCCACAAGCCCAACTTGAACACCACCTTACCGCGTGCGTCCCTGAACCCGGCTCCGACTGTCCACTCACCTTTCACGAGACTGGCGGCCTCCACCTAACACCGGCACTTGCTCAGCCACTATGGACCCCTGTCTCGAGGCAACACCCAGGGTGAGGGGAGCAGCCGAGTACCTCAAAGAAAATATGCAGAACAGCTTGCTCTCCTCCAAGAGATCACACCCATGTACATGGAGAGAAAAAGTTCCATGGAGAGGCTGAAGCGAGGCATCGTTCATGCTCGAAGATTAGTACTGGCAATGCCTGGCTGATCCTGAACGAAATGCAAGATCCTACCATGCCACTTTATTCCCAGAGCTTTCCACTTCGTTATGAAGAAGCCAGAATAACACATTCCTCTGGGGACTTTCATGAGCATACATATGAATCTCTTATTTTGAATGATCTAAAAGTTTGGCTTCTCTTCCCCTTTCTTTGTCTTATCCCCACCACCATCTCGAAGAATAGAAGAAAAGGCAATTTTGAACTTAAAGTTAACATTTTACACAGTTAGGGACTACCCAGGTCACTTTTATTTAAAGCACTGAGTCCAGATATTGCTAGTAAAAATGTTACTTATGTTGGGGCTGACGATAGTCTCCTACCCTGCTAACCCGCCCCAACCGTTTTTCTTCCTTTGGATACTCTTAAAACCACGGAAATTGTCGCGTTTTTTGCACCTTTTGAGAGTTTCCAATGAGGCTTAATGATTTTCTCATGAGTCAAAGCTTACTGGTGTCTCCCACTAAGGTCCACATGATAGACACCCTGCTTCAAAAACTAGCTTGTTTTTCTCTTGCTTTGGGCTTTGGTGTGTGTACATTTGCATGATTGTTCACGCTTTGCAATAAATTGAAAATGCGGCACGTATAAATACAGAGGACTGTTCAGCCTACTAAAAATTAAGAACCCACATAGTTCCTTTCCAGAAGACTGTCCATGTCACATCTCGAGTTTGCCATCGAATGATGAAAAAAGAACCCTGGATAAATGACCAAGGCTGCTAAGTGCATCTTTCCATGTATTTCTTACTTGATGTAATAAAGCTTATTTTCATTAACAAAACAAGTCCTACCGATGGGCGGGCCGGACCTCTCAAACCTGGTGGATTTCTGCAGACCACTCAAGTCCTCATAATCTTCCCTGGCAGCCTGCTCTGACAATCAGATGTGTTTGTACAGAGAGGAGAGGGGCTGTGCCCAGAGAAGCTTCATCACTGTATCACGGTTGCATTTCTTTGCTGTGTTGTCTCCAAGTAAACCTGCTACTCTGAAGTGTCCAGTGACGCCCCACTACCTTATTTCTTCCCAACATTAACCCTTAATTTAGAGACTGCTGGTGCTCAAACACCCTCTAGCAGTCTGGAACAAGAGAGAACACTCAGGGACTACTGAATTGCCTGACACTCTCCAAAGGAAGCCTCCTTCTGACTTAGGAACTGCAGGGCCAAACCTTTTCTTCTATGGTAGAGCCATAGAGAAGAAAAACCGTAGCAACAATTAAATACAGGACAGAGTTGAGGAAATTTCGGACACCAATCTGAGCTCAAAAATTTTGAGGAAGAGCAGTGCTGACAATCAACAAAATGTGAGTTAAGAAGTTCCTGGATCATTAGATTTAAGTCAAACAGCAGTACAGCTGGCACCATTTGTCCAGTACCTACTAAATGCTCAACCTAATGTTAGGCTGTGCCAAGGACTGGTGGGAAATAAGAATGAGGAAGGGTGGAGGTTAGGGGCAACAGCCTCTCTTAGCCCCTGGCTAGGCCAGTTCCAGACTGACAAGGGCTGCCCTTCTTTTTCTCCTTTCCTTTCTCCCTTCATTCCCTTCGAATCACAGGCCCATCCAATTAGAGAGCCTTTGGGGATAATAACATTGAACACACGATCATGGATTTGTGGGGCTCAGAAAGTGGAAATAGGGATTGGCAACGAAAAGAGGTACTACAGTCCTTAGTTGAGTTATTTGTATATAGTAAGGGCTGAACAAATGCTCATTCATTCATTCATTCATTCATTCATTCATTCTTAGCTGGCAGTGGAGCTCTGCTTTGAACAGATGATGGTTTGGGGGCTGCTGAGTAATCAGAAGTGTCCGTCAGGATTCCTGTGGGGAAAAGAGAAGCAGAGGACAATGGGCAGTACATTGTGAAAATGCAATTGGCATGAGAACTTGAGCACGTGGAGTTGCCATGAAAATCCTAGCCATGAGTCTTTTGCGGATTAGAGATGAAGTGCCTGGTTCTTTTCCTCCAGCTGTTCACTGCTTGAACAGTACTGTTAACTGTTTGAGGCAGTGATAGGGATGGTCTTTGAAAGGCTAAGGGGGGAGAGAAGGTAGGGGCCAGCATATGCTAGATAAGTCAAGGCATCACCACCCCCTTTTCTGTTCATGTCTATTCTTCTGCCTACGGATCTGCAGTGCGCATCTTAATTTCTCTCTCCCTGTCTCTGAATGTGCCCATACGTCTCTACGTCTCTATGTCTGTGTTCTGTTCTGTCTCTCAATACAGACAACATAAACATTGATTTTGTGCACAAAACTGTGCGTTTCGGGGTACTCCTGATATGTGGTAAGCCCTGGTGATTTACATCTGCTCCCAGTTTTGTCAGGCTTGGAACAAAGGTGGGAAGAAGCCTTCCCCTCCCCTCCCCTCCCTCCGCACAACCCACCCCCCCTAGCCACCCCACCTCCCGCACCCGGCCCTACTGAGCATAAAGGAGGCCTGATAAAGGGGAAGCCTGATTGCCTACAACTTAGCATTCCAAGTACCCCTAGGTGAGGACCAGTTACCATAGCAACCAGTGATTAGAAGTGGCCGCTGCTGCTTTGTTGGACACTTGGAAAACTTGATCTGGATTTCCACTGAAAAAGGGGTGAGATTCCTCTCCTACTCCCTGACCAAACGAGGGGCAAGCATGCTGGGGCCCACGGATTGGGCTTTTTGACACAGGGGTCTTCAGTGCCTGTTTATGCCTTCACGTTAATATTGATTAAACCGCTATCCTCATCAATAATTTACCGTGGTTGATCCAGACCAGATAGAACCAGTCACTCATATAATGGCAGGTGGTGAAACTCTGCTTCCATGGGTTCCTTTGTGTAACCAGGCCGGGGGAAAGTGATTTTGCTTTTTTTTTTTTTTTTTTTTAGTTATTTCTAAAAAGTGCTGGGCGGTAGCACTATTGTAACGTTGATGGCCATGGAGAGACTTAGCTACTCTAATTAATATGCTAATTCAAGAAAATTTCGAAGGAGCCATGATGAAAAAATGGTATCCATCTCCGGAGAGACAGCTGATGAGCACTGAGTGTAGGCAGTATGCTGAAGCATAGATATCTCATTTTCCTTTTATTCTTTGCTTTACCCCTTTTTTTCTCAGCCTGGCTTCCATGGAACCAAGGTTTCGATCGCTTCACATGGAGAACTGATATCATATTTCCTGCCTTCTGCATGGGAGGTGAACAGGGAGTCAGAGAATTTGGAACGGAAAATATAAAAGAAATGAGCATTTAAATGAATAAAGAATAGGAAAGAAAATTGCTGATGTATATACTTGGACAAATCATTTCTTGGGAAATTGCTCTCAGGATTTTATGTCTGAATCAGTCACTCAAGAAACATGTATGAAGCCCCTCATATTTGCCTCGTGCTAAGCCATGAGCATAGAAAAGACAGGGAAGAGACAGTCCCTGCTGCAAATGAGCTCAGAGTACAATGGGGGATACAACATACAAATACCTGAATGTAAACAACCTATACACAGAATAAATCGGAAATGATTTTCACGAAGTAAGAAAGAGAATTAGGGTAGATTGAGAAAGATTTTTTATAATGGATGAGATTTTGGCCAGATATGGGGGGCACCCGGAGGTGGAGATGAGGAAGGAGATCGCTGTAAGCATGGGGGAGAGCTAGCAGAGATGTCCGGAGTCTGGACATGGAGAATTTTGTTCGAGGAACAGCAATTTGGCTGGATTGCAAAATCTGTGGGGAATGGGGAATAAGGTAGAAGAAGACTGAAAGATAAGAAGGGGGTGAGAGACTGAGAGGCTTTCTATGCCAACCTAGAGCATCCTATAAACATGGAGAGAAGAGAATAACAGGGATGAGAGGGAGATCAACAGTGTCAAAGACTGAAGGTCCAGAAGGATGAGGACTGAAAAAAGGGCAACGGTTTTGGCAAATGGGAGATGGTTAGTGACTTCAGGGCTAGCAGTTTCAGTTGAATGATGAAGTAGGAAGCCAGAATACAAAGAGTTAAGAAGAGAGTGAGAGGAAAAGAAGTGGAGGCACCTATTGCAGATGCCATTCTACAGAACTTTGACTGCTAAAGGCAGGAGAGCTAAGGGGTGGATGGTCATAAGAGGTTCTTTGAATCCTCAAAGCAAAGGGAGCATGCTTGCATTGCATGGGGAAGTAGCCAGTAGAAAAGGATAGGCTGGAGATTCAGAATGTGGGGATGATAAGAGGGGGGAGGGGGCAGTCTGATGGGTGATAGGGTGAGATGGGATCCTTCGTGCCTGCACAGGAGAGGGTAAGAGCTCCCTTATTATGTCAACTCTTTCCATCCCCTTCCTCTCAACACTCGTCTCTTTCAAAATGCCTTATGACTGTTGAAGGTACCACCTTCCTCCTTAGAAAGTAGAATTCGTCCAATGCAAAAGGAGGGACTAAAAGTCATTGAAGAGAATAATTCCTGAAAACTGAGCATTGAGGAAATGGCAGCTCATGACTTCGTGACATATCAAGAAATAATCAAACAAAACAACACAAAAACCCCGAAAATAGAAGACAATGTGAACCCTTTCTTTGGAAAAGCAAATGACCTGGAAAATAGATCCAGGACGAGATAGAGGTAGAAGGCATGTGCAGGATGTGAGATGAGAAGTCAGAGAGAAGAGGGAGCTCTCAGCAAATTGTCTCCATGTCTTTTGTCAACTATCAGATAAGGTTCTCAGCTGTCAGGGTGGAGGAAGGGAAAGTGTTGAGGATACATTAAAAAGTTACTAAAAGTTTTTGTGGTGAATGGGAACGTGAGTTAATTAGGGAGCTAAAAAAAGAAAAAGGATTTCTTTTCTGTAGGAGGAGCCAAGCACAGGATATTGCATCTCCGAAATTTTGGCATTTTCTTAAAGTGGTTGTTCCTCACACCTGATACATTCTTCCTAAGCATCTCTGCCACCTGACTTTTTTGTCTTTCTTTAAGTCTCAGCTAAAATCCCACCATTCCTAGGATGCTTCTCCCTTCCCTGCAAATTTCTACCAATTTCCTTCTTTCTACTATTTCCTCTATATGGCTTGTGTGCTCCTTGTTGTTAATCGGTGAACACCTTGAGAGGGCGGGTTGTGTCTTAGAGCTCGTCGTATTTCCAGTGTAGCAGAGAGCCTGGCACATGGCAAGCAGCTTACGATTTTCCGTGGCCTGAACGGAACCTGATTGGGCCCTGTTTCCCCTGACGTTGCTTCCTTGTTCGCTACGGGCACAAAAAGTCCCACGAATGGGAATAAAAAAACAAAAATAGAGTTCTAGAGCCAGGGCTTGGAGGCACTCCACTGTCGCGTGGGACCTTCTGGCTTCGAGCGCTGCTCGCCTCGACGGGCATGTCCCACAAGCCCAACTTGAACACCACCTTACCGCGTGCGTCCCTGAACCCGGCTCCGACTGTCCACTCACCTTTCACGAGACTGGCGGCCTCCACCTAACACCGGCACTTGCTCAGCCACTATGGACCCCTGTCTCGAGGCAACACCCAGGGTGAGGGGAGCAGCCGAGTACCTCAAAGAAAATATGCAGAACAGCTTGCTCTCCTCCAAGAGATCACACCCATGTACATGGAGAGAAAAAGTTCCATGGAGAGGCTGAAGCGAGGCATCGTTCATGCTCGAAGATTAGTACTGGCAATGCCTGGCTGATCCTGAACGAAATGCAAGATCCTACCATGCCACTTTATTCCCAGAGCTTTCCACTTCGTTATGAAGAAGCCAGAATAACACATTCCTCTGGGGACTTTCATGAGCATACATATGAATCTCTTATTTTGAATGATCTAAAAGTTTGGCTTCTCTTCCCCTTTCTTTGTCTTATCCCCACCACCATCTCGAAGAATAGAAGAAAAGGCAATTTTGCACTTAAAGTTAACATTTTACACAGTTAGGGACTACCCAGGTCACTTTTATTTAAAGCACTGAGTCCAGATATTGCTAGTAAAAATGTTACTTATGTTGGGGCTGACGATAGTCTCCTACCCTGCTAACCCGCCCCAACCTTTTTTCTTCCTTTGGATACTCTTAAAACCACCGAAATTGTCGCGTTTTTTGCACCTTTTCAGAGTTTCCAATGAGGCTTAATGATTTTCTCATGAGTCAAAGCTTACTGGTGTCTCCCACTAAGGTCCACATGATAGACACCCTGCTTCAAAAACTAGCTTGTTTTTCTCTTGCTTTGGGCTTTGGTGTGTGTACATTTGCATGATTGTTCACGCTTTGCAATAAATTGAAAATGCGGCACGTATAAATACAGAGGACTGTTCAGCCTACTAAAAATTAAGAACCCACATAGTTCCTTTCCAGAAGACTGTCCATGTCACATCTCGAGTTTGCCGTCGAATGATGAAAAAAGAACCCTGGATAAATGACCAAGGCTGCTAAGTGCATCTTTCCATGTATTTCTTACTTGATGTAATAAAGCTTATTTTCATTAACAAAACAAGTCCTACCGATGGGCGGGCCGGACCTCTCAAACCTGGTGGATTTCTGCAGATCACTCAAGTCCTCATAATCTTCCCTGGCAGCCTGCTCTGACAATCAGATGTGTTTGTACAGAGAGGAGAGGGGCTGTGCCCAGAGAAGCTTCATCACTGTATCACGGTTGCATTTCTTTGCTGTGTTGTCTCCAAGTAAACCTGCTACTCTGAAGTGTCCAGTGACGCCCCACTACCTTATTTCTTCCCAACATTAACCCTTAATTTAGAGACTGCTGGTGCTCAAACACCCTCTAGCAGTCTGGAACAAGAGAGAACACTCAGGGACTACTGAATTGCCTGACACTCTCCAAAGGAAGCCTCCTTCTGACTTAGGAACTGCAGGGCCAAACCTTTTCTTCTATGGTAGAGCCATAGAGAAGAAAAACCGTAGCAACAATTAAATACAGGACAGAGTTGAGGAAATTTCGGACACCAATCTGAGCTCAAAAATTTTGAGGAAGAGCAGTGCTGACAATCAACAAAATGTGAGTTAAGAAGTTCCTGGATCATTAGATTTAAGTCAAACAGCAGTACAGCTGGCACCATTTGTCCAGTACCTACTAAATGCTCAACCTAATGTTAGGCTGTGCCAAGGACTGGTGGGAAATAAGAATGAGGAAGGGTGGAGGTTAGGGGCAACAGCCTCTCTTAGCCCCTGGCTAGGCCAGTTCCAGACTGACAAGGGCTGCCCTTCTTTTTCTCCTTTCCTTTCTCCCTTCATTCCCTTCGAATCACAGGCCCATCCAATTAGAGAGCCTTTGGGGATAATAACATTGAACACACGATCATGGATTTGTGGGGCTCAGAAAGTGGAAATAGGGATTGGCAACGAAAAGAGGTACTACAGTCCTTAGTTGAGTTATTTGTATATAGTAAGGGCTGAACAAATGCTCATTCATTCATTCATTCATTCATTCATTCATTCATTCTTAGCTGGCAGTGGAGCTCTGCTTTGAACAGATGATGGTTTGGGGGCTGCTGAGTAATCAGAAGTGTCCGTCAGGATTCCTGTGGGGAAAAGAGAAGCAGAGGACAATGGGCAGTACATTGTGAAAATGCAATTGGCATGAGAACTTGAGCACGTGGAGTTGCCATGAAAATCCTAGCCATGAGTCTTTTGCGGATTAGAGATGAAGTGCCTGGTTCTTGTCCTCCAGCTGTTCACTGCTTGAACAGTACTGTTAACTGTTTGAGGCAGTGATAGGGATGGTCTTTGAAAGGCTAAGGGGGGAGAGAAGGTAGGGGCCAGCATATGCTAGACAAGTCAAGGCATCACCACCCCCTTTTCTGTTCATGTCTATTCTTCTGCCTACGGATCTGCAGTGCGCATCTTAATTTCTCTCTCCCTGTCTCTGAATGTGCCCATACGTCTCTACGTCTCTATGTCTGTGTTCTGTTCTGTCTCTCAATACAGACAACATAAACATTGATTTTGTGCACAAAACTGTGCGTTTCGGGGTACTCCTGATATGTGGTAAGCCCTGGTGATTTACATCTGCTCCCAGTTTTGTCAGGCTTGGAACAAAGGTGGGAAGAAGCCTTCCCCTCCCCTCCCCTCCCTCCGCACAACCCACCCCCCCTAGGCACCCCACCTCCCGCACCCGGCCCTACTGAGCATAAAGGAGGCCTGATAAAGGGGAAGCCTGATTGCCTACAACTTAGCATTCCAAGTACCCCTAGGTGAGGACCAGTTACCATAGCAACCAGTGATTAGAAGTGGCCGCTGCTGCTTTGTTGGACACTTGGAAAACTTGATCTGGATTTCCACTGAGAAAGGGGTGAGATTCCTCTCCTACTCCCTGACCAAAGGAGGGGCAAGCATGCTGGGGCCCACGGATTGGGCTTTTTGACACAGGGGCCTTCAGTGCCTGTTTATGCCTTCACGTTAATATTGATTAAGCCGCTATCCTCATCAATAATTTACCGTGGTTGATCCAGACCAGATAGAACCAGTCACTCATATAATGGCAGGTGGTGAAACTCTGCTTCCATGGGTTCCTTTGTGTAACCAGGCCGGGGGAAAGTGATTTTGCTTTTTTTTTTTTTTTTTTTTTTAGTTATTTCTAAAAAGTGCTGGGCGGTAGCACTATTGTAACGTTGATGGCCATGGAGAGACTTAGCTACTCTAATTAATATGCTAATTCAAGAAAATTTCGAAGGAGCCATGATGAAAAAATGGTATCCATCTCCGGAGAGACAGCTGATGAGCACTGAGTGTAGGCAGTATGCTGAAGCATAGATATCTCATTTTCCTTTTATTCTTTGCTTTACCCCTTTTTTTCTCAGCCTGGCTTCCATGGAACCAAGGTTTCGATCGCTTCACATGGAGAACTGATATCATATTTCCTGCCTTCTGCATGGGAGGTGAACAGGGAGTCAGAGAATTTGGAACGGAAAATATAAAAGAAATGAGCATTTAAATGAATAAAGAATAGGAAAGAAAATTGCTGATGTATATACTTGGACAAATCATTTCTTGGGAAATTGCTCTCAGGATTTTATGTCTGAATCAGTCACTCAAGAAACATGTATGAAGCCCCTCATATTTGCCTCGTGCTAAGCCATGAGCATAGAAAAGACAGGGAAGAGACAGTCCCTGCTGCAAATGAGCTCAGAGTACAATGGGGGATACAACATACAAATACCTGAATGTAAACAACCTATACACAGAATAAATCGGAAATGATTTTCACGAAGAAAGGAAGAGAATTAGGGTAGATTGAGAAAGATTTTTTATAATGGATGAGATTTTGGCCAGATATGGGGGGCACCCGGAGGTGGAGATGAGGAAGGAGATCGCTGTAAGCATGGGGGAGAGCTAGCAGAGATGTCCGGAGTCTGGACATGGAGAATTTTGTTCGAGGAACAGCAATTTGGCTGGATTGCAAAATCTGTGGGGAATGGGGAATAAGGTAGAAGAAGACTGAAAGATAACAAGGGGGTGAGAGACTGAGAGGCTTTCTATGCCAACCTAGAGCATCCTATAAACATGGAGAGAAGAGAATAACAGGGATGAGAGGGAGATCAACAGTGTCAAAGACTGAAGGTCCAGAAGGATGAGGACTGAAAAAAGGGCAACGGTTTTGGCAAATGGGAGATGGTTAGTGACTTCAGGGCTAGCAGTTTCAGTTGAATGATGAAGTAGGAAGCCAGAATACAAAGAGTTAAGAAGAGAGTGAGAGGAAAAGAAGTGGAGGCACCTATTGCAGATGCCATTCTACAGAACTTTGACTGCTAAAGGCAGGAGAGCTAAGGGGTGGATGGTCATAAGAGGTTCTTTGAATCCTCAAAGCAAAGGGAGCATGCTTGCATTGCATGGGGAAGTAGCCAGTAGAAAAGGATAGGCTGGAGATTCAGAATGTGGGGATGATAAGAGGGGGGAGGGGGCAGTCTGATGGGTGATAGGGTGAGATGGGATCCTTCGTGCCTGCACAGGAGAGGGTAAGAGCTCCCTTATTATGTCAACTCTTTCCATCCCCTTCCTCTCAACACTCGTCTCTTTCAAAATGCCTTATGACTGTTGAAGGTACCACCTTCCTCCTTAGAAAGTAGAATTCGTCCAATGCAAAAGGAGGGACTAAAAGTCATTGAAGAGAATAATTCCTGAAAACTGAGCATTGAGGAAATGGCAGCTCATGACTTCGTGACATATCAAGAAATAATCAAACAAAACAACACAAAAACCCCGAAAATAGAAGACAATGTGAACCCTTTCTTTGGAAAAGCAAATGACCTGGAAAATAGATCCAGGACGAGATAGAGGTAGAAGGCATGTGCAGGATGTGAGATGAGAAGTCAGAGAGAAGCGGGAGCTCTCAGCAAATTGTCTCCATGTCTTTTGTCAACTATCAGATAAGGTTCTCAGCTGTCAGGGTGGAGGAAGGGAAAGTGTTGAGGATACATTAAAAAGTTACTAAAAGTTTTTGTGGTGAATGGGAACGTGAGTTAATTAGGGAGCTAAAAAAAGAAAAAGGATTTCTTTTCTGTAGGAGGAGCCAAGCACAGGATATTGCATCTCCGAAATTTTGGCATTTTCTTAAAGTGGTTGTTCCTCACACCTGATACATTCTTCCTAAGCATCTCTGCCACCTGACTTTTTTGTCTTTCTTTAAGTCTCAGCTAAAATCCCACCATTCCTAGGATGCTTCTCCCTTCCCTGCAAATTTCTACCAATTTCCTTCTTTCTACTATTTCCTCTATATGGCTTGTGTGCTCCTTGTTGTTAATCGGTGAACACCTTGAGAGGGCGGGTTGTGTCTTAGAGCTCGTCGTATTTCCAGTGTAGCAGAGAGCCTGGCACATGGCAAGCAGCTTACGATTTTCCGTGGCCTGAACGGAACCTGATTGGGCCCTGTTTCCCCTGACGTTGCTTCCTTGTTCGCTACGGGCACAAAAAGTCCCACGAATGGGAATAAAAAAACAAAAATAGAGTTCTAGAGCCAGGGCTTGGAGGCACTCCACTGTCGCGTGGGACCTTCTGGCTTCGAGCGCTGCTCGCCTCGACGGGCATGTCCCACAAGCCCAACTTGAACACCACCTTACCGCGTGCGTCCCTGAACCCGGCTCCGACTGTCCACTCACCTTTCACGAGACTGGCGGCCTCCACCTAACACCGGCACTTGCTCAGCCACTATGGACCCCTGTCTCGAGGCAACACCCAGGGTGAGGGGAGCAGCCGAGTACCTCAAAGAAAATATGCAGAACAGCTTGCTCTCCTCCAAGAGATCACACCCATGTACATGGAGAGAAAAAGTTCCATGGAGAGGCTGAAGCGAGGCATCGTTCATGCTCGAAGATTAGTACTGGCAATGCCTGGCTGATCCTGAACGAAATGCAAGATCCTACCATGCCACTTTATTCCCAGAGCTTTCCACTTCGTTATGAAGAAGCCAGAATAACACATTCCTCTGGGGACTTTCATGAGCATACATATGAATCTCTTATTTTGAATGATCTAAAAGTTTGGCTTCTCTTCCCCTTTCTTTGTCTTATCCCCACCACCATCTCGAAGAATAGAAGAAAAGGCAATTTTGCACTTAAAGTTAACATTTTACACAGTTAGGGACTACCCAGGTCACTTTTATTTAAAGCACTGAGTCCAGATATTGCTAGTAAAAATGTTACTTATGTTGGGGCTGACGATAGTCTCCTACCCTGCTAACCCGCCCCAACCTTTTTTCTTCCTTTGGATACTCTTAAAACCACCGAAATTGTCGCGTTTTTTGCACCTTTTCAGAGTTTCCAATGAGGCTTAATGATTGTCTCATGAGTCAAAGCTTACTGGTGTCTCCCACTAAGGTCCACATGATAGACACCCTGCTTCAAAAACTAGCTTGTTTTTCTCTTGCTTTGGGCTTTGGTGTGTGTACATTTGCATGATTGTTCACGCTTTGCCATAAATTGAAAATGCGGCACGTATAAATACAGAGGACTGTTCAGCCTACTAAAAATTAAGAACCCACATAGTTCCTTTCCAGAAGACTGTCCATGTCACATCTCGAGTTTGCCGTCGAATGATGAAAAAAGAACCCTGGATAAATGACCAAGGCTGCTAAGTGCATCTTTCCATGTATTTCTTACTTGATGTAATAAAGCTTATTTTCATTAACAAAACAAGTCCTACCGATGGGCGGGCCGGACCTCTCAAACCTGGTGGATTTCTGCAGACCACTCAAGTCCTCATAATCTTCCCTGGCAGCCTGCTCTGACAATCAGATGTGTTTGTACAGAGAGGAGAGGGGCTGTGCCCAGAGAAGCTTCATCACTGTATCACGGTTGCATTTCTTTGCTGTGTTGTCTCCAAGTAAACCTGCTACTCTGAAGTGTCCAGTGACGCCCCACTACCTTATTTCTTCCCAACATTAACCCTTAATTTAGAGACTGCTGGTGCTCAAACACCCTCTAGCAGTCTGGAACAAGAGAGAACACTCAGGGACTACTGAATTGCCTGACACTCTCCAAAGGAAGCCTCCTTCTGACTTAGGAACTGCAGGGCCAAACCTTTTCTTCTATGGTAGAGCCATAGAGAAGAAAAACCGTAGCAACAATTAAATACAGGACAGAGTTGAGGAAATTTCGGACACCAATCTGAGCTCAAAAATTTTGAGGAAGAGCAGTGCTGACAATCAACAAAATGTGAGTTAAGAAGTTCCTGGATCATTAGATTTAAGTCAAACAGCAGTACAGCTGGCACCATTTGTCCAGTACCTACTAAATGCTCAACCTAATGTTAGGCTGTGCCAAGGACTGGTGGGAAATAAGAATGAGGAAGGGTGGAGGTTAGGGGCAACAGCCTCTCTTAGCCCCTGGCTAGGCCAGTTCCAGACTGACAAGGGCTGCCCTTCTTTTTCTCCTTTCCTTTCTCCCTTCATTCCCTTCGAATCACAGGTCCATCCAATTAGAGAGCCTTTGGGGATAATAACATTGAACACACGATCATGGATTTGTGGGGCTCAGAAAGTGGAAATAGGGATTGGCAACGAAAAGAGGTACTACAGTCCTTAGTTGAGTTATTTGTATATAGTAAGGGCTGAACAAATGCTCATTCATTCATTCATTCATTCATTCATTCATTCTTAGCTGGCAGTGGAGCTCTGCTTTGAACAGATGATGGTTTGGGGGCTGCTGAGTAATCAGAAGTGTCCGTCAGGATTCCTGTGGGGAAAAGAGAAGCAGAGGACAATGGGCAGTACATTGTGAAAATGCAATTGGCATGAGAACTTGAGCACGTGGAGTTGCCATGAAAATCCTAGCCATGAGTCTTTTGCGGATTAGAGATGAAGTGCCTGGTTCTTTTCCTCCAGCTGTTCACTGCTTGAACAGTACTGTTAACTGTTTGAGGCAGTGATAGGGATGGTCTTTGAAAGGCTAAGGGGGGAGAGAAGGTAGGGGCCAGCATATGCTAGACAAGTCAAGGCATCACCACCCCCTTTTCTGTTCATGTCTATTCTTCTGCCTACGGATCTGCAGTGCGCATCTTAATTTCTCTCTCCCTGTCTCTGAATGTGCCCATACGTCTCTACGTCTCTATGTCTGTGTTCTGTTCTGTCTCTCAATACAGACAACATAAACATTGATTTTGTGCACAAAACTGTGCGTTTCGGGGTACTCCTGATATGTGGTAAGCCCTGGTGATTTACATCTGCTCCCAGTTTTGTCAGGCTTGGAACAAAGGTGGGAAGAAGCCTTCCCCTCCCCTCCCCTCCCTCCGCACAACCCACCCCCCCTAGCCACCCCACCTCCCGCACCCGGCCCTACTGAGCATAAAGGAGGCCTGATAAAGGGGAAGCCTGATTGCCTACAACTTACCATTCCAAGTACCCCTAGGTGAGGACCAGTTACCATAGCAACCAGTGATTAGAAGTGGCCGCTGCTGCTTTGTTGGACACTTGGAAAACTTGATCTGGATTTCCACTGAGAAAGGGGTGAGATTCCTCTCCTACTCCCTGACCAAAGGAGGGGCAAGCATGCTGGGGCCCACGGATTGGGCTTTTTGACACAGGGGCCTTCAGTGCCTGTTTATGCCTTCACGTTAATATTGATTAAACCGCTATCCTCATCAATAATTTACCGTGGTTGATCCAGACCAGATAGAACCAGTCACTCATATAATGGCAGGTGGTGAAACTCTGCTTCCATGGGTTCCTTTGTGTAACCAGGCCGGGGGAAAGTGATTTTGCTTTTTTTTTTTTTTTTTAGTTCTTTCTAAAAAGTGCTGGGCGGTAGCACTATTGTAACGTTGATGGCCATGGAGAGACTTAGCTACTCTAATTAATATGCTAATTCAAGAAAATTTCGAAGGAGCCATGATGAAAAAATGGTATCCATCTCCGGAGAGACAGCTGATGAGCACTGAGTGTAGGCAGTATGCTGAAGCATAGATATCTCATTTTCCTTTTATTCTTTGCTTTACCCCTTTTTTTCTCAGCCTGGCTTCCATGGAACCAAGGTTTCGATCGCTTCACATGGAGAACTGATATCATATTTCCTGCCTTCTGCATGGGAGGTGAACAGGGAGTCAGAGAATTTGGAACGGAAAATATAAAAGAAATGAGCATTTAAATGAATAAAGAATAGGAAAGAAAATTGCTGATGTATATACTTGGACAAATCATTTCTTGGGAAATTGCTCTCAGGATTTTATGTCTGAATCAGTCACTCAAGAAACATGTATGAAGCCCCTCATATTTGCCTCGTGCTAAGCCATGAGCATAGAAAAGACAGGGAAGAGACAGTCCCTGCTGCAAATGAGCTCAGAGTACAATGGGGGATACAACATACAAATACCTGAATGTAAACAACCTATACACAGAATAAATCGGAAATGATTTTCACGAAGTAAGAAAGAGAATTAGGGTAGATTGAGAAAGATTTTTTATAATGGGTGAGATTTTGGCCAGATATGGAGGGCACCCAGAGGTGGAGATGAGGAAGGAGATGGCTGTAAGCATGGGGGAGAGCTAGCAGAGATGTCCGGAGTCTGGACATGGAGAATTTTGTTCGAGGAACAGCAATTTGGCTGGATTGCAAAATCTGTGGGGAATGGGGAATAAGGTAGAAGAAGACTGAAAGATAAGAAGGGGGTGAGAGACTGAGAGGCTTTCTATGCCAACCTAGAGCATCCTATAAACATGGAGAGAAGAGAATAACAGGGATGAGAGGGAGATCAACAGTGTCAAAGACTGAAGGTCCAGAAGGATGAGGACTGAAAAAAGGGCAACGGTTTTGGCAAATGGGAGATGGTTAGTGACTTCAGGGCTAGCAGTTTCAGTTGAATGATGAAGTAGGAAGCCAGAATACAAAGAGTTAAGAAGAGAGTGAGAGGAAAAGAAGTGGAGGCACCTATTGCAGATGCCATTCTACAGAACTTTGACTGCTAAAGGCAGGAGAGCTAAGGGGTGGATGGTCATAAGAGGTTCTTTGAATCCTCAAAGCAAAGGGAGCATGCTTGCATTGCATGGGGAAGTAGCCAGTAGAAAAGGATAGGCTGGAGATTCAGAATGTGGGGATGATAAGAGGGGGGAGGGGGCAGTCTGATGGGTGATAGGGTGAGATGGGATCCTTCGTGCCTGCACAGGAGAGGGTAAGAGCTCCCTTATTATGTCAACTCTTTCCATCCCCTTCCTCTCAACACTCGTCTCTTTCAAAATGCCTTATGACTGTTGAAGGTACCACCTTCCTCCTTAGAAAGTAGAATTCGTCCAATGCAAAAGGAGGGACTAAAAGTCATTGAAGAGAATAATTCCTGAAAACTGAGCATTGAGGAAATGGCAGCTCATGACTTCGTGACATATCAAGAAATAATCAAACAAAACAACACAAAAACCCCGAAAATAGAAGACAATGTGAACCCTTTCTTTGGAAAAGCAAATGACCTGGAAAATAGATCCAGGACGAGATAGAGGTAGAAGGCATGTGCAGGATGTGAGATGAGAAGTCGGAGAGAAGCGGGAGCTCTCAGCAAATTGTCTCCATGTCTTTTGTCAACTATCAGATAAGGTTCTCAGCTGTCAGGGTGGAGGAAGGGAAAGTGTTGAGGATACATTAAAAAGTTACTAAAAGTTTTTGTGGTGAATGGGAACGTGAGTTAATTAGGGAGCTAAAAAAAGAAAAAGGATTTCTTTTCTGTAGGAGGAGCCAAGCACAGGATATTGCATCTCCGAAATTTTGGCATTTTCTTAAAGTGGTTGTTCCTCACACCTGATACATTCTTCCTAAGCATCTCTGCCACCTGACTTTTTTGTCTTTCTTTAAGTCTCAGCTAAAATCCCACCATTCCTAGGATGCTTCTCCCTTCCCTGCAAATTTCTACCAATTTCCTTCTTTCTACTATTTCCTCTATATGGCTTGTGTGCTCCTTGTTGTTAATCGGTGAACACCTTGAGAGGGCGGGTTGTGTCTTAGAGCTCGTCGTATTTCCAGTGTAGCAGAGAGCCTGGCACATGGCAAGCAGCTTACGATTTTCCGTGGCCTGAACGGAACCTGATTGGGCCCTGTTTCCCCTGACGTTGCTTCCTTGTTCGCTACGGGCACAAAAAGTCCCACGAATGGGAATAAAAAAACAAAAATAGAGTTCTAGAGCCAGGGCTTGGAGGCACTCCACTGTCGCGTGGGACCTTCTGGCTTCGAGCGCTGCTCGCTTCGACGGGCATGTCCCACAAGCCCAACTTGAACACCACCTTACCGCGTGCGTCCCTGAACCCGGCTCCGACTGTCCACTCACCTTTCACGAGACTGGCGGCCTCCACCTAACACCGGCACTTGCTCAGCCACTATGGACCCCTGTCTCGAGGCAACACCCAGGGTGAGGGGAGCAGCCGAGTACCTCAAAGAAAATATGCAGAACTGCTTGCTCTCCTCCAAGAGATCACACCCATGTACATGGAGAGAAAAAGTTCCATGGAGAGGCTGAAGCGAGGCATCGTTCATGCTCGAAGATTAGTACTGGCAATGCCTGGCTGATCCTGAACGAAATGCAAGATCCTACCATGCCACTTTATTCCCAGAGCTTTCCACTTCGTTATGAAGAAGCCAGAATAACACATTCCTCTGGGGACTTTCATGAGCATTCATATGAATCTCTTATTTTGAATGATCTAAAAGTTTGGCTTCTCTTCCCCTTTCTTTGTCTTATCCCCACCACCATCTCGAAGAATAGAAGAAAAGGCAATTTTGCACTTAAAGTTAACATTTTACACAGTTAGGGACTACCCAGGTCACTTTTATTTAAAGCACTGAGTCCAGATATTGCTAGTAAAAATGTTACTTATGTTGGGGCTGACGATAGTCTCCTACCCTGCTAACCCGCCCCAACCTTTTTTCTTCCTTTGGATACTCTTAAAACCACCGAAATTGTCGCGTTTTTTGCACCTTTTCAGAGTTTCCAATAAGGCTTAATGATTTTCTCATGAGTCAAAGCTTACTGGTGTCTCCCACTAAGGTCCACATGATAGACACCCTGCTTCAAAAACTAGCTTGTTTTTCTCTTGCTTTGGGCTTTGGTGTGTGTACATTTGCATGATTGTTCACGCTTTGCAATAAATTGAAAATGCGGCACGTATAAATACAGAGGACTGTTCAGCCTACTAAAAATTAAGAACCCACGTAGTTCCTTTCCAGAAGACTGTCCATGTCACATCTCGAGTTTGCCATCGAATGATGAAAAAAGAACCCTGGATAAATGACCAAGGCTGCTAAGTGCATCTTTGCATGTATTTCTTACTTGATGTAATAAAGCTTATTTTCATTAACAAAACAAGTCCCACCGATGGGCAGGCCGGACCTCTCAAACCTGGTGGATTTCTGCAGACCACTCAAGTCCTCATAATCTTCCCTGGCAGCCTGCTCTGACAATCAGATGTGTTTGTACAGAGAGGAGAGGGGCTGTGCCCAGAGAAGCTTCATCACTGTATCACGGTTGCATTTCTTTGCTGTGTTGTCTCCAAGTAAACCTGCTACTCTGAAGTGTCCAGTGACGCCCCACTACCTTATTTCTTCCCAACATTAACCCTTAATTTAGAGACTGCTGGTGCTCAAACACCCTCTAGCAGTCTGGAACAAGAAAGACACTCAGGGACTACTGAATTGCCTGACACTCTCCAAAGCAAGCCTCCTTCTGACTTTAGGAACTGCAGGGCCAAACCTTTTCTTCTATGGTAGAGTCATAGAGAAGAAAAACCGTAGCAACAATTAAATACAGGACAGAGTTGAGGAAATTTCGGACACCAATCTGAGCTCAAAAATTTTGAGGAAGAGTAGTGCTGACAATCAACAAAATGTGAGTTAAGAAGTTCCTGGATCATTAGATTTAAGTCAAACAGCAGTACAGCTGGCACCATTTGTCCAGTACCTACTAAATGCTCAACCTAATGTTAGGCTGTGCCAAGGACTGGTGGGAAATAAGAATGAGGAAGGGTGGAGGTTAGGGGCAACAGCCTCTCTTAGCCCCTGGCTAGGCCAGTTCCACACTGACAAGGGCTGCCCTTCTTTTTCTCCTTTCCTTTCTCCCTTCATTCCCTTCGAATCACAGGTCCATCCAATTAGATAGCCTTTGGAGATAATAACATTGAACACACGATCATAGATTTGTGGGGCTCAGAAAGTGGAAATAGGGATTGGCAACGAAAAGAGGTACTACAGTCCTTAGTTGAGTTATTTGTATATAGTAAGGGCTGAACAAATGCTCATTCATTCATTCATTCATTCATTCATTCTTAGCTGGCAGTGGAGCTCTGCTTTGAACAGATGATGGTTTGGGGGCTGCTGAGTAATCAGAAGTGTCCGTCAGGATTCCTGTGGGGAGAAGAGAAGCAGAGGACAATGGGCAGTACATTGTGAAAATGCAATTGGCATGAGAACTTGAGCACATGGAGTTGCCATGAAAATCCTAGCCATGAGTCTTTTGCGGATTAGAGATGAAGTGCCTGGTTCTTTTCCTCCAGCTGTTCACTGCTTGAACAGTACTGTTAACTGTTTGAGGCAGTGATAGGGATGGCCTTTGAAAGGCTAAGGGGGGAGAGAAGGTAGGGGCCAGCATATGCTAGACAAGTCAAGGCATCACCACCCCCTTTTCTGTTCATGTCTATTCTTCTGCCTACGGATCTGCAGTGCGCATCTTAATTTCTCTCTCCCTGTCTCTGAATGTGCCCATACGTCTCTACGTCTCTATGTCTGTGTTCTGTTCTGTCTCTCAATACAGGCAACATAAACATTGATTTTGTGCACAAAGCTGTGCGTTTCGGGGTACTCCTGATATGTGGTAAGCCCTGGTGATTTACATCTGCTCCCAGTTTTGTCAGGCTTGGAACAAAGGTGGGAAGAAGCCTTCCCCTACCCTCCCCTCCCTCCGCACAACCCACCCCCCCTAGGCACCCCACCTCCCGCACCCGGCCCTACTGAGCATAAAGGAGGCCTGATAAAGGGGAAGCCTGATTGCCTACAACTTAGCATTCCAAGTACCCCTAGGTGAGGACCAGTTACCATAGCAACCAGTGATTAGAAGTGGCCGCTGCTGCTTTGTTGGACACTTGGAAAACTTGATCTGAATTTCCACTGAGAAAGGGGTGAGATTCCTCTCCTACTCCCTGACCAAACGAGGGGCAAGCATGCTGGGGCCCACGGATTGGGCTTTTTGACACAGGGGCCTTCAGTGCCTGTTTATGCCTTCACGTTAATATTGATTAAACCGCTATCCTCATCAATAATTTACCGTGGTTGATCCAGACCAGATAGAACCAGTCACTCATATAATGGCAGGTGGTGAAACTCTGCTTCCATGGGTTCCTTTGTGTAACCAGGCCGGGGGAAAGTGATTTTGCTTTTTTTTTTTTTTTTTTAGTTCTTTCTAAAAAGTGCTGGGCGGTAGCACTATTGTAACGTTGATGGCCATGGAGAGACTTAGCTACTCTAATTAATATGCTAATTCAAGAAAATTTCGAAGGAGCCATGATGAAAAAATGGTATCCATCTCCGGAGAGACAGCTGATGAGCACTGAGTGTAGGCAGTATGCTGAAGCATAGATATCTCATTTTCCTTTTATTCTTTGCTTTACCCCTTTTTTTCTCAGCCTGGCTTCCATGGAACCAAGGTTTCGATCGCTTCACATGGAGAACTGATATCATATTTCCTGCCTTCTGCATGGGAGGTGAACAGGGAGTCAGAGAATTTGGAACGGAAAATATAAAAGAAATGAGCATTTAAATGAATAAAGAATAGGAAAGAAAATTGCTGATGTATATACTTGGACAAATCATTTCTTGGGAAATTGCTCTCAGGATTTTATGTCTGAATCAGTCACTCAAGAAACATGTATGAAGCCCCTCATATTTGCCTCGTGCTAAGCCATGAGCATAGAAAAGACAGGGAAGAGACAGTCCCTGCTGCAAATGAGCTCAGAGTACAATGGGGGATACAACATACAAATACCTGAATGTAAACAACCTATACACAGAATAAATCGGAAATGATTTTCACGAAGTAAGAAAGAGAATTAGGGTAGATTGAGAAAGATTTTTTATAATGGGTGAGATTTTGGCCAGATATGGGGGGCACCCGGAGGTGGAGATGAGGAAGGAGATCGCTGTAAGCATGGGGGAGAGCTAGCAGAGATGTCCGGAGTCTGGACATGGAGAATTTTGTTCGAGGAACAGCAATTTGGCTGGATTGCAAAATCTGTGGGGAATGGGGAATAAGGTAGAAGAAGACTGAAAGATAAGAAGGGGGTGAGAGACTGAGAGGCTTTCTATGCCAACCTAGAGCATCCTATAAACATGGAGAGAAGAGAATAACAGGGATGAGAGGGAGATCAACAGTGTCAAAGACTGAAGGTCCAGAAGGATGAGGACTGAAAAAAGGGCAACGGTTTTGGCAAATGGGAGATGGTTAGTGACTTCAGGGCTAGCAGTTTCAGTTGAATGATGAAGTAGGAAGCCAGAATACAAAGAGTTAAGAAGAGAGTGAGAGGAAAAGAAGTGGAGGCACCTATTGCAGATGCCATTCTACAGAACTTTGACTGCTAAAGGCAGGAGAGCTAAGGGGTGGATGGTCATAAGAGGTTCTTTGAATCCTCAAAGCAAAGGGAGCATGCTTGCATTGCATGGGGAAGTAGCCAGTAGAAAAGGATAGGCTGGAGATTCAGAATGTGGGGATGATAAGAGGGGGGAGGGGGCAGTCTGATGGGTGATAGGGTGAGATGGGATCCTTCGTGCCTGCACAGGAGAGGGTAAGAGCTCCCTTATTATGTCAACTCTTTCCATCCCCTTCCTCTCAACACTCGTCTCTTTCAAAATGCCTTATGACTGTTGAAGGTACCACCTTCCTCCTTAGAAAGTAGAATTCGTCCAATGCAAAAGGAGGGACTAAAAGTCATTGAAGAGAATAATTCCTGAAAACTGAGCATTGAGGAAATGGCAGCTCATGACTTCGTGACATATCAAGAAATAATCAAACAAAACAACACAAAAACCCCGAAAATAGAAGACAATGTGAACCCTTTCTTTGGAAAAGCAAATGACCTGGAAAATAGATCCAGGACGAGATAGAGGTAGAAGGCATGTGCAGGATGTGAGATGAGAAGTCGGAGAGAAGAGGGAGCTCTCAGCAAATTGTCTCCATGTCTTTTGTCAGCTATCAGATAAGGTTCTCAGCTGTCAGGGTGGAGGAAGGGAAAGTGTTGAGGATACATTAAAAAGTTACTAAAAGTTTTTGTGGTGAATGGGAACGTGAGTTAATTAGGGAGCTAAAAAAAGAAAAAGGATTTCTTTTCTGTAGGAGGAGCCAAGCACAGGATATTGCATCTCCGAAATTTTGGCATTTTCTTAAAGTGGTTGTTCCTCACACCTGATACATTCTTCCTAAGCATCTCTGCCACCTGACTTTTTTGTCTTTCTTTAAGTCTCAGCTAAAATCCCACCATTCCTAGGATGCTTCTCCCTTCCCTGCAAATTTCTACCAATTTCCTTCTTTCTACTATTTCCTCTATATGGCTTGTGTGCTCCTTGTTGTTAATCGGTGAACACCTTGAGAGGGCGGGTTGTGTCTTAGAGCTCGTCGTATTTCCAGTGTAGCAGAGAGCCTGGCACATGGCAAGCAGCTTACGATTTTCCGTGGCCTGAACGGAACCTGATTGGGCCCTGTTTCCCCTGACGTTGTTTCCTTGTTCGCTACGGGCACAAAAAGTCCCACGAATGGGAATAAAAAAACAAAAATAGAGTTCTAGAGCCAGGGCTTGGAGGCACTCCACTGTCGCGTGGGACCTTCTGGCTTCGAGCGCTGCTCGCCTCGACGGGCATGTCCCACAAGCCCAACTTGAACACCACCTTACCGCGTGCGTCCCTGAACCCGGCTCCGACTGTCCACTCACCTTTCACGAGACTGGCGGCCTCCACCTAACACCGGCACTTGCTCAGCCACTATGGACCCCTGTCTCGAGGCAACACCCAGGGTGAGGGGAGCAGCCGAGTACCTCAAAGAAAATATGCAGAACTGCTTGCTCTCCTCCAAGAGATCACACCCATGTACATGGAGAGAAAAAGTTCCATGGAGAGGCTGAAGCGAGGCATCGTTCATGCTCGAAGATTAGTACTGGCAATGCCTGGCTGATCCTGAACGAAATGCAAGATCCTACCATGCCACTTTATTCCCAGAGCTTTCCACTTCGTTATGAAGAAGCCAGAATAACACATTCCTCTGGGGACTTTCATGAGCATTCATATGAATCTCTTATTTTGAATGATCTAAAAGTTTGGCTTCTCTTCCCCTTTCTTTGTCTTATCCCCACCACCATCTCGAAGAATAGAAGAAAAGGCAATTTTGCACTTAAAGTTAACATTTTACACAGTTAGGGACTACCCAGGTCACTTTTATTTAAAGCACTGAGTCCAGATATTGCTAGTAAAAATGTTACTTATGTTGGGGCTGACGATAGTCTCCTACCCTGCTAACCCGCCCCAACCTTTTTTCTTCCTTTGGATACTCTTAAAACCACCGAAATTGTCGCGTTTTTTGCACCTTTTCAGAGTTTCCAATAAGGCTTAATGATTTTCTCATGAGTCAAAGCTTACTGGTGTCTCCCACTAAGGTCCACATGATAGACACCCTGCTTCAAAAACTAGCTTGTTTTTCTCTTGCTTTGGGCTTTGGTGTGTGTACATTTGCATGATTGTTCACGCTTTGCAATAAATTGAAAATGCGGCACGTATAAATACAGAGGACTGTTCAGCCTACTAAAAATTAAGAACCCACGTAGTTCCTTTCCAGAAGACTGTCCATGTCACATCTCGAGTTTGCCATCGAATGATGAAAAAAGAACCCTGGATAAATGACCAAGGCTGCTAAGTGCATCTTTGCATGTATTTCTTACTTGATGTAATAAAGCTTATTTTCATTAACAAAACAAGTCCCACCGATGGGCAGGCCGGACCTCTCAAACCTGGTGGATTTCTGCAGACCACTCAAGTCCTCATAATCTTCCCTGGCAGCCTGCTCTGACAATCAGATGTGTTTGTACAGAGAGGAGAGGGGCTGTGCCCAGAGAAGCTTCATCACTGTATCACGGTTGCATTTCTTTGCTGTGTTGTCTCCAAGTAAACCTGCTACTCTGAAGTGTCCAGTGACGCCCCACTACCTTATTTCTTCCCAACATTAACCCTTAATTTAGAGACTGCTGGTGCTCAAACACCCTCTAGCAGTCTGGAACAAGAAAGACACTCAGGGACTACTGAATTGCCTGACACTCTCCAAAGGAAGCCTCCTTCTGACTTTAGGAACTGCAGGGCCAAACCTTTTCTTCTATGGTAGAGCCATAGAGAAGAAAAACCGTAGCAACAATTAAATACAGGACAGAGTTGAGGAAATTTCGGACACCAATCTGAGCTCAAAAATTTTGAGGAAGAGTAGTGCTGACAATCAACAAAATGTGAGTTAAGAAGTTCCTGGATCATTAGATTTAAGTCAAACAGCAGTACAGCTGGCACCATTTGTCCAGTACCTACTAAATGCTCAACCTAATGTTAGGCTGTGCCAAGGACTGGTGGGAAATAAGAATGAGGAAGGGTGGAGGTTAGGGGCAACAGCCTCTCTTAGCCCCTGGCTAGGCCAGTTCCAGACTGACAAGGGCTGCCCTTCTTTTTCTCCTTTCCTTTCTCCCTTCATTCCCTTCGAATCACAGGTCCATCCAATTAGATAGCCTTTGGAGATAATAACATTGAACACACGATCATGGATTTGTGGGGCTCAGAAAGTGGAAATAGGGATTGGCAACGAAAAAGAGGTACTACAGTCCTTAGTTGAGTTATTTGTATATAGTAAGGGCTGAACAAATGCTCGTTCATTCATTCATTCATTCATTCTTGGCTGGCAGTGGAGCTCTGCTTTGAACAGATGATGGTTTGGGGGCTGCTGAGTAATCAGAAGTGTCCGTCAGGATTCCTGTGGGGAGAAGAGAAGCAGAGGACAATGGGCAGTACATTGTGAAAATGCAATTGGCATGAGAACTTGAGCACATGGAGTTGCCATGAAAATCCTAGCCATGAGTCTTTTGCGGATTAGAGATGAAGTGCCTGGTTCTTTTCCTCCAGCTGTTCACTGCTTGAACAGTACTGTTAACTGTTTGAGGCAGTGATAGGGATGGTCTTTGAAAGGCTAAGGGGGGAGAGAAGGTAGGGGCCAGCATATGCTAGACAAGTCAAGGCATCACCACCCCCTTTTCTGTTCATGTCTATTCTTCTGCCTACGGATCTGCAGTGCGCATCTTAATTTCTCTCTCCCTGTCTCTGAATGTGCCCATACGTCTCTACGTCTCTATGTCTGTGTTCTGTTCTGTCTCTCAATACAGGCAACATAAACATTGATTTTGTGCACAAAGCTGTGCGTTTCGGGGTACTCCTGATATGTGGTAAGCCCTGGTGATTTACATCTGCTCCCAGTTTTGTCAGGCTTGGAACAAAGGTGGGAAGAAGCCTTCCCCTACCCTCCCCTCCCTCCGCACAACCCACCCCCCCTAGCCACCCCACCTCCCGCACCCGGCCCTACTGAGCATAAAGGAGGCCTGATAAAGGGGAAGCCTGATTGCCTACAACTTAGCATTCCAAGTACCCCTAGGTGAGGACCAGTTACCATAGCAACCAGTGATTAGAAGTGGCCGCTGCTGCTTTGTTGGACACTTGGAAAACTTGATCTGGATTTCCACTGAGAAAGGGGTGAGATTCCTCTCCTACTCCCTGACCAAACGAGGGGCAAGCATGCTGGGGCCCACGGATTGGGCTTTTTGACACAGGGGCCTTCAGTGCCTGTTTATGCCTTCACGTTAATATTGATTAAACCGCTATCCTCATCAATAATTTACCGTGGTTGATCCAGACCAGATAGAACCAGTCACTCATATAATGGCAGGTGGTGAAACTCTGCTTCCATGGGTTCCTTTGTGTAACCAGGCCGGGGGAAAGTGATTTTGCTTTTTTTTTTTTTTTTTTTAGTTCTTTCTAAAAAGTGCTGGGCGGTAGCACTATTGTAACGTTGATGGCCATGGAGAGACTTAGCTACTCTAATTAATATGCTAATTCAAGAAAATTTCGAAGGAGCCATGATGAAAAAATGGTATCCATCTCCGGAGAGACAGCTGATGAGCACTGAGTGTAGGCAGTATGCTGAAGCATAGATATCTCATTTTCCTTTTATTCTTTGCTTTACCCCTTTTTTTCTCAGCCTGGCTTCCATGGAACCAAGGTTTCGATCGCTTCACATGGAGAACTGATATCATATTTCCTGCCTTCTGCATGGGAGGTGAACAGGGAGTCAGAGAATTTGGAACGGAAAATATAAAAGAAATGAGCATTTAAATGAATAAAGAATAGGAAAGAAAATTGCTGATGTATATACTTGGACAAATCATTTCTTGGGAAATTGCTCTCAGGATTTTATGTCTGAATCAGTCACTCAAGAAACATGTATGAAGCCCCTCATATTTGCCTCGTGCTAAGCCATGAGCATAGAAAAGACAGGGAAGAGACAGTCCCTGCTGCAAATGAGCTCAGAGTACAATGGGGGATACAACATACAAATACCTGAATGTAAACAACCTATACACAGAATAAATCGGAAATGATTTTCACGATGTAAGAAAGAGAATTAGGGTAGATTGAGAAAGATTTTTTGTAATGGGTGAGATTTTGGCCAGATATGGAGGGCACCCGGAGGTGGAGATGAGGAAGGAGATCGCTGTAAGCATGGGGGAGAGCTAGCAGAGATGTCCGGAGTCTGGACATGGAGAATTTTGTTCGAGGAACAGCAATTTGGCTGGATTGCAAAATCTGTGGGGAATGGGGAATAAGGAAGAAGAAGACTGAAAGATAAGAAGGGGGTGAGAGACTGAGAGGCTTTCTATGCCAACCTAGAGCATCCTATAAACATGGAGAGAAGAGAATAACAGGGATGAGAGGGAGATCAACAGTGTCAAAGATTGAAGGTCCAGAAGGATGAGGACTGAAAAAAGGGCAACGGTTTTGGCAAATGGGAGATGGTTAGTGACTTCAGGGCTAGCAGTTTCAGTTGAATGATGAAGTAGGAAGCCAGAATACAAAGAGTTAAGAAGAGAGTGAGAGGAAAAGAAGTGGAGGCACCTATTGCAGATGCCATTCTACAGAACTTTGACTGCTAAAGGCAGGAGAGCTAAGGGGTGGATGGTCATAAGAGGTTCTTTGAATCCTCAAAGCAAAGGGAGCATGCTTGCATTGCATGGGGAAGTAGCCAGTAGAAAAGGATAGGCTGGAGATTCAGAATGTGGGGATGATAAGAGGGGGGAGGGGGCAGTCTGATGGGTGATAGGGTGAGATGGGATCCTTCGTGCCTGCACAGGAGAGGGTAAGAGCTCCCTTATTATGTCAACTCTTTCCATCCCCTTCCTCTCAACACTCGTCTCTTTCAAAATGCCTTATGACTGTTGAAGGTACCACCTTCCTCCTTAGAAAGTAGAATTCGTCCAATGCAAAAGGAGGGACTAAAAGTCATTGAAGAGAATAATTCCTGAAAACTGAGCATTGAGGAAATGGCAGCTCATGACTTCGTGACATATCAAGAAATAATCAAACAAAACAACACAAAAACCCCGAAAATAGAAGACAATGTGAACCCTTTCTTTGGAAAAGCAAATGACCTGGAAAATAGATCCAGGACGAGATAGAGGTAGAAGGCATGTGCAGGATGTGAGATGAGAAGTCGGAGAGAAGAGGGAGCTCTCAGCAAATTGTCTCCATGTCTTTTGTCAGCTATCAGATAAGGTTCTCAGCTGTCAGGGTGGAGGAAGGGAAAGTGTTGAGGATACATTAAAAAGTTACTAAAAGTTTTTGTGGTGAATGGGAACGTGAGTTAATTAGGGAGCTAAAAAAAGAAAAAGGATTTCTTTTCTGTAGGAGGAGCCAAGCACAGGATATTGCATCTCCGAAATTTTGGCATTTTCTTAAAGTGGTTGTTCCTCACACCTGATACATTCTTCCTAAGCATCTCTGCCACCTGACTTTTTTGTCTTTCTTTAAGTCTCAGCTAAAATCCCACCATTCCTAGGATGCTTCTCCCTTCCCTGCAAATTTCTACCAATTTCCTTCTTTCTACTATTTCCTCTATATGGCTTGTGTGCTCCTTGTTGTTAATCGGTGAACACCTTGAGAGGGCGGGTTGTGTCTTAGAGCTCGTCGTATTTCCAGTGTAGCAGAGAGCCTGGCACATGGCAAGCAGCTTACGATTTTCCGTGGCCTGAACGGAACCTGATTGGGCCCTGTTTCCCCTGACGTTGTTTCCTTGTTCGCTACGGGCACAAAAAGTCCCACGAATGGGAATAAAAAAACAAAAATAGAGTTCTAGAGCCAGGGCTTGGAGGCACTCCACTGTCGCGTGGGACCTTCTGGCTTCAAGCGCTGCTCGCCTCGACGGGCATGTCCCACAAGCCCAACTTGAACACCACCTTACCGCGTGCGTCCCTGAACCCGCTCCGACTGTCCACTCACCTTTCACGAGACTGGCGGCCTCCACCTAACACCGGCACTTGCTCAGCCACTATGGACCCCTGTCTCGAGGCAACACCCAGGGTGAGGGGAGCAGCCGAGTACCTCAAAGAAAATATGCAGAACTGCTTGCTCTCCTCCAAGAGATCACACCCATGTACATGGAGAGAAAAAGTTCCATGGAGAGGCTGAAGCGAGGCATCGTTCATGCTCGAAGATTAGTACTGGCAATGCCTGGCTGATCCTGAACGAAATGCAAGATCCTACCATGCCACTTTATTCCCAGAGCTTTCCACTTCGTTATGAAGAAGCCAGAATAACACATTCCTCTGGGGACTTTCATGAGCATTCATATGAATCTCTTATTTTGAATGATCTAAAAGTTTGGCTTCTCTTCCCCTTTCTTTGTCTTATCCCCACCACCATCTCGAAGAATAGAAGAAAAGGCAATTTTGCACTTAAAGTTAACATTTTACACAGTTAGGGACTACCCAGGTCACTTTTATTTAAAGCACTGAGTCCAGATATTGCTAGTAAAAATGTTACTTATGTTGGGGCTGACGATAGTCTCCTACCCTGCTAACCCGCCCCAACCTTTTTTCTTCCTTTGGATACTCTTAAAACCACCGAAATTGTCGCGTTTTTTGCACCTTTTCAGAGTTTCCAATAAGGCTTAATGATTTTCTCATGAGTCAAAGCTTACTGGTGTCTCCCACTAAGGTCCACATGATAGACACCCTGCTTCAAAAACTAGCTTGTTTTTCTCTTGCTTTGGGCTTTGGTGTGTGTACATTTGCATGATTGTTCACGCTTTGCAATAAATTGAAAATGCGGCACGTATAAATACAGAGGACTGTTCAGCCTACTAAAAATTAAGAACCCACGTAGTTCCTTTCCAGAAGACTGTCCATGTCACATCTCGAGTTTGCCATCGAATGATGAAAAAAGAACCCTGGATAAATGACCAAGGCTGCTAAGTGCATCTTTGCATGTATTTCTTACTTGATGTAATAAAGCTTATTTTCATTAACAAAACAAGTCCCACCGATGGGCAGGCCGGACCTCTCAAACCTGGTGGATTTCTGCAGACCACTCAAGTCCTCATAATCTTCCCTGGCAGCCTGCTCTGACAATCAGATGTGTTTGTACAGAGAGGAGAGGGGCTGTGCCCAGAGAAGCTTCATCACTGTATCACGGTTGCATTTCTTTGCTGTGTTGTCTCCAAGTAAACCTGCTACTCTGAAGTGTCCAGTGACGCCCCACTACCTTATTTCTTCCCAACATTAACCCTTAATTTAGAGACTGCTGGTGCTCAAACACCCTCTAGCAGTCTGGAACAAGAAAGACACTCAGGGACTACTGAATTGCCTGACACTCTCCAAAGGAAGCCTCCTTCTGACTTTAGGAACTGCAGGGCCAAACCTTTTCTTCTATGGTAGAGCCATAGAGAAGAAAAACCGTAGCAACAATTAAATACAGGACAGAGTTGAGGAAATTTCGGACACCAATCTGAGCTCAAAAATTTTGAGGAAGAGTAGTGCTGACAATCAACAAAATGTGAGTTAAGAAGTTCCTGGATCATTAGATTTAAGTCAAACAGCAGTACAGCTGGCACCATTTGTCCAGTACCTACTAAATGCTCAACCTAATGTTAGGCTGTGCCAAGGACTGGTGGGAAATAAGAATGAGGAAGGGTGGAGGTTAGGGGCAACAGCCTCTCTTAGCCCCTGGCTAGGCCAGTTCCAGACTGACAAGGGCTGCCCTTCTTTTTCTCCTTTCCTTTCTCCCTTCATTCCCTTCGAATCACAGGTCCATCCAATTAGATAGCCTTTGGAGATAATAACATTGAACACACGATCATGGATTTGTGGGGCTCAGAAAGTGGAAATAGGGATTGGCAACGAAAAGAGGTACTACAGTCCTTAGTTGAGTTATTTGTATATAGTAAGGGCTGAACAAATGCTCATTCATTCATTCATTCATTCATTCATTCATTCTTGGCTGGCAGTGGAGCTCTGCTTTGAACAGATGATGGTTTGGGGGCTGCTGAGTAATCAGAAGTGTCCGTCAGGATTCCTGTGGGGAGAAGAGAAGCAGAGGACAATGGGCAGTACATTGTGAAAATGCAATTGGCATGAGAACTTGAGCACATGGAGTTGCCATGAAAATCCTAGCCATGAGTCTTTTGCGGATTAGAGATGAAGTGCCTGGTTCTTTTCCTCCAGCTGTTCACTGCTTGAACAGTACTGTTAACTGTTTGAGGCAGTGATAGGGATGGTCTTTGAAAGGCTAAGGGGGGAGAGAAGGTAGGGGCCAGCATATGCTAGACAAGTCAAGGCATCACCACCCCCTTTTCTGTTCATGTCTATTCTTCTGCCTACGGATCTGCAGTGCGCATCTTAATTTCTCTCTCCCTGTCTCTGAATGTGCCCATACGTCTCTACGTCTCTATGTCTGTGTTCTGTTCTGTCTCTCAATACAGGCAACATAAACATTGATTTTGTGCACAAAGCTGTGCGTTTCGGGGTACTCCTGATATGTGGTAAGCCCTGGTGATTTACATCTGCTCCCAGTTTTGTCAGGCTTGGAACAAAGGTGGGAAGAAGCCTTCCCCTACCCTCCCCTCCCTCCGCACAACCCACCCCCCCTAGGCACCCCACCTCCCGCACCCGGCCCTACTGAGCATAAAGGAGGCCTGATAAAGGGGAAGCCTGATTGCCTACAACTTAGCATTCCAAGTACCCCTAGGTGAGGACCAGTTACCATAGCAACCAGTGATTAGAAGTGGCCGCTGCTGCTTTGTTGGACACTTGGAAAACTTGATCTGGATTTCCACTGAGAAAGGGGTGAGATTCCTCTCCTACTCCCTGACCAAACGAGGGGCAAGCATGCTGGGGCCCACGGATTGGGCTTTTTGACACAGGGGCCTTCAGTGCCTGTTTATGCCTTCACGTTAATATTGATTAAACCGCTATCCTCATCAATAATTTACCGTGGTTGATCCAGACCAGATAGAACCAGTCACTCATATAATGGCAGGTGGTGAAACTCTGCTTCCATGGGTTCCTTTGTGTAACCAGGCCGGGGGAAAGTGATTTTGCTTTTTTTTTTTTTTTTTAGTTATTTCTAAAAAGTGCTGGGCGGTAGCACTATTGTAACGTTGATGGCCATGGAGAGACTTAGCTACTCTAATTAATATGCTAATTCAAGAAAATTTCGAAGGAGCCATGATGAAAAAATGGTATCCATCTCCGGAGAGACAGCTGATGAGCACTGAGTGTAGGCAGTATGCTGAAGCATAGATATCTCATTTTCCTTTTATTCTTTGCTTTACCCCTTTTTTTCTCAGCCTGGCTTCCATGGAACCAAGGTTTCGATCGCTTCACATGGAGAACTGATATCATATTTCCTGCCTTCTGCATGGGAGGTGAACAGGGAGTCAGAGAATTTGGAACGGAAAATATAAAAGAAATGAGCATTTAAATGAATAAAGAATAGGAAAGAAAATTGCTGATGTATATACTTGGACAAATCATTTCTTGGGAAATTGCTCTCAGGATTTTATGTCTGAATCAGTCACTCAAGAAACATGTATGAAGCCCCTCATATTTGCCTCGTGCTAAGCCATGAGCATAGAAAAGACAGGGAAGAGACAGTCCCTGCTGCAAATGAGCTCAGAGTACAATGGGGGATACAACATACAAATACCTGAATGTAAACAACCTATACACAGAATAAATCGGAAATGATTTTCACGAAGTAAGAAAGAGAATTAGGGTAGATTGAGAAAGATTTTTTATAATGGGTGAGATTTTGGCCAGATATGGGGGGCACCCGGAGGTGGAGATGAGGAAGGAGATCGCTGTAAGCATGGGGGAGAGCTAGCAGAGATGTCCGGAGTCTGGACATGGAGAATTTTGTTCGAGGAACAGCAATTTGGCTGGATTGCAAAATCTGTGGGGAATGGGGAATAAGGTAGAAGAAGACTGAAAGATAAGAAGGGGGTGAGAGACTGAGAGGCTTTCTATGCCAACCTAGAGCATCCTATAAACATGGAGAGAAGAGAATAACAGGGATGAGAGGGAGATCAACAGTGTCAAAGACTGAAGGTCCAGAAGGATGAGGACTGAAAAAAGGGCAACGGTTTTGGCAAATGGGAGATGGTTAGTGACTTCAGGGCTAGCAGTTTCAGTTGAATGATGAAGTAGGAAGCCAGAATACAAAGAGTTAAGAAGAGAGTGAGAGGAAAAGAAGTGGAGGCACCTATTGCAGATGCCATTCTACAGAACTTTGACTGCTAAAGGCAGGAGAGCTAAGGGGTGGATGGTCATAAGAGGTTCTTTGAATCCTCAAAGCAAAGGGAGCATGCTTGCATTGCATGGGGAAGTAGCCAGTAGAAAAGGATAGGCTGGAGATTCAGAATGTGGGGATGATAAGAGGGGGGAGGGGGCAGTCTGATGGGTGATAGGGTGAGATGGGATCCTTCGTGCCTGCACAGGAGAGGGTAAGAGCTCCCTTATTATGTCAACTCTTTCCATCCCCTTCCTCTCAACACTCGTCTCTTTCAAAATGCCTTATGACTGTTGAAGGTACCACCTTCCTCCTTAGAAAGTAGAATTCGTCCAATGCAAAAGGAGGGACTAAAAGTCATTGAAGAGAATAATTCCTGAAAACTGAGCATTGAGGAAATGGCAGCTCATGACTTCGTGACATATCAAGAAATAATCAAACAAAACAACACAAAAACCCCGAAAATAGAAGACAATGTGAACCCTTTCTTTGGAAAAGCAAATGACCTGGAAAATAGATCCAGGACGAGATAGAGGTAGAAGGCATGTGCAGGATGTGAGATGAGAAGTCGGAGAGAAGAGGGAGCTCTCAGCAAATTGTCTCCATGTCTTTTGTCAGCTATCAGATAAGGTTCTCAGCTGTCAGGGTGGAGGAAGGGAAAGTGTTGAGGATACATTAAAAAGTTACTAAAAGTTTTTGTGGTGAATGGGAACGTGAGTTAATTAGGGAGCTAAAAAAAGAAAAAGGATTTCTTTTCTGTAGGAGGAGCCAAGCACAGGATATTGCATCTCCGAAATTTTGGCATTTTCTTAAAGTGGTTGTTCCTCACACCTGATACATTCTTCCTAAGCATCTCTGCCACCTGACTTTTTTGTCTTTCTTTAAGTCTCAGCTAAAATCCCACCATTCCTAGGATGCTTCTCCCTTCCCTGCAAATTTCTACCAATTTCCTTCTTTCTACTATTTCCTCTATATGGCTTGTGTGCTCCTTGTTGTTAATCGGTGAACACCTTGAGAGGGCGGGTTGTGTCTTAGAGCTCGTCGTATTTCCAGTGTAGCAGAGAGCCTGGCACATGGCAAGCAGCTTACGATTTTCCGTGGCCTGAACGGAACCTGATTGGGCCCTGTTTCCCCTGACGTTGTTTCCTTGTTCGCTACGGGCACAAAAAGTCCCACGAATGGGAATAAAAAAACAAAAATAGAGTTCTAGAGCGAGGGCTTGGAGGCACTCCACTGTCGCGTGGGACCTTCTGGCTTCGAGCGCTGCTCGCCTCGACGGGCATGTCCCACAAGCCCAACTTGAACACCACCTTACCGCGTGCGTCCCTGAACCCATCTCCGACTGTCCACTCACCTTTCACGAGACTGGCGGCCTCCACCTAACACCGGCACTTGCTCAGCCACTATGGACCCCTGTCTCGAGGCAACACCCAGGGTGAGGGGAGCAGCCGAGTACCTCAAAGAAAATATGCAGAACTGCTTGCTCTCCTCCAAGAGATCACACCCATGTACATGGAGAGAAAAAGTTCCATGGAGAGGCTGAAGCGAGGCATCGTTCATGCTCGAAGATTAGTACTGGCAATGCCTGGCTGATCCTGAACGAAATGCAAGATCCTACCATGCCACTTTATTCCCAGAGCTTTCCACTTCGTTATGAAGAAGCCAGAATAACACATTCCTCTGGGGACTTTCATGAGCATTCATATGAATCTCTTATTTTGAATGATCTAAAAGTTTGGCTTCTCTTCCCCTTTCTTTGTCTTATCCCCACCACCATCTCGAAGAATAGAAGAAAAGGCAATTTTGCACTTAAAGTTAACATTTTACACAGTTAGGGACTACCCAGGTCACTTTTATTTAAAGCACTGAGTCCAGATATTGCTAGTAAAAATGTTACTTATGTTGGGGCTGACGATAGTCTCCTACCCTGCTAACCCGCCCCAACCTTTTTTCTTCCTTTGGATACTCTTAAAACCACCGAAATTGTCGCGTTTTTTGCACCTTTTCAGAGTTTCCAATAAGGCTTAATGATTTTCTCATGAGTCAAAGCTTACTGGTGTCTCCCACTAAGGTCCACATGATAGACACCCTGCTTCAAAAACTAGCTTGTTTTTCTCTTGCTTTGGGCTTTGGTGTGTGTACATTTGCATGATTGTTCACGCTTTGCAATAAATTGAAAATGCGGCACGTATAAATACAGAGGACTGTTCAGCCTACTAAAAATTAAGAACCCACGTAGTTCCTTTCCAGAAGACTGTCCATGTCACATCTCGAGTTTGCCATCGAATGATGAAAAAAGAACCCTGGATAAATGACCAAGGCTGCTAAGTGCATCTTTGCATGTATTTCTTACTTGATGTAATAAAGCTTATTTTCATTAACAAAACAAGTCCCACCGATGGGCAGGCCGGACCTCTCAAACCTGGTGGATTTCTGCAGACCACTCAAGTCCTCATAATCTTCCCTGGCAGCCTGCTCTGACAATCAGATGTGTTTGTACAGAGAGGAGAGGGGCTGTGCCCAGAGAAGCTTCATCACTGTATCACGGTTGCATTTCTTTGCTGTGTTGTCTCCAAGTAAACCTGCTACTCTGAAGTGTCCAGTGACGCCCCACTACCTTATTTCTTCCCAACACTAACCCTTAATTTAGAGACTGCTGGTGCTCAAACACCCTCTAGCAGTCTGGAACAAGAAAGACACTCAGGGACTACTGAATTGCCTGACACTCTCCAAAGGAAGCCTCCTTCTGACTTTAGGAACTGCAGGGCCAAACCTTTTCTTCTATGGTAGAGTCATAGAGAAGAAAAACCGTAGCAACAATTAAATACAGGACAGAGTTGAGGAAATTTCGGACACCAATCTGAGCTCAAAAATTTTGAGGAAGAGTAGTGCTGACAATCAACAAAATGTGAGTTAAGAAGTTCCTGGATCATTAGATTTAAGTCAAACAGCAGTACAGCTGGCACCATTTGTCCAGTACCTACTAAATGCTCAACCTAATGTTAGGCTGTGCCAAGGACTGGTGGGAAATAAGAATGAGGAAGGGTGGAGGTTAGGGGCAACAGCCTCTCTTAGCCCCTGGCTAGGCCAGTTCCAGACTGACAAGGGCTGCCCTTCTTTTTCTCCTTTCCTTTCTCCCTTCATTCCCTTCGAATCACAGGTCCGTCCAATTAGATAGCCTTTGGAGATAATAACATTGAACACACGATCATGGATTTGTGGGGCTCAGAAAGTGGAAATAGGGATTGGCAACGAAAAGAGGTACTACAGTCCTTAGTTGAGTTATTTGTATATAGTAAGGGCTGAACAAATGCTCATTCATTCATTCATTCATTCATTCATTCATTCTTGGCTGGCAGTGGAGCTCTGCTTTGAACAGATGATGGTTTGGGGGCTGCTGAGTAATCAGAAGTGTCCGTCAGGATTCCTGTGGGGAGAAGAGAAGCAGAGGACAATGGGCAGTACATTGTGAAAATGCAATTGGCATGAGAACTTGAGCACATGGAGTTGCCATGAAAATCCTAGCCATGAGTCTTTTGCGGATTAGAGATGAAGTGCCTGGTTCTTTTCCTCCAGCTGTTCACTGCTTGAACAGTACTGTTAACTGTTTGAGGCAGTGATAGGGATGGTCTTTGAAAGGCTAAGGGGGGAGAGAAGGTAGGGGCCAGCATATGCTAGACAAGTCAAGGCATCACCACCCCCTTTTCTGTTCATGTCTATTCTTCTGCCTACGGATCTGCAGTGCGCATCTTAATTTCTCTCTCCCTGTCTCTGAATGTGCCCATACGTCTCTACGTCTCTATGTCTGTGTTCTGTTCTGTCTCTCAATACAGGCAACATAAACATTGATTTTGTGCACAAAGCTGTGCGTTTCGGGGTACTCCTGATATGTGGTAAGCCCTGGTGATTTACATCTGCTCCCAGTTTTGTCAGGCTTGGAACAAAGGTGGGAAGAAGCCTTCCCCTCCCCTCCCCTCCCTCCGCACAACCCACCCCCCCTAGCCACCCCACCTCCCGCACCCGGCCCTACTGAGCATAAAGGAGGCCTGATAAAGGGGAAGCCTGATTGCCTACAACTTAGCATTCCAAGTACCCCTAGGTGAGGACCAGTTACCATAGCAACCAGTGATTAGAAGTGGCCGCTGCTGCTTTGTTGGACACTTGGAAAACTTGATCTGGATTTCCACTGAGAAAGGGGTGAGATTCCTCTCCTACTCCCTGACCAAACGAGGGGCAAGCATGCTGGGGCCCACGGATTGGGCTTTTTGACACAGGGGCCTTCAGTGCCTGTTTATGCCTTCACGTTAATATTGATTAAACCGCTATCCTCATCAATAATTTACCGTGGTTGATCCAGACCAGATAGAACCAGTCACTCATATAATGGCAGGTGGTGAAACTCTGCTTCCATGGGTTCCTTTGTGTAACCAGGCCGGGGGAAAGTGATTTTGCTTTTTTTTTTTTTTTTTTAGTTATTTCTAAAAAGTGCTGGGCGGTAGCACTATTGTAACGTTGATGGCCATGGAGAGACTTAGCTACTCTAATTAATATGCTAATTCAAGAAAATTTCGAAGGAGCCATGATGAAAAAATGGTATCCATCTCCGGAGAGACAGCTGATGAGCACTGAGTGTAGGCAGTATGCTGAAGCATAGATATCTCATTTTCCTTTTATTCTTTGCTTTACCCCTTTTTTTCTCAGCCTGGCTTCCATGGAACCAAGGTTTCGATCGCTTCACATGGAGAACTGATATTATATTTCCTGCCTTCTGCATGGGAGGTGAACAGGGAGTCAGAGAATTTGGAACGGAAAATATAAAAGAAATGAGCATTTAAATGAATAAAGAATAGGAAAGAAAATTGCTGATGTATATACTTGGACAAATCATTTCTTGGGAAATTGCTCTCAGGATTTTATGTCTGAATCAGTCACTCAAGAAACATGTATGAAGCCCCTCATATTTGCCTCGTGCTAAGCCATGAGCATAGAAAAGACAGGGAAGAGACAGTCCCTGCTGCAAATGAGCTCAGAGTACAATGGGGGATACAACATACAAATACCTGAATGTAAACAACCTATACACAGAATAAATCGGAAATGATTTTCACGAAGTAAGAAAGAGAATTAGGGTAGATTGAGAAAGATTTTTTATAATGGGTGAGATTTTGGCCAGATATGGGGGGCACCCGGAGGTGGAGATGAGGAAGGAGATCGCTGTAAGCATGGGGGAGAGCTAGCAGAGATGTCCGGAGTCTGGACATGGAGAATTTTGTTCGAGGAACAGCAATTTGGCTGGATTGCAAAATCTGTGGGGAATGGGGAATAAGGAAGAAGAAGACTGAAAGATAAGAAGGGGGTGAGAGACTGAGAGGCTTTCTATGCCAACCTAGAGAGCATTCCTATAAACATGGAGAGAAGAGAATAACAGGGATGAGAGGGAGATCAACAGTGTCAAAGATTGAAGGTCCAGAAGGATGAGGACTGAAAAAAGGGCAACGGTTTTGGCAAATGGGAGATGGTTAGTGACTTCAGGGCTAGCAGTTTCAGTTGAATGATGAAGTAGGAAGCCAGAATACAAAGAGTTAAGAAGAGAGTGAGAGGAAAAGAAGTGGAGGCACCTATTGCAGATGCCATTCTACAGAACTTTGACTGCTAAAGGCAGGAGAGCTAAGGGGTGGATGGTCATAAGAGGTTCTTTGAATCCTCAAAGCAAAGGGAGCATGCTTGCATTGCATGGGGAAGTAGCCAGTAGAAAAGGATAGGCTGGAGATTCAGAATGTGGGGATGATAAGAGGGGGGAGGGGGCAGTCTGATGGGTGATAGGGTGAGATGGGATCCTTCGTGCCTGCACAGGAGAGGGTAAGAGCTCCCTTATTATGTCAACTCTTTCCATCCCCTTCCTCTCAACACTCGTCTCTTTCAAAATGCCTTATGACTGTTGAAGGTACCACCTTCCTCCTTAGAAAGTAGAATTCGTCCAATGCAAAAGGAGGGACTAAAAGTCATTGAAGAGAATAATTCCTGAAAACTGAGCATTGAGGAAATGGCAGCTCATGACTTCGTGACATATCAAGAAATAATCAAACAAAACAACACAAAAACCCCGAAAATAGAAGACAATGTGAACCCTTTCTTTGGAAAAGCAAATGACCTGGAAAATAGATCCAGGACGAGATAGAGGTAGAAGGCATGTGCAGGATGTGAGATGAGAAGTCGGAGAGAAGAGGGAGCTCTCAGCAAATTGTCTCCATGTCTTTTGTCAGCTATCAGATAAGGTTCTCAGCTGTCAGGGTGGAGGAAGGGAAAGTGTTGAGGATACATTAAAAAGTTACTAAAAGTTTTTGTGGTGAATGGGAACGTGAGTTAATTAGGGAGCTAAAAAAAGAAAAAGGATTTCTTTTCTGTAGGAGGAGCCAAGCACAGGATATTGCATCTCCGAAATTTTGGCATTTTCTTAAGTGGTTGTTCCTCACACCTGATACATTCTTCCTAAGCATCTCTGCCACCTGACTTTTTTGTCTTTCTTTAAGTCTCAGCTAAAATCCCACCATTCCTAGGATGCTTCTCCCTTCCCTGCAAATTTCTACCAATTTCCTTCTTTCTACTATTTCCTCTATATGGCTTGTGTGCTCCTTGTTGTTAATCGGTGAACACCTTGAGAGGGCGGGTTGTGTCTTAGAGCTCGTCGTATTTCCAGTGTAGCAGAGAGCCTGGCACATGGCAAGCAGCTTACGATTTTCCGTGGCCTGAACGGAACCTGATTGGGCCCTGTTTCCCCTGACGTTGTTTCCTTGTTCGCTACGGGCACAAAAAGTCCCACGAATGGGAATAAAAAAACAAAAATAGAGTTCTAGAGCGAGGGCTTGGAGGCACTCCACTGTCGCGTGGGACCTTCTGGCTTCGAGCGCTGCTCGCCTCGACGGGCATGTCCCACAAGCCCAACTTGAACACCACCTTACCGCGTGCGTCCCTGAACCCATCTCCGACTGTCCACTCACCTTTCACGAGACTGGCGGCCTCCACCTAACACCGGCACTTGCTCAGCCACTATGGACCCCTGTCTCGAGGCAACACCCAGGGTGAGGGGAGCAGCCGAGTACCTCAAAGAAAATATGCAGAACTGCTTGCTCTCCTCCAAGAGATCACACCCATGTACATGGAGAGAAAAAGTTCCATGGAGAGGCTGAAGCGAGGCATCGTTCATGCTCGAAGATTAGTACTGGCAATGCCTGGCTGATCCTGAACGAAATGCAAGATCCTACCATGCCACTTTATTCCCAGAGCTTTCCACTTCGTTATGAAGAAGCCAGAATAACACATTCCTCTGGGGACTTTCATGAGCATTCATATGAATCTCTTATTTTGAATGATCTAAAAGTTTGGCTTCTCTTCCCCTTTCTTTGTCTTATCCCCACCACCATCTCGAAGAATAGAAGAAAAGGCAATTTTGCACTTAAAGTTAACATTTTACACAGTTAGGGACTACCCAGGTCACTTTTATTTAAAGCACTGAGTCCAGATATTGCTAGTAAAAATGTTACTTATGTTGGGGCTGACGATAGTCTCCTACCCTGCTAACCCGCCCCAACCTTTTTTCTTCCTTTGGATACTCTTAAAACCACCGAAATTGTCGCGTTTTTTGCACCTTTTCAGAGTTTCCAATAAGGCTTAATGATTTTCTCATGAGTCAAAGCTTACTGGTGTCTCCCACTAAGGTCCACATGATAGACACCCTGCTTCAAAAACTAGCTTGTTTTTCTCTTGCTTTGGGCTTTGGTGTGTGTACATTTGCATGATTGTTCACGCTTTGCAATAAATTGAAAATGCGGCACGTATAAATACAGAGGACTGTTCAGCCTACTAAAAATTAAGAACCCACGTAGTTCCTTTCCAGAAGACTGTCCATGTCACATCTCGAGTTTGCCATCGAATGATGAAAAAAGAACCCTGGATAAATGACCAAGGCTGCTAAGTGCATCTTTGCATGTATTTCTTACTTGATGTAATAAAGCTTATTTTCATTAACAAAACAAGTCCCACCCATGGGCAGGCCGGACCTCTCAAACCTGGTGGATTTCTGCAGACCACTCAAGTCCTCATAATCTTCCCTGGCAGCCTGCTCTGACAATCAGATGTGTTTGTACAGAGAGGAGAGGGGCTGTGCCCAGAGAAGCTTCATCACTGTATCACGGTTGCATTTCTTTGCTGTGTTGTCTCCAAGTAAACCTGCTACTCTGAAGTGTCCAGTGACGCCCCACTACCTTATTTCTTCCCAACATTAACCCTTAATTTAGAGACTGCTGGTGCTCAAACACCCTCTAGCAGTCTGGAACAAGAAAGACACTCAGGGACTACTGAATTGCCTGACACTCTCCAAAGGAAGCCTCCTTCTGACTTTAGGAACTGCAGGGCCAAACCTTTTCTTCTATGGTAGAGCCATAGAGAAGAAAAACCGTAGCAACAATTAAATACAGGACAGAGTTGAGGAAATTTCGGACACCAATCTGAGCTCAAAAATTTTGAGGAAGAGTAGTGCTGACAATCAACAAAATGTGAGTTAAGAAGTTCCTGGATCATTAGATTTAAGTCAAACAGCAGTACAGCTGGCACCATTTGTCCAGTACCTACTAAATGCTCAACCTAATGTTAGGCTGTGCCAAGGACTGGTGGGAAATAAGAATGAGGAAGGGTGGAGGTTAGGGGCAACAGCCTCTCTTAGCCCCTGGCTAGGCCAGTTCCAGACTGACAAGGGCTGCCCTTCTTTTTCTCCTTTCCTTTCTCCCTTCATTCCCTTCGAATCACAGGTCCGTCCAATTAGATAGCCTTTGGAGATAATAACATTGAACACACGATCATGGATTTGTGGGGCTCAGAAAGTGGAAATAGGGATTGGCAACGAAAAGAGGTACTACAGTCCTTAGTTGAGTTATTTGTATATAGTAAGGGCTGAACAAATGCTCATTCATTCATTCATTCATTCATTCATTCATTCTTAGCTGGCAGTGGAGCTCTGCTTTGAACAGATGATGGTTTGGGGGCTGCTGAGTAATCAGAAGTGTCCGTCAGGATTCCTGTGGGGAGAAGAGAAGCAGAGGACAATGGGCAGTACATTGTGAAAATGCAATTGGCATGAGAACTTGAGCACATGGAGTTGCCATGAAAATCCTAGCCATGAGTCTTTTGCGGATTAGAGATGAAGTGCCTGGTTCTTTTCCTCCAGCTGTTCACTGCTTGAACAGTACTGTTAACTGTTTGAGGCAGTGATAGGGATGGTCTTTGAAAGGCTAAGGGGGGAGAGAAGGTAGGGGCCAGCATATGCTAGACAAGTCAAGGCATCACCACCCCCTTTTCTGTTCATGTCTATTCTTCTGCCTACGGATCTGCAGTGCGCATCTTAATTTCTCTCTCCCTGTCTCTGAATGTGCCCATACGTCTCTACGTCTCTATGTCTGTGTTCTGTTCTGTCTCTCAATACAGGCAACATAAACATTGATTTTGTGCACAAAGCTGTGCGTTTCGGGGTACTCCTGATATGTGGTAAGCCCTGGTGATTTACATCTGCTCCCAGTTTTGTCAGGCTTGGAACAAAGGTGGGAAGAAGCCTTCCCCTACCCTCCCCTCCCTCCGCACAACCCACCCCCCCTAGCCACCCCACCTCCCGCACCCGGCCCTACTGAGCATAAAGGAGGCCTGATAAAGGGGAAGCCTGATTGCCTACAACTTAGCATTCCAAGTACCCCTAGGTGAGGACCAGTTACCATAGCAACCAGTGATTAGAAGTGGCCGCTGCTGCTTTGTTGGACACTTGGAAAACTTGATCTGGATTTCCACTGAGAAAGGGGTGAGATTCCTCTCCTACTCCCTGACCAAACGAGGGGCAAGCATGCTGGGGCCCACGGATTGGGCTTTTTGACACAGGGGCCTTCAGTGCCTGTTTATGCCTTCACGTTAATATTGATTAAACCGCTATCCTCATCAATAATTTACCGTGGTTGATCCAGACCAGATAGAACCAGTCACTCATATAATGGCAGGTGGTGAAACTCTGCTTCCATGGGTTCCTTTGTGTAACCAGGCCGGGGGAAAGTGATTTTGCTTTTTTTTTTTTTTTTTTTTAGTTCTTTCTAAAAAGTGCTGGGCGGTAGCACTATTGTAACGTTGATGGCCATGGAGAGACTTAGCTACTCTAATTAATATGCTAATTCAAGAAAAATTCGAAGGAGCCATGATGAAAAAATGGTATCCATCTCCGGAGAGACAGCTGATGAGCACTGAGTGTAGGCAGTATGCTGAAGCATAGATATCTCATTTTCCTTTTATTCTTTGCTTTACCCCTTTTTTTCTCAGCCTGGCTTCCATGGAACCAAGGTTTCGATCGCTTCACATGGAGAACTGATATCATATTTCCTGCCTTCTGCATGGGAGGTGAACAGGGAGTCAGAGAATTTGGAACGGAAAATATAAAAGAAATGAGCATTTAAATGAATAAAGAAGAGGAAAGAAAATTGCTGATGTATATACTTGGACAAATCATTTCTTGGGAAATTGCTCTCAGGATTTTATGTCTGAATCAGTCACTCAAGAAACATGTATGAAGCCCCTCATATTTGCCTCGTGCTAAGCCATGAGCATAGAAAAGACAGGGAAGAGACAGTCCCTGCTGCAAATGAGCTCAGAGTACAATGGGGGATACAACATACAAATACCTGAATGTAAACAACCTATACACAGAATAAATCGGAAATGATTTTCACGATGTAAGAAAGAGAATTAGGGTAGATTGAGAAAGATTTTTTGTAATGGGTGAGATTTTGGCCAGATATGGAGGGCACCCGGAGGTGGAGATGAGGAAGGAGATCGCTGTAAGCATGGGGGAGAGCTAGCAGAGATGTCCGGAGTCTGGACATGGAGAATTTTGTTCGAGGAACAGCAATTTGGCTGGATTGCAAAATCTGTGGGGAATGGGGAATAAGGAAGAAGAAGACTGAAAGATAAGAAGGGGGTGAGAGACTGAGAGGCTTTCTATGCCAACCTAGAGCATCCTATAAACATGGAGAGAAGAGAATAACAGGGATGAGAGGGAGATCAACAGTGTCAAAGATTGAAGGTCCAGAAGGATGAGGACTGAAAAAAGGGCAACGGTTTTGGCAAATGGGAGATGGTTAGTGACTTCAGGGCTAGCAGTTTCAGTTGAATGATGAAGTAGGAAGCCAGAATACAAAGAGTTAAGAAGAGAGTGAGAGGAAAAGAAGTGGAGGCACCTATTGCAGATGCCATTCTACAGAACTTTGACTGCTAAAGGCAGGAGAGCTAAGGGGTGGATGGTCATAAGAGGTTCTTTGAATCCTCAAAGCAAAGGGAGCATGCTTGCATTGCATGGGGAAGTAGCCAGTAGAAAAGGATAGGCTGGAGATTCAGAATGTGGGGATGATAAGAGGGGGGAGGGGGCAGTCTGATGGGTGATAGGGTGAGATGGGATCCTTCGTGCCTGCACAGGAGAGGGTAAGAGCTCCCTTATTATGTCAACTCTTTCCATCCCCTTCCTCTCAACACTCGTCTCTTTCAAAATGCCTTATGACTGTTGAAGGTACCACCTTCCTCCTTAGAAAGTAGAATTCGTCCAATGCAAAAGGAGGGACTAAAAGTCATTGAAGAGAATAATTCCTGAAAACTGAGCATTGAGGAAATGGCAGCTCATGACTTCGTGACATATCAAGAAATAATCAAACAAAACAACACAAAAACCCCGAAAATAGAAGACAATGTGAACCCTTTCTTTGGAAAAGCAAATGACCTGGAAAATAGATCCAGGACGAGATAGAGGTAGAAGGCATGTGCAGGATGTGAGATGAGAAGTCGGAGAGAAGAGGGAGCTCTCAGCAAATTGTCTCCATGTCTTTTGTCAGCTATCAGATAAGGTTCTCAGCTGTCAGGGTGGAGGAAGGGAAAGTGTTGAGGATACATTAAAAAGTTACTAAAAGTTTTTGTGGTGAATGGGAACGTGAGTTAATTAGGGAGCTAAAAAAAGAAAAAGGATTTCTTTTCTGTAGGAGGAGCCAAGCACAGGATATTGCATCTCCGAAATTTTGGCATTTTCTTAAAGTGGTTGTTCCTCACACCTGATACATTCTTCCTAAGCATCTCTGCCACCTGACTTTTTTGTCTTTCTTTAAGTCTCAGCTAAAATCCCACCATTCCTAGGATGCTTCTCCCTTCCCTGCAAATTTCTACCAATTTCCTTCTTTCTACTATTTCCTCTATATGGCTTGTGTGCTCCTTGTTGTTAATCGGTGAACACCTTGAGAGGGCGGGTTGTGTCTTAGAGCTCGTCGTATTTCCAGTGTAGCAGAGAGCCTGGCACATGGCAAGCAGCTTACGATTTTCCGTGGCCTGAACGGAACCTGATTGGGCCCTGTTTCCCCTGACGTTGTTTCCTTGTTCGCTACGGGCACAAAAAGTCCCACGAATGGGAATAAAAAAACAAAAATAGAGTTCTAGAGCGAGGGCTTGGAGGCACTCCACTGTCGCGTGGGACCTTCTGGCTTCGAGCGCTGCTCGCCTCGACGGGCATGTCCCACAAGCCCAACTTGAACACCACCTTACCGCGTGCGTCCCTGAACCCATCTCCGACTGTCCACTCACCTTTCACGAGACTGGCGGCCTCCACCTAACACCGGCACTTGCTCAGCCACTATGGACCCCTGTCTCGAGGCAACACCCAGGGTGAGGGGAGCAGCCGAGTACCTCAAAGAAAATATGCAGAACTGCTTGCTCTCCTCCAAGAGATCACACCCATGTACATGGAGAGAAAAAGTTCCATGGAGAGGCTGAAGCGAGGCATCGTTCATGCTCGAAGATTAGTACTGGCAATGCCTGGCTGATCCTGAACGAAATGCAAGATCCTACCATGCCACTTTATTCCCAGAGCTTTCCACTTCGTTATGAAGAAGCCAGAATAACACATTCCTCTGGGGACTTTCATGAGCATTCATATGAATCTCTTATTTTGAATGATCTAAAAGTTTGGCTTCTCTTCCCCTTTCTTTGTCTTATCCCCACCACCATCTCGAAGAATAGAAGAAAAGGCAATTTTGCACTTAAAGTTAACATTTTACACAGTTAGGGACTACCCAGGTCACTTTTATTTAAAGCACTGAGTCCAGATATTGCTAGTAAAAATGTTACTTATGTTGGGGCTGACGATAGTCTCCTACCCTGCTAACCCGCCCC